>NW_020175192.1:5642535-5669848 GCF_003031525.2 Neophocaena asiaeorientalis asiaeorientalis
AAAAAAAAATATATATATATATACACCTCTGTAGTCTAAGGCCCTGAATTATGAGAAAAACATTTATGGATTTAAAAATTATTTCCTTTAGGGAATCCCCTGGCTGTCCAGTGGTTAGGACTCTGCACTTTCACTGCCAAGGGCGTGGGTTTCATCCCTGTCGGGATTAAGATCCCACATGCTGCGCGGTGTGGCCAAAAAAAAGTTTCTTTTTGAGTTTACTGTGATTCTTTCAGGGGGATTAAAAAAAAAAAGATAAAATAATAAAAAATTACTGTTGCCTGGTTACTTGGCTCTGAAGAGAAATGGAAAAATAATGCCCACGTTCCAGTTTAAATGAATTCAGGTAGAGAAGCCATGTCAGCAATCCCTCAGCAAACATACTGTCACATTTGGCTTTTGAAATGTCAATATAGATTCTAGAACCCTAGACCTGGTGAGGACCTTTAGAGATCATTTGATACTTCATATAGAGAGGGTGACATTTAAACCATCCCAAACAGCACAGAATCTCCTCAAGACCATCAGAGAAGAAAATGTTATCTGTGATAATCCCTGGATTTATTTTCTATTTGCAGATAACCACTTCTCCCTCTTTCAAATTTTAGCCAGTCTTAAAGTAAAATCTTTCAAAATGCTCCATTCTGCGAGCCCGTTTCCTCTTCTTTGGTCTCTGCGGAGCTAGACTATCTAGCTGGCCATGATGCAACCTTTTTTTTTTTTTTTGGCTGTGCCATGAGGCGGGCGGGATCTTGGTTCCCTGACCAGGGATCGAACCCGTGCCCGCTGCAGTGGAAGTGTGGAGTCTTAACCACTGGACCACCAGGCAAAACCCGCAACTTTTTAAAAAAACTGAAGTATAGTTGATGGACAATATTATACGTTACAGGTGCACAATATAGTGGTTTACAACTTTTAAAGGTTATGCTCCATTTATGGCTATTTTAAAATATTGGCTGTATTCCTTCTGTTGTACAATCATGCAAGTTTTATAAAAGTGAAGTTGCTAAACTCCCCTTCTGCCTTTTCTGGGGTCAACCCATGAGATTTAGCTTTTAACTACTTTTTTTCTTTTGGTTTTAACATTTTTTTCTTTCTAGCCTCTACAAGTCTTTTTAAATTTTAATTGGAGCCCAGAAGTGGGCAATTAATTTCAACAGGGCCAAACTGGCTAATTTTCTACCTCTCTACTGCATTGCTGGAAGTACGAATTCTCAATACTGCGTTTGCTGAATTGCAGTGTTGTTCCTTTCTTCCTCTGTGTGCTATCCTACCTGTAATCTTATTCCATGCTATCACATCTGTTTGATTTCCCACTTAGTTACCTGTGTGTTTTCTAGCCTGTTTTTCCAGGTGACTGAAAATAAGTCATTTTTGAACACTTATGCACCGTGCTAACCCCTTCACGTGCGTTTCATTCCACAATGCGTTTTCATTTCATCCGCTCAACCCATTTTATAGATGAAGAAACTGAGGCTCAGACAGGTTAAAGAATTTATTCAAGACCATACATCTAAGAAGTGGCAGAGAAGGGATTTGGATCTTGGCAGTCTAACTCTAGAAACTACATTCTTAATTTACCTATTCAATTGTAAATCCATAGTATTTGTGTTGGGCTCTCCAACCAACAGAGAAAGTTTGGGAGCACCATTGAAAAACCTGAGAAAGCATGGGCTAGGGTTGCCAGATTTAGCAAATAAAAATACAGTTGGGGCTTCCCTGGTGGCGCAGTGGTTGGGAGTCCGCCTGCCGATGCAGGGGACGCGGGTTCGTGCCCCGGTCCGGGAGGATCCCACGTGCCGCGGAGTGGCTGGGCCCGTGAGCCATGGCCGCTGGGCCTGCACATCCGGGGCCTGTGCTCCACAACGGGAGAGGCCACGGCAGTGAGAGGCCCGCGTACAGCAAAAAAAAAAAAAAAAAAAAAAAATCCTTGAACAATGCAGGTGTTAGAGGTACTGACCCCGGCTGGCATCGACGAAAATCTGCCTATAACTTTATAGCAGGCCCTCGTATCTGTGGTTCTGCCCCTGCGAAGGCAACCAACCACAGATTGAATAGTCCTGTAGTATGTGTTTATTGAAAAAAATCCGTGTAAAAGTGGACCCGTGTTGTTCACGGGACAACTGTTCAGGATGCTCAGTTAAACGTGAATTTCATATAAACAACGAAGACTTTTTTAGTATGTCTCATGCAATATTTGGGACATACTTATACTAAAAATTATTCGTTATTTATATGAAAATCACATTTAACTGGGCATCCTGTATTTTATTCGGCAACTCTAGGCTGGGCATATTTCCCAGACAGAGACTGTGACTTTCTTACCGAATTGATATCAAAATATATTTTGGGTCAGCAGAAAGTACCTCTGCTCTTTTGGAGCAGAATTGCAGCAGTGTATGGAGTATTTTACGATAAATCTCCGTAGCACCTACCAAGAATTATGCCATTTTCACAAATAAGCTGTTTATTATTTCTACATCGATAATGGGAATAGAAATTCATCTGAATATATTTTTGGGGCTCGACTTAACTCACTAGGCAGAAATGTTTTATCTCTTTATATCACCTAATCTAATATTAGCTATTGCTAAATTTCACTGTAATAAAAAAATACAAAGACTCATTTTATTTAGCAAGACTGAAAATAAAACGAAGACATCAAATCACACCTTTAGAGTTGTCTAAAACAGTTCTTCCATCTATCAGCCCAAGGCAATTAATCCAGCATATCATTTGTGGAGTGATTAATATAACAACACTCATTTCTCAGTTTCAAAGGGGGTCATTCAGTCCTCGGGGCTCTTTGCAAGTAGAGTTAGTTTTGACTGTTCAATCACCAGCTTGCACAGAAGCAGAAATAGAGAGGAATGGAAATACAAACACAAAATGATTGGCTATTACCTCTTTTAAGAGGAAACACCAGAAACAGTGGCTAGAACCCTACTGAATAGAACTAAAGAAGCAGTGGTTAAGTCCATAGAGGCAGAGTGACCCCTAGTCAGGATACAACTTATCCTCGATCAAACTTAAATAGGTAGTCAGTAAATATGAAGCTCTTACTTTCACTGTTTATAAATGGTGAAGTTATCTGTGTTGAAAGATAGAGACTCATAGAAACTGCAACAGATCATTTATAAAACATCTACTATTTTCGGATCGATACAGTCGGCCCTTTGTATCTGTGGATGTGGAACCCGCGGATACAGAGGCAGCTCTACTAGGCCATTTTATATAAGGGACTTGAGCATCCACGGATTTTGGTATGGGGTCGGGGGGAGTATCCTGGAACCAGTCCCCTGCAGAGGCCGAGGGATGACTATATTGCTAAAATTCTTTCAGTGATTTTTTTCCCTCTCTCAACTTAATATGATCGCAGATCCCTCCGAATTTATTTTAGTCATATAAAAATTAACAAACTGTGGCTTCCTTTCAAATACTCTGTCCTGATATTTAAAAAGGTGATTAAAAACAGTACTGAATATAGATCACTTCTGCAAAGTTTAATGGGTGAGAAACATTCAACCAAGGTGATTTTTCCTTGGAAAGTCCTACAAAAACTGACTTTTATAAACAGTTCCTTATTTTGATAGAGGTTCCATTTATCAATAGCAGCCATGACTTTACTGCCTACAAAATTGCAGGCTGTCACAGTTTACATGTTTAGCATTCAAATGTTTTCAGATCTGGTTTTCTAGTAAGTGTTACAGAAACGAAGTCACACAGACAGACTGGTTAGTTGTCCCAAGCTAAGAAAACAACCCATTTCCATGATTTTCCTATTCAGGCAGGTTCAGACAACATTGGAGTTAAACGAATGGGTACTACAACAGTTACATTTTTTGCTTAAAGAAGAAGTGACATTGACATTGAAGGGGAGCAGGTGTAGCAGGACGTCACCGAGGCTCCTTTGTGATCTAGCAAGGGACAAGCCATCACAGGATGCTAGTATTAGAGAATCTGAGCAAGCCTGCTACTCAGAGAGGCTGAGATGTCCTTGCTGCGTATTCCACTGGAGAGAAGTAGTGTTTTCTGAGGCTTAGGCAGCCGGTCTCAGAGCAGAGGAGCCGACAAATATGTAAATCAGGGATGCTGGATGTGACATGGTACTCCTAACAAGTGATTAATGGCACTGAAGTGGGAGAAGGGTGAGTGTATCTTAATGATGGATACCTTATGTTGGTCTTAGACTAACTGCCTTCTGCGAGGCCTTCTGAGCACGTTAAAATCCATCACTCCCAGGAACATTTGGCTGCCTGCACAAAGTGTGACCAGGAATGGTGGTTTGAGAATTCTAAGTCCCACAAAGTAGAACAGAGAAGGGCAACATTTAAATTAAGAGGGATTAACCCTGTGTGTATTCCTAGGCCGGCTGAATGCTCCCCCAACTCCCGAAGAGCCTGGTGCTACTTAGAAGCAAGGTAGCCCGACTTTTGGGGCCATTCGGTTAATCAGAAGTCTGGGTGTGGGATCAAAAATGAGATGGAAATCTGTGCCAGAAAGTATCATTTGTAGTTTCACCGAGAAAAGAGGGGTACAGTGGGAGTTCTTCTTGGAGGGGGGCAGCTAATAACAAATCCTCAGCCAGGGCTTGTCGTGGACGATACCAACAGGCTTGCAAGTTCACTCCAGACAGCTGCCCTCCACTTAGCGACCTGGTACACACTCCTGCCCCCAACTCCAACTTCAGGACACAAGAAAACCTTTTTTTCATGCTTGTGTTCCCCCCACCCAAATCTCCCAATTAGTAATGAAAAAACATTTGAGTGGATTCTGATGCAGTCCTTCTGACCCAGGGACTAGGGCATGAACTCGTACCCACACAGCTGTCTCTGGAGATTTAACACTCGGTGTGACCCCTGGAGCCCTGGATTTAAAGACACCGGCCGCTTAGCGAACGGGCTCCCCCTTATCACTACATCAGACAGACCCCAGCACAAGTCACAGGCACTGAGATTGGGGAATCTTTTGGACGAGCCCTTCTTCCTCCCCCAGAGGAGGTCTTCAACCGTAGGATCCCCACAGCAATGAAAAGACACTTGATCTCAAGGAACGCGCACAGTTTGCCAAGCAGGTACCACAGTGGCTAACAGATAGCACGGTCCCACTTCAGCAGCTTTGAAGACACCTGAGTTCTTCATTCCTGTCTTCTTGATGCTGAGTGGAACCAACGAACAGGTTAAGAGGAGAAAAAAACCAAATCACAGAATAGGTGAAAAGTTTTAAAAAGAATTGTGTGGTGGCGGCCAAACCCTGACCCTGGAAATGTGGTCGGAAGCCACCACGCTTTCAGCCCTGGGGCAAGGAGGGTGGTGTGTAGAAAAGCCTGCAAAACCTATAGCACCAGCTCTTCCTTACCAGGGCTCCAGAGAGCGGGCCTCGGCAGTAACCCACGGGCTCACGGCCAGGAGCTCCGGGAAAGCCAACATCCACTGCAGCCGTTTCTCCACAGCTCTGCTGGCAAACTTACAAGCACGTATCTGCTCGGTAGCTGGGCCTCACCCACGGGCATCTCCCACCTTGGAGGCAGGTTGAGAACACTGGACTGCCTTTCCCCAAATAACGGCAGTCCGATCGGAGGCGACACCCTGCATTTCTCCCACTCCTTATTAATAGCATCCCTAATTAAGCCAGCTGCAGAAGGGCGAAGATCAATGCCTGGAGCTCAAAGGTCTAGCCCATGGTTTCCAAATCTTAACAGAAGCCACGTAACCTACTTACCTGAAGAAAACCCCAATTCATCAGTCCCTACCCCCGCTTCCCAGGAAGGGGAATAGGTTTAAGTCCGTTTCTTCTTTTTTCACCACAGTACGTGGAAGAGAGTCAAAGAAGGTAGTGTGGAAGGGAGGGCTGGTTCATCATTAAAAAATAAAGATCTCTTTGAGGGTCATGTGCGGCTGGGGACAGAAACATTCAGTTCTCCTCCGCGTCTGCCTCCGAGGGCTCCTCTTCTAAGCCAAAGCTCGGCTTGTCAGCTAGCGCCTCCAGGTGCTTGCCCAGGCTGCCCGCAGAGTCCACGAACATGTCAGGGATGTCTTTGCCAAAGTAAATCTTGCTGTTGGAAGCGATGGCCTTGTACTTCATCAGCTGCAAATACTCAGGGGTCAGCTTCAGCTGGAAGAAAAATGAGGAAGGAAGACTCTGATGGGGCCAGATTAGGGAAAAGTCCGGGCGGCATCCCTTTACTTTCGCGAGGAGAGGGTCTCCGTGAGAACCACGCCCCCTGCGCCTCTTCCTGGTCTCAATGTTACGTTAGTAACCGCGAAACCCCTTCTCTGGGAGAGAGTAATCTCAGGTCCTCAAGGTGAGAACTGCGAGAGTTTCAGGAGTTTCTCTGTTTACCAGCAAAATCAAACTTCTCTCAGGGTCCAGCTAAGGGAAAGGGAAGGCGCTGGCCCACACGGCCCAGAAGTCCTCGCTCGCGACCACGAGGGGCTGGGGCAGGCGCCATGTTCTTACAACCACCCGGCTACTCTCAAGCCGGGCACACGCCCTCTGGCGGCCAGGCGGCGCTGGGCCTTTACCTTATTTGCTTCGGCTATTTTCATGGCAGTGTAGCACTCGGCGTCCGCCTTGGCCTTCTCCCGGGCCAGAAACGCAGCATCTTAAGAGAAGAACGCAGTGAAGTGAAGGGCAGAGGCTATCAGATGGCTAGTCCCCGCCACTTTCCCCGACTGCCTCCGTGACCCTGGGCACAGTGCTCTGGCTTCTCTGTGCTCTGATTGCCTCATTTATGAAACTGGGGAAAAGGCATTTTCCTCCTGTTTCACAAGTGGTTGTGAAAATCGACCAAGATGAAAGAGTGCTCTGACAGCATCTCCCGCTGGTGGGGCCTAGCTAACTCTGAGTAAGTCTGCCGCTGTGCCCGACAGTGTCTTTTCTGACAGCATCGTGGAGACACATCCTCTTTCTAGCTGCTTACTCCTTCTGTGGCCTGTGAGGAGAGGGACGGGACCCGCCTCAACCTCCTGTCTCCAAGCTCTCCACCCCAGCGCTCTCCCCTCCTAGTACACAGCAAGACCAGGGGAAGCCCGAAGAAGGCTCTGGATACGGCCCGAGGTGGATCTGCCCTGAAATGGACTACCATAAACAAAACAGTTCAGCCCCTCTCCAACTTCAGCTCCCTTTTCATTTCCACCAATCATTTCAGAAAGGCTCCAATTAGCAGCGCTTAAGCTGGCACAACTTGAAGGGCATGACATGCCATGGTCTAGACTAACACCTGTTTGGACTAAGACACATTTAAACTTCTACTTTGCAATCTGCTTCCTTAATCTGCTGAGACCAGCTTTGGGTCAAGCTGATGCAAAATTTTTGATATTTACTCCCTGGCCTTGGGAATGAGGCCAGCCTTGCATGAGCAACAGCTGTAGCAAAAGCCTGGGAAGCAAGCGGGGACTGGGGGTGGGTTCTTACTGCACAGCCTCAGCAAGGCCCTGGGTGGTGGAAGCCTGCAGGCTGGCTGGGGTGCATGCGGCCAACTCGACTGGCCTTAGCGCCTGGTGACCTGCGTTTATAATAAAAATGTGCTGTTCGGCTAAGAGCTCCCCAGTGAGGAGCCGCTGATCCGTAAAGGCCTAACTGGCTCCTCCACGGGCACCTGCAAAGCCCGAAAGGCCCCATCGTGAGTACTACTGGACACAGCACTGTGCAGCCTGAAGCTGGGCCCTGAGGTCTTGTTTTTGGCCTAGAATTTGCTTGATATAAAGGCACCACATGGAGGAGAAGGTGAGTGGTGGGAATGACGTGAGAGCTGAGGTGCAAGGGACTGAAGGTGAGTGAGATTCAGAGAAGCTGGCAAAGACAACACCTCTCTCCAGCTCGTGGTGTCGGTATTGAAAGGTGTCTTCTTCACACCCAGCTTAACATCCACAGGGACCCTGAGAGGCCAAAACGATGGTGTTCACGGGCTTCTGAGGAGGGGGGCGGGTAAGGCAGGGGGGAGAGAGCTGCTGTCTGGACCTAGCTTCTTGGTTTACTTCCAATGCCAGATTGTGAGCCCAACACAGCAGGGACCACGTGATCTCCCTTTTTCTTAAGCCTGGCAGAAGAGTCCTGATGGCACCCAACTAAAATCTGATGAATGACTGAATCTCTCTGAAGTGGAAAATTAATGCCAGCCTGGACCGAATCTCCCCAAAACTCAAGTCAGAGCACAGAGAACAAGGGATGTTCCAAAGAAACCGTAACATCTGAGCACAGAGATTACAGAGCAGAGGAAATGACTCTTCCCCCCCGCCCCCCCCACCGGCCACAGAGCGGGGTTTGAGGAAAAGGCAGGCGGGAATCTCTCGCTCACCTTCGATTTCCGAAATCCTCTTCTCCGTCTCCTTCTCCATCACCTTCTGCCCATAGGTGATTTCTGCCACCTGAGCCACTTTCTCTGCCTCTGTATTAATGAAGTTGAGAAAGGCTTAGAGTCCCGATATTTCCAGAGTTTGGCTGCACTGCACCTTTCACCTGATCTGAGGCCCTGATGCAGGGCAGCGGGTGGGCTCGGGTGAAGGGCCACTGGCCCAGAGGCAGCCATGGCAGGCTCCCTCTCCCAAATCACAGGGTATTTCTCCCAAAGGAATGTTTTAAGGGTTGAGGTACAGGTTTCCTCCTGCCACTGCACTTTAGGAAGTGGCCAGGGCTGTGGCTGGTTGTCTGGTGCAGTGGTAAAGAAGCCAGGTTCAGGGGCAGAGTCCCTGGATTTGAACCCCGTTTCCATCACTTCTCTGCCATGTGACCGTGGGCAGCAATCTAGCCTCCGTGTGCTTCAGCTCAGTGAGAGGAGGTTAAGGATGCTGCCTTCCTCACCCGGCAGGGGTGGGTGTGTGAGGAGCGAGACGATTCACCCGCGAGCGTTTAGAAAAGCCCACGGCTCTCAGTAAGGGCCCAATCGGTGTTATTATTATTGTGAATGAGGAATTAACTGGAAGGGCTCCTTTCGTTTAAGAGATGTGTGGAAACTCAGAACTCATGATCCCTGGCTGTGATCTGACCATTTCAGCTCTGTTTCCGGGGGATGCAGGCCGACCCCGCGTGTGGCAGGGCTTCGGAGGACCGAGCCCCAGGCTCCCTGAATCTCTCCACCCTCCCCAGCCTGTCTGCTCTGAAAAGGGACCCCACAAGCACAGTCAGACCAATGAGGGCCTTCTTCCGCTCTGTCTCGGCTTCCTTCTCCACCACCTTCTGTTTCTGGGCTGCAATCAGAAGCTTCGTCTTCTCGCTTTCCCTGAAGGGGGGAAAAATGCACAGCTGTGAGGCCGCTGGGGACCAGCTTCTGCGGAGATTCACTGTGCCCTGGAGAAGACAAGCTGCCCCCGCCCCGGGGGACGCAAGCTGTCATTCCTTCCTCTCTCCTGGCAGGCTCTTTAACGTCCCAGGTGGAAGCGGCTCTGTTGCAGGCAGTAACATGGCTTGCCTTCTCCTCCAAAACTCATTGGTAGGAAATAAAGCATAACTGACTTCAGTAAAAGGCACCTGCCTGCCCACGCAATCGCCGCTCCCCGTCTTCTTCAGCACGAGCCGCGAAACGCCACACGCCTCCCCCCGCCCCCACCCCGGCCCTCTGAAGAGCATCCCTGCTCTGTCATTGCGGAGCCCAGGTGAGCGTCCTGACATGCCTGCCCCATCTTCCAGGGTGGTGCGCTGTAACAAATACTCAAGAGGGGATGCCTGGCCCGGCGTCGATCAACCCCGGGATGGGATGAACGGGAGGCAGGGGAGAGCGGTGGTTACAGCTGGGGCACCGGGCACACTCACATCAGCTCGTAGTTCCTGCGGATGGCTTCAGGTATGTTGGGCTTTGTCACCCGCACAGCCTGGAGAGGGATAAAAACAGCACCTGATGGGGAGGTGAGGGGCTGAGGCACCAGCTCCCACCAGTCCTTGATCTTCCTGCACAGACAGGACATCCTCTGGAAGAGGGGATGCACCTTCCTCGGGGGTCGGGGGGGCGATGGCAGGACTCCCACCAGGGCGGTGCTTACTTGGATGACGAGCCCGGGGGCCATGGAGGTCAGGTCCTGTTGCAAAGCCAGTTTGAGATTTTCATCAATCTGATCTGGAATCAAGAGAGATAGAAAAAGGAGCTGTTACACTTTTCAGGCGGGGAGGAGGGAAGTATGGTGGTAGAGTGCAAGGCAAGACACCGGCTCGTGAATGCACCTGACAGGCAAAAGGTCTTCCCAAGGCAGCGTGCTCATGAGAGCTCGGATGTCTAAAGACGCCCTGCAAGACTCTCACAGCGGGAGGCCCACTCGGTCCTCTACGTGAGCCAGACGTGGGCGTGTCCTTTCCCTGGGGCCTCAAGAAGATATCAGCCTCGCCCAGAAGGGAGCTAAGCTTTCAGGACAAACAACTCGAGCACATTTTTTGAGTCAGGCAACAGCCTTTCCCTAGAAACAGCAGCAACGGAAGGTGGCCGCCTGGCTTTCACGAAGAAGGAAGGTGGAATGGCCAAGTTAGGTATTTTGAAAAAGCCAAGCACATTAAATCTAGTAACTTTAGAGGTTTCTAAAAGAAAAACAGACTCTGATGTCAAGGAAAGCCCCAAGGAAGACTAATTCCATTAGGAACTCCATCAAATAACACAAGGAGAAGAATGACAATTTACAGCTCTGGAAACGAGCCCAAGTGGTCTGATGTGTTGTTTGCTTTGGTCCTGATTCTCTGTCTGAAACACGACACGTGAGTCACTTCACGGACAAGGGTTGGAAGAGCTGTAACCGACTGTCCCTCTAGCTGTGACCCTAGAACAGCGGCGCCCAGGCTGCCTGCTCTGACCTGGGCCTTCCCTTCTCTGCCCCCTGCCCATGAGATCCTCAGTAAGATCCTGGAAGAGCACTGAGAAGAGGACCCACGAAACCAGGCTGGGACATCTTCACGGAACCATCTCCCTACTGTCAGCTGCCATCTGCTTTAAGTGGCCATTTGTGATCCAGGAGCCTTTGAGGAACAGTAAGTCTAACTCCTTGCCTGTTATAGATGCTCAAACTGAGGCCCACAGAGGTCCAGTGATGTGCTCAAGCTAGTCAGGACCCAAAATAAAGAACCTGTTTAATTATTATGCTTTGGTTGTTAGGGTTGAGAACAGTACTTTCTTCAACTGTCATATCGCTAAGCAAGGGGTTTTAATACTTCTACATATCAGATACGTTCCCAGCAGCCTCTCAGCACTGAGAGAGAAATGCCCATAAGGGCAACACCTCCCACCTGACATGGGTCTAACAATTTGACGGCTAGAGATAAACATTACATTCCACATTTTCTATTTTAAATAGGAGACCGACCACACTTTAAGGGATATGCCCTATACCCTCCATAAGTTAACAACACAGTTGTTTATCAGATTAAATTCTGTCTGAGTCAAGGCAGAAAATTGTGACCCTGGGCTAGTAATTTTCTAGGAAAATCTGGAAGAAATGTTTTGCATGGTGGTTTACTACCAAAGTAACACCAGTACTAAGTTGTTTATAGGTGATGGTTATGCTGACAGATGCAGATTAAGTTATTACGTGAACACAAAGAAGGTCTTCAGACAAACTTCTTAACAAGTACTGGATAACATTTTAATAAAACAGGCAAAGAGGATGCATCAGAGCAAGCAGTGATAAAAACTGCAGTCAAGATGAAAGTCGGGGCTACGCGTCCTGAGAGGAGGGGACCAGAGAAAAACTTTCCAACTTCAAGGAACAGGATTAGAGATTTGAGTTTCTCCTTTGCAGATGCAAATGGATTCTAAACAAAACAGTGCTTGCTGGCAAGAATGATGTTAAAAGATATTTCAAAGCAAACACACTTCCCTAGCTCCTCTGTACAAGAAGTCTTACTTTACTAGGACGCCAAGTTCATCTGCAAGATAGTGAGAAGTTCTCTAATGCAGAATAATTTCACATTTTAATTCCCTCTACACGGAAATTAGAGCTCTTCTGTCTTTTGTTGTTTCAAATGCTTTGGAACGTTCATTTAATGGCACAAGTTCTAAAACAATGGCTAGAGAGAAAACTAAGATATTTTATGAAATTATATCAGTTTGAGGTTAAAAAAAAAATCAACAGCAGATTTACTGAACTGTTCTTAACAGCACACTGAATCCAAACCCCACAAGAGAATCCAAAGCCTATAAAGTGAATTTAGATTCATTTTCTTCTGCAGAAAAGTCAAAAGTGCTTCTGATGATTTCCCAAATCTGAAACACAGTGCAAAAGGCTGTTTGCTTAATTAAGACCACTGGTGTCGCCAACGATTCCGCCTCTGTCTACTCTATAGAATGTTCTCACCCAGGGTCCTTTTAATGAAGATTCCTGGGAAAAATCACTGTCCAGTCCTGATGTCAAGAATAGCTGTTACCACTGATTGCAAAGTTCATTTGCTTTTATTTTTTTAATACAAAGCCTGGGGGCTACTCTTTGTTGTGGTGCGCGGCCTTCTCATTGCAGTGGCTTCTCTTGTTGCAGAGGACGGGCTCTGGGCGCGCGGGCTTCAGTAGTTGCGACGTAGCTGTGGCACGTGGGCTCAGGAGTTGTGGCTCGCGGGCTCTAGAGCGCAGGCTCAGTAGTTGTGGAGCACGGGCTTAGTTGCTCCGCGGCATATGGGATCTTCCCGGCCCAGGGCTCAAACCCGTGTCCCCTGCATTGGCAGGCGGATTCTTAACCACTGCGCCACCAGGGAAGTCCCACGTGGGTCCTTTCTGTTCTAAGCGTTTCCCTATTCCTCTCTACAGGTATAGGGTAAAAACAACAACCCAAACCCACAGAGGTTCTAGGAACTTAAGTAGCTATGGTCCTTGTCCCACTTCTAGAATTAAACGTGACCCTTGCTGTTCTCATCACTCGGTCCTGGTGCCCTTCATCCAGGGTGGCATGGATGAAGCCAGAAGCCAGGGGAGGGAGGTCTGAGCTTCAGCTCTGCTACTAGCCAGCTCTGGCACTTTCTCCCTTTGGGCCTTAGTACCCTTATCTTGAAAGGAGGATGCTGGGTAATCTCTAAGGTTCTTCTAGAACTGACCCCTCTTCATTACAAAAGGATGCTTAGGGACAGTGGGAACACACTTCCATCCCAGGCCTCTGATTCAGCGCAGGAGGGAGTCCTCTCATCCACTATTACTCCTGAGCCCAACGCTCAACCACTCTCACGAGCTTCTTCCACCAGCATCAGCATTTCCCAGGAGTGCCCTGTGTGACCGCCCGCTTCCCGGGCACTGGATCTTCAACACTGCCGGGCCTTTGGTACCCATCCCGCCCTGTGGGCAGCTCAGAAGTAGGCAGCGGGGAAGCAGGGCTGCTTGAGCAGGTGATCATCCCCAGAGGCTTTCTTACCGAAGAGCTCGATGTAGACCTCCTGAAGCGTGTGGACACTGCAGAACTGGTTCAGCTCGTGGTGGATCTTGTTGAAGATGAGCGCCTTGTCGTAGTCGGCAGTGTAGTTCTTCACTATATCATACACTGGGAGGAAGGAGAGATTCAGGATGAGGACGGGCGGGACTCACCACATCCCCGGACACAGCGGCTGTCCTTCCCGGGGCGCTGCTGCAGACACGGGGCAGGCGTGGGGCCAGTGGGGGGGCAGGGGGAGTGGGATGCAGGGGAGGGGCTGGGGGAGGGGCACGGCAAGCACACACCTGCGTGTGGGACCAGGAAGTTCACCACCTCGATTCTGTCGAAGTAGATCATCACGCCACCGCTGTCGGAAGAGGGACGGACACAGCAGTCAAGGCTAAGCTCTGGAATATGGTGCCTCTCCTAGGGGGTGGCGGGAGGTGTGTGACTTGACAGGAAAAGAGGAGAGTTCACGGGGGGTGGGGTGGGGGGGTGCGGTGAGAGGTCAGAGGCAGGAGGCTCTCCAGGCAGGAGTCCTTCCGAGCTGCTAGCGAGAACGCAATCTCGTGAGAAATCACACCTCCTAAAAATACCTCCGCGAAGAAAAAAACGAAACTTTGGCGGTAAGACAAGAGTAGTTCATCTCCTTTTAATCTGCAGTGCCTTCTGATTAAAGCAATCAATCGAAAGGAAGAGACTAAAGAAGGTAACGCAGTTCTCAGAACTTAAAAATGTGGGGTTTTATGGTCACTGTTTCTCACTTTGTTTTCACCATCGCTTCAGTTCAGCCCTCCCCACCCCGACATTCATTAGAAAACAATTTCAAACATACAGAAAAGCTGAAAGAATAGTACAACTAACACTCATATATCAACACCTAAATTTAACAATTGTTAACACTGTACCTATTGATTGATCTACTTTTTTTTTTTTGCTGAACATTTCAAAGCAAGCTGCGGTCAGGATACCTTAGCCCTTAACACCTGTCAAGCATCAGTCACCTAAGAGTAATGACAGTCTCCTACAGAGTCACAATACCATTCCCAAACCTAAGGAAATTAGCAATAATTCCTTACCATCTAATACCCAGTCTTTCTCCAAATTTCCCCAGAAGTTCCTGTCATGGACTGAATTGTGTGCTCTCCAAAATCCATATGCTGAAACTCTAATCCCCAATGCGACTGTATTTGGAAGCAGGGCCTTTACACGGGTAATTAAGGTTAAATGAGGTTATAATGGTGGGGCCCTGATCTGACTGGACTGGTAAAGGAAAGAAGAAAAAGACACCAGAGATCTTTTTCTCTCTCCACACGTGCATAGAGGAAAGGCCACGTGAGGACACAGCAAAGCAGCCACTTGCAGGCCAGGAACCAACCTTGCTGCCACCTTGACCTTGGACTTTGAGCTTCTAGAACCGTGAGAAGATAAGTGTCTGTTGTTTAAGCCACCCAGTCTGCGGCATTCTGTTACGGCAGCCCAAAATGACTAACGCAGTTTCTGTAACGTCTTTAATAGCTGTCATTTTGGAACCAAGTTCTAAGCAAGGTTCACCATTACATTTGCTTATATCTTTACGTCTCCTTTTTGACCCAAGGCCCCTCCAAATACAATGACTTTGTGATGAAATAGGGCCAGTCATTCTGTGGGATGTTCCAATTCTGTGTTTGTCCGAGTGTTTCCTTATGGTGTGGTTTACTTTGTTACTCTGTCCCTGTTCAGACCTTCCTGACTTTTCAACCGGGCCACCATATTGGTTTTCTCTTTGAATTTCCGGCCCCTGAGTTCTCCCCCTACCACCTTTCCAACATTCTCCATAGCTAGCTCTGCTAAAGTTACCTTCCTCTAGCAAGTTGTTTGTGTGCTAAAAGCCTTTATCATGGCATTCAAGGCCCTTCCAAACCTGTCTCCCTTCTGTGATTTTCTCTACTGCACTCCACCACCTACTCAACTCAGAACATAGGGAGCTTGGGGCCAGAGAACTTGGTGAAACCACCAAGTGGTACGTCCCTTTTCACTGTCTCTTACTGTAGCCAGCCACATGGCCTTGCCTCTTATTTGGGCTTCACAGCTTTATTCTGGGCACCTTACCTTGTCCCACAAGGTACGTTCTTCACCTCATCTGTCTGGAGTGTGGTCTGGAATTAGGGGAGACATAAGATGCTGTAAGGTGAGCAGTGACAAACAACGTGAGTTCTTTTGGGAAACCCAAACAGCCTTTGCCTTGAGTACTTATTTGGGTTAAACTTGGCCTCTGTGAAATGTGAATACCCCCAATAAATGCTCCTCACTTACAGAGTGTGAGACTAAACCAAGCAAAGGTACCCACGCTGCTTCCCTGTAAATGAACCACCACATGAACAAGCTGAGCGATGATGGTTTAGTGAAAAAGACCCTGGATTGGGAGTCCTAAGACCCGTGTTTACTTCCGTTTCTTCCATTTACTAGTCTTGAAGCAGCAGATTCTTTATTTAACCTCATAGCCTCTAAAACCTGCTCGGCCCATTCTCAGGATTACTGTGAGACTCAAATGAGATAACGTGCACAGAATGCACTTTGAAAACCATCAGGCACAGTGAATGGCAGAAGAAACCTACAGGGCAGATGCTGATGAGGCAACCCAGGATATTTTCCTGGGTTAGTTTAAAAGTCATTCTCTGAATCTTCTTATTCCTCTTAGCTGGACATACTTCAGAGATGACTAGTCTAACGTAGCCTGGCTTTGGGTCCGTCATAACTAATCCCACACCTATTTTAGATGTCATTTCCCTTCTCCAAGTCCACCCCCCCCAATTATGTTCACATCTCTGAAATTCAAAAAAGAACCAGCAAAATTACCATGTTTTATTTCCATCTATCTTGGTAGCCTGTGGTTTAAAACATACAGATGCACAAACATCCTATTTTTCCTTCTGCGTATTCAGAACAGATTCTTCTCTGGTTTTGTCTTGAAGTGAAGCCATAGTTCCCAGCTGGGAACGACGGGCCAAGGCAATGACCCCGTTCAGCTATTTCAACAATCAAGTAAAACTCCAGAAGTAAGTGGCTCATGGAGCCTCATACTTTATATTATATACAGGACTTATTCTTAAGTGATTCCTTGAAAAGGCATTATACTTATCCACTCATCCAATGGCTAAATCATTCCAAGTCATGCACTAATCACCACCCAAGTCTGCAGTCGTCCAACCCTGCCCCACAAGCCGAGTATACCTGCACAGACTTATAGGATGTGATGAATGGGAGCATGAGATGGAAGCCAGGGCCGCTGGTGGAAGTCAGCAGGGCACCGCCTCTGCAGAGGAGGGAGAGAGAGGCAGGCTTGGTTTAGCAAAGGGGTGTCTGTTACATCAATACTGTTTGGGCCCACTTTCTCTGCAGACCCATAAACATTTAATATAGAGTGACATGTGCCAGAGCCATGCCCACAGATCCCTGTCTTCCTCTCAGCTTGACCCTAATATTCTAGGAAGCCTGATGCTAAAACCTAAAACCGCTATTCATGCTTTTGCAGTGAGAAAAACGGGCACACAGACAAAGTGGAATAAAGACAGCAGAATCCTTGGCTATACTTGAGATAAGAGAGGAGAGCTGTTTTGTCGTATCTGTTGGGCTTGTGGCGATCCACAAGGGCAGTTAAATCCGGGAATATAGTGACCAATTAATGGTACTAGTGTTGGAGTCCAGTGACACAAAGAACCAAAAGGATAATTTTAAGTACACTTGATAAACCATCTAAATATTTTTTTGGTAGTACGGTTACTTTTCTAATCAAGTTATATGTAAATGGTAATAAAATTAAAAGCCATTTTGGGGGACATAGAAACAGATGGTGGGAAGAAATAATTAAAGGGAGAGGGGAACCCAATCAGACTTCTAGAACTCGCTACTGGCATCCAGAGAAAAAGCATTACGGGGTACATATAAGAAGGGGCTCATAAAGACTTAAAGCACATAACTTGGTTATGGAGGTTACTCAAAGGAAAGCAACCCAAGATTTATATTAAATGCTTTTTTGCTTTATATTAAGTCACAGATATTTTTTTTTTAAAAAAAGAGCAATAAAAATAAAGTGACATAATGGGTTATTGTAAGAACCACTATCCTAGAGCTTGCCTTGATGGATACAAGTCAACCTGCAGGCTCTTCCATTCTTCCTGAAATGTTAATTTTAAAGAGGAGGTCCACATTACATCTCCTCAGGTTGCCATCAAGAACCGGTACACGTCAGAGGTAAGATTGTGGCACCAAGACGCCCAGAGGCAAGTAGGAGAAAACAATGTTTCAGAGATGATCTTCAAGGAGCATGATTGCCTTTAGGTTTTCTCTCTAAATCTCTCTACACGTTTATCGATTATCATCCATGGCATCAGACTACTAGGTTTTATATTTACATTTATATATGTATTTACGTGTGTGTGTATTCCCCTCCCCACGGTCACTGACACAAAAGCTCAATCTAAAAGACTCCTATTCAACAAAATATAAACACAATTGGTCAGCAGAATCTGTTAAACATTGACTAGGAAAGCCAGTCATTGAACAGGAAGTTGCAAGCTACGCCGTGTCGCTGCCTTACCTGTAATACACCCCAATATGTCCCTCTTCTATCTTGTGCACAGCTGAGAAGAGAGATGCACACAAGAAACTGGCAGCCAGAGCCAAAACTGCTCCCAACTGAGCCATCAGTGAGCGTTCACCCTGGGGGAAAAGATACAGCAAGATGTGTGCGCTCTGACTTGCGGGACAAAAGCTCTGACAGCGAGAGCACCTCCCCAAGCTGAGCTCCAGAAAGTGGCTCACGTCCAGCCTGTAGTAGTATGAACACAAGGCTAGATCTACAACTCTCTTCCTCCTTGCTCTCACTTGGCACCACCATTCCTTAACTGGCTCCAGATACAGCCGTGGCCCAAGGGAGAACCAGTGCCAATTGGGCAGCGTTCAGGACACAGCCTTCCCTTCCTGTGAACACGAACGGGCTGTCACCGGAGCCACTCATATTAGTAAAAGGGAAGCGAGGCAGCTGCAGTACGTTGGCCCAAATTACAGAGGATGTCAGATGACAGGCAGTTGTGGCTGTGTAATTCTGGTCAGAGCCTCCCAGTCCTTAATTGCCTGCCACTTCAAAGGAAACCATTATTTACTCCTTTCAGAGGCTGGAGTGACACAGACAGCATGCGAGCCGAGTTCCATGGCGGGATTCTCTGGCCTTTCATCCACCTTCCCCGTTAATCCTTTGGCCCTAAACAATATATGTATCTAAGCAGCACTGAAGCCACACTCCCTCCCATATGCTTGACTAGCACTTTGCAACTGACAGGTTCCCCAAGCCCATGGTTAGAGGGGAAAGGGGGTTCCCCAGGCTGGGTAGACTCTGGGGCTCCTGGGTTCAACTGTATTCAGGCACCAGGACGCGAAAGAGTTGGTATCCAGAGACTCATTTCCTGAACACTGAATGATCTGGAAAAACTACGGTAACTGTCAGCGAGGTTCCCAATCGGGCGCGCCTGGGCCCACGCGTCCAGCGCGTGGATTTCTGCCTCCCGGGTCTAACTTAACTCGGTCGCAGACGTCTGCGAGGCGCTTATTTCACCGTGCGGCCTCCAGCTACCGATCTGCAGCTGCGTCCTATGTGCAAAAATCCTCTCCTCCCCGAAGTCACCCCCGCCCCACCTCGCGCTCCTTCCCTGCCCTCTTCTGAGAGAGGGTCGCGAGTCCCAGGAGCCCTGGTTCGGGTCTGGAGGCTCCAAGAGCCTCCGCTCCGTCCCGCCTAGAGGCTCGCGGGGAAGGGACGGGACAGAAAGGGGTTGCTTTCCCGCTCCCGAGGGAGAAAGGATGCTGTGCTGGGGGCCGGGGGGAACCGTCGATCAGCTCCTGCCGGGAGCCTCACCGAGGCCCAAGCGCGCACGCTAAGGGGCGGGGGCCGCGTACCAGGCTGTCCCTCCAGGCGCTCCGTACTCGTCCGAACCCCTGTGCAACCGCAGAAACCGCCACACCTCTCCGCACGCTACTTCCTTCCGGGCCCGTCGCTTCGATGACGCCATTAGTTCACGCGAGAAGACCACGCCCCTTCTCTCCCTAGTTCGCCAGTGCCGCTCCCGCGCCCCGAGCGTGGTGTGGGGGGAGGGGGGGTGGCCGCGGGTGGCCGCCAGGAGGCGCCCGCGACGCGGTCCGGGCGGTCAGGACCGCGGTCTGGGATTTCCGGGATGGGGGTGGTGCGGGCGCCTGGAGAGTGACCCCGGGGACGAGGCGAGTGGCGGCGGGTGCTCAGACCAACGTGTCACTTTCCGAGGATTTAACTTTGGAGTTTGCTCCGGATTCCCCTCCACGTTAGGTCAAGCCTGTTTTTTTGTTTGTTTTGTTTTGCTTTTTTTCGGAGCAGGTACCAGCGACTTGCAAGCCTTCTAGCCCTCTGTTCCGCTCTCCTGTAGCACCGCTGAATGAAACATCCTTTAAATGTGCAGATTAGCACCGTTACGTAACTAATCAACAGCCTCTACTTTGAATTGCCCTTTATGCTTTTCTACGAGCTTTGGCCTTTGAAGTCCCTACAGCACCGTAAAGTAGATTAAGAAGGAATTATCTCAATTTTAGTGAACAAAGTCTAGGTTCAGTGAGGTGCGAGGGTAGCAGTGGATGAAAGCCTGCTTTGCTCTTCCTTAACGTCGGGAGTTTAACTGCCTCGTAACTGATGCCGCTCCGCACAGGGGCTTGTGCTTGTCAGTGTCTCCCCGCTAGGCTGTAAGTTCCCTGAGGGCGGGGACTGCGTCTTCCTCAGCATCCCGGGCCCTTAGGTGCCCAGTAAAAACAGACCGCAGCACGGTGGCCGAGAACCAGCATCCAGACCTCGTGTCTCCCAGTCCGCAGCCTTCACTGGTCCGCAGCATCACACTAGGGCATTTCTAATTCAGCCACTGAAGTTACTGTGTTCGCAGAAGAGAGTCCACTTAATTACAGCCTTCGGTACTTGGAAAGCGTTTACACAGGGAAGATGGCAAGCTGGTGGTGCTGGACAGACTGAGGACACTGGAAAAGGAAAGTGTAGGTTTTCCAGGCATGGAACTGGCCCATTTCCAACCCCCTCCCCATCTCCTGGGGGTTTGCTCTGGGTGAGTTTGTGTTGAGATAGTTCATTATATGTTAAGCCCACAAGTGGGCGCTGCTGGGGAGCTCTGTGCCCACCTCCATAAAAGAGGGTTTCTCCTCTCCCCACCCTGTCACTGCAAATCTCCCCCTCTCCCAACACACGCATCGTGCACACAAACTTGACCAATTTCCTGATTGATCCTATCAGAACCTGAGAGCTTTTTCTCCACGTGTTCAGTGATAGAACTGGGCCCGACACACTTAATAAAGGTTTAATAGTTCACACTTAGTAAATGTTTACTCAACAGTTGAGTGAATGAATAAGAGAAATGGAAATATTGGGGTTTATCAGCCCAAGGAATGGGGCTTAGCGTGCAGATAAAGGAATTAAATTAGCTGTCATTTAAGAATTTCCTGACTATTAAACTTTGAAATGAACTATGAATGGAAGTGGTGGGATTTCGTTCTCAGGAGGCTTTTTACCAGGTGTCTGTTGTTTAGTTATGGCTCTACCTACGGCCATAACTAAATGATAATCTAACATTTCTGAAAACTCTTTCCTTAAGAGACCCGTGATTGTCATGACTCAATATCCAAAATTACCCCGGAGGTAAGTCTGTGATGATTTGTTTAACCAAAGTCAAACAAATGTGTTTAAAAATCCATTAAAAAAAAAAACTTGCAGGACTTCCCTGGTGGTGCAGTGGTTAGGAATCCACCTGCCAATTCAGGGGACACGGGTTCGAGCCCTGGTCTGGGAAGATCCCACATGCCGCGGAGCAGCTAAGCCCGTGCGCCACAACTACTGAAGCCTGTGCACATAGAGCCTGTGCTCTGCAGCAAGAGAAGCCACGGCAATGAGAAGCCCGTGCACCGCAACGAAGAGTAGCCCTCGCTCACCGTAACTAGAGAAAGCCAGCGCGCAGCAACGAAGACCCAACACAGCCAAAAATAAAACAAATAAAATAAATAAATTTATAAAAAGCTTGCAGTAGAGAGTAGTGGTTAAGTGCAGATACCCCATGGTCAGATTGCATGGATTTAAATCCTGGGCCACCACCGGGGCCACCCAGCCTCTTATTAGCTGTGTGACCTTGGGAAAAAGACTTTATCTGTGCCTCAGTTTCTTCATCTGTAAAATGGGGATCATGGTATGAACTTTATAGGACTGTTGCGAGGATTAAATGACAAACCAAGAAAATGATGTACAACGTTTGGCACATTTTTTTTTTTTTTGCGGTACGCAGGCCTCTCACTGTTGTGGCCTCTTCCGTTGCGGAGCACAGGCTCCAGACGCGCAGGCTCAGCGGCCATGGCCCACGGGCCCAGCCGCTCCGCGGCATGTGGGATCCTCCCAGACCAGGGCACGAACCCGCATCCCCTGCATCGGCAGGTGGACTCTCAACCACTGCGCCACCAGGGAAGCCCAATCTTTGGCACATTTTAAGTGTTCAATAAGCTTTAGCTGTTGCTGTTTTAAATAGGGAATTCCATTAATGTGTTCTTGCCATTTTGTGGATTCCAGTTATTAATGTGACAGAAGGTGAGAGAACGATGAGCTGTAAGTTGCGTGGTTTTGAGTCGTAACCAGATGAAGGCTTATCAGAGGAAGAGATGTGAGACTCCAAAACGACACCCCCATAGATATTTACAATACAGATTTCATAAAGCGTTACTGAATGTTTTCCATGTACCAGGCCCTGTGCCTTTCTCATTTTGTAGAATTTTCAGCTCAGCTCTTTGAGTTCAGCTCCATTTTAGGGAGGAAGTTGAAGCTTACAGAAGTTAAGGGATTGTCCAAGATCACAAAGCTTGTAAGTTGCTAAGGCAGAATTCAAATGACCCCGAGTCTCTTTCTTCATTATAGTAAATGAATTAGAGAATGATGATGCAACTTAAAACACATACACACACACACTTACCACATTTATTTCATATGTAACCTTTCAGGAATGTAGATCAGTGGTCAGAAGTTGCGAAACTTTAAATTGGGCTGGTTCATTTTGCAGTTGGAAGTTGAAACAGGATTTAAAAAAAATATTCCCGCCACAGCCATCCGCATCTCCCAATCTCTGGATGGCTGTTTAGTCCTCCAACAAACTAATTGTTGGTGAGGGTGTCACTCCAAGGCTGGAAGGGACCCCTTCTTTCACATTTAGAGCCCTTTTCATCAACAACCATGTTAGCCCCAAAGGAGTCAGGCGACTCTTAAAATCTCTGGCTTCAGTTCATTTGTATCACAAGAGTGGAAGATGGTGGAAAAAGTTTTTGTTTGATTTTGATTTTTCTTCTTTACTTAATGCCCTACACAGAGAATAGAGGTCATCTTTTAGGACGTTTGATCCCAGTAAGATTTTGGTGAGCTTGGGGGGGAAGAGAAGTGACGAACTGCATCCTTAATCATTGAGGGTTACTCAGAATTTTTCCAGCTGGCAAACCTAGGACTGGTGCCTTGTAACAGCACAAGCATATTTACTTGGGGCTAATGATGTTTCTTGAAGAGAGTTCTGTAAAGGGATCAAAGAGGGATCATGAAAACAAAATTGAGTTGGAAATCAGTTGGAAGTCCCCTAGAGATCATTTTGTGATTATATGTTTGTACAGCTTTGTTGAGGAATAATTGACATACAATAAAAAGCACATAAAGTGCACAAGTTGATAAGTTTTGCCATCCATATCTATCTGTGACACCATGACCACAGTTGAGATAACGAACACATGCATCGTGCCCCCAAACTTCCTCATGCCCCTGTGTAATCTTTCCCTCTAAGTCCTCTCTGTGACCCCCACTCCCTAATTCCCAAGCAACAACTTGTCATTCTAGCTTACTTTGCATTTGTAGAATTTTATATAAATGGAATCATGCAGTATTTACTCTTTTGGGGGGAGGGGGTTGTCTGGCTTTTATTTTTTTACCCAGAATGATTATTTGGCGAGTCATCTATGTTGTTGAATAGAGTTCATTCCTTTTCATTGCTGTGTAATATTCCATTGTACAGCTGTACAACAATTTGTTTCACCTACTCAGCTGTTGATGGACATGTACACCGTTGGCTGTGATCTTAATCCAACCCTTTTATTTCACTCATGGGAAAACAGAGGGCAAAGGGGAGGAAGTCTTCAGAGAGGGGGCTTGGTCAAGGTCCACACTGCCTTCGGGGAGTGATGAGGAAGCAGCCAGCTACCCTGGGAAGCTATGCCAGGGGGCCTGGTGGTGTGAGGTGTGGCTTGGTTTGGTTTGCCTGGGATGCCCCTTCACTTGAATCCATAACAATATTAGGAATTATAAAAAAGGTTGTATGGCATTTTGTCTGTGTGTATTTATCCACACATCTCTCTATATCATTGATAGACTCCTTTCTTCCATACCCGCCTGGTTTTCCTCCTCCATGTCAGAATGTTCCTTCTGTAGTCTCCATCATGAGTGCATCCTCACTGATTCCCCAGAACTCTCTCCTTGAACCCCTGCTCTTCCCTTCTCCTTCTGGAAGGTCTCTTGTGTTCTCAGTCTTCTAATTATGGGGTTGTTGATGACTCCCCCAAATGCATATTGATAGCCGTGAGTTACAGACTAGCACGCCATCTCATTAGATGTCGGATGGAGGGAAACCAATTGTATCTCAGCCTGAACTCGAGGTTTTCCTCCAACATGCTCCTTCATTAAAGGTATCACCATGCACTCAACCAACACAGCCAGACGTGCTGCCTCTATCTTAATCTGCCCCATCCATTTAGCTATGAAGTTCTGGTTACTCCTTGACCCCGTACCCTCTTCTCTGTGCATTGCCCTCGTTCCGGTTTCATCACTTCTCACTTGGATTGTTGTAAGAATCTAATGTTTGTGACCTTCTTAGTCCACCTTGTAGCTTAAATCAGTGCCCCATGTGTTCTTAAAAACCCAATCATAGGTTTCCTAGAGAAAAAAAATTCAAATCTCTTAATTATGTGATCCCCTACCTACCCCTCCAGCTTTTTTTTTTTTTTTTTTTGTTGCGATACGCGGGCCTCTCACTGTTGTGGCCTCTCCCGCTGCGGAGCGCAGGCTCGGGCCCAGTGACTCCGCGGCATGTAGGAACTTCCCGGACCGGGGCACGAACCCGTATCCCCTGCATCGGGAGGCGGACTCCCAACCACTGTGCCACCAGGGAAGCCCACCCCTCCAGCTTTCATTCTGCTTTTTGGGTTTTAATAGACCAACTCTTACTCATCCTTCAAGACCCTTCTAAGTGCTTCTCCTCTCTGTTTCCATAGTATCCTGAGCCTTCTTCCTGTGTGGCAGTCACTCTAGCATACTGAAATAGGCTGGTTATATGTCAGTACTTCTCCTAAGAATGTATGCTTCTGGAGGGCAGGGGTTTCATTTTATATACCTTTGTGTCGCCCACCCCAGGGGTGCTAAATTATTCCTAGCACATAATCAGCACTCTATAAGTGTTTGTTGAATAACATAATAAATTACATTAGCTCATTTGATCCTCATAGTAATCCATGAGGATAGTTTCACTAACACCCCATTTTACAGATGAATGCATGCAGGTTAGAGGGTTAAGTCACTTCCTCAAGGTCGTGGGCAGATCCCTCTGATGGTCAATGCAACATACTTCCTCCCTCTATTTGTGAATTTGGAAAATGTCAGTGTATCAGGAGAGAAATTTAGTTCAATTCAACAAACATTTTATTGACCATCTACTAGCTGTACGTCACAATCCTAAGTGATGAAAGCACAGAAGAAGGGGGAGACCACTTACACCTGTTAAGGTTCCACAGCTGGGTTTCTTAACCTTTCCACTATGACATTTTAGGCTGGATAATTCTTTGTTTTTGTTTGTTTGTTGCTCTGCTGTTGCGGGCTGTCCTGTGCATTTTGTTGGATGTTTAGCAGCATCTCTGGCCTTTATCCCTTGATGCCAGCGGCAATCCTTTCCCCTCCCCTGCCAGTTGTCAGAACTAAATATATCTCCAGACGTTGCCAAATGTCCCCTGGTGTGTGTGTGTGTGTGTGTGTGTGTGGTGACAAAGTTGTCCCCAGCTGAGAACCACTGTTGTATAGAAAGACTTAAAAAAGGTGGGGGGGATTGAGAACGAGACAGCAAGCTTTCCAGGCATCCCAAAGTGTGATGGATGTTGTATCCAGGACGTGCTGTTCGGGCTGAGAGAACCAGGGGAGTAGAGAATGGGGTAGATGCTGTGAGTGTGGATGAATGAAAGCAGAGCCCAGAAGGGGTTCTGGAGGAAGATGGAAGATGGGGGGGAGGTTATTGCTGGTGGGTCCTGGAGAAGGTTTGTGGGTAAAAACCCCTGGCTGTGGAACAGGAGAGGCAGAAACATTTGTGTATATGTTTGGAATGTAGATCTCAGCTCATCCTCCTGAAATGACCTCCAATGACTTGTTCTTGAGAAGATCAGACATGGGGAGAGGCCGGGCTGTAAATCCTGGAGGGGAGAACTTTAATGCCACTTAGAAATCAGGCCTGAAACACCCATAATGTTTGTCAGTTCACATTTTAGTGTTCTTGAGTAAGTGTGTAGGGTGTGGGGGATGAAATACGGCAGGTATTTGATTTAAAAAGCCTGCCCAGATTTAATGTCCTGATAAAATGTATTAAATCTTTTAAGGTTTTAATGAATCTAGTATGCGTTTCATAAATCAAGGACTCTGCTAAGCCATCTCCTTGTTTAATAAGAGTAAACTGGAAAATTGCTCTGAGCAGAAGCAAAATACATTTATATCACATCGAAAAATAATAGATTTTTAAGCTGAGGGGGGTCTTTCTGGGCCTTTTAAGCTGTTTGCTTATTACATTGGTCCGACTCCTTCAAATATTAAACCTCAGGCAAACACGTGCTAAACCGTATCAAGATACAAACCCGCACGAAGGTAAAGATTATTTGGAAGAGAGCAGAAAACAAAGCCGGTATTTCCTGACCCAGAGACCTTGGACCAAGTTGGGTTTTGCACTGAAACCTGGCTTTGTGTAACTAGGCTTAAGGTGGTTGGTTAAAAATCATTAGTAACTGTTATTAAACCTCCCTTCTTAAATTCCCTCACTCCTCCACCCTCACCCCCTCAACATATTTGCTGGACTCAAGTGGTAAGTGTGGAACAAACACACTTCTTGGGTTTTACAGCTGTTGGGGGAATGGCTTGTGAAGGTCGCTGTTCAGATTATCTAGAGCAGGCATCAGAAGCCTCTTCCCCTTGTCTTCAGCCTAAACTCCCTAAGGTTTGCTTTTGTTCCTTTCCCTTCCTTTTTTTCCACCAGTGCCCCCAATGCCAGGGCTCCAGCTCCTGCAGGGGTGGGGAGAGGGCTCTTAGGGGAGTGGGTGTAACAGATGGGTCTCTCTGAGCTGGCTGGGGATGGGAAACCCCTGGTACCAGCTTCCTTTGTGGATGGGGCAGGTTCTGGGTGAGATGGTGCTTCAGGGCCTTGGGGGGAGGTGGTATTGGAAGAATGAAGTGGGGCTGGTGGGGCTGGAACATTCCAGCGCACAAAAGCTGGCAGGGCTTGTGAGCTCTGCAGGGGAGGGAGCCGGCCCCATAAGGCTCAGCGAGGAGAAGCCTGTCCAACCTCATTAGCTGTCACGGGCAACAATACTGATCTGGCAATAAAGGCGATTCCAAACCTGTTGGTCATTAATCACCCGCCTGACAGTTGCGAATGGAACCTTCACTTTTCAAGAGGCCGCGTTCAGCGTGGACAGGCCGCAGGTTGGCCAGAGCAGATTCCAGCACAGGGACCAGGGGGCGAGAAGGTGCCGGGAGGCGCCCCCGAGGTCGGCCCCCTGGGATCCAGGCTGGGACTTGGCCAGCGCGAGCGTGGGGTTGGGGAGACTTGTCAGCGCCCCAGCCTCGTCTTTATACACCCTCCCCCCTCACTCTCTGCATCCCATCTCTCCCTCCTTCAGCTACCAAGTGCCAACAT
>NW_020175192.1:5670171-5681744 GCF_003031525.2 Neophocaena asiaeorientalis asiaeorientalis
CAGGAAAAGCTTTCATCTCAATCCTTTACTCCCTGCTCTGAATGTAAGCCCCGTATCCTTTCCCACAGGCACATGTATTGTCAGCCTCATCCCTAACCGTAGCATTTGGCGACAGGCGACTTTGGGTGACAGCGGTAGTTTGCGTGTGGGAGGTGCAGGCAGTGGGTAGAGTGGGAGGGCGGGCCGGTCTGCACTGGCGCCCCCTGAAGGCAGCTCGCGGGAAGTGCAGCTGGGTCTCCTGGTCCGCAGAGGAAAGGAGGGACCAGCGGAGAAAGGTGACGCACCAGTCCAGGCGAGATCTCGCTGGCTCTTCGTTACCGGCCTGCTCTTCAATGCACTTGAGCCATGTGACCTTTTAGAGCGAGAAGGTGCAACTTAACTTCTGCTCCATTTCAGAGGATGTGGAGGGAAGAGCGGCGCTTAGAATTAGCCAGGAATTTCGGAAATGGTAGCCTGACTGTAATTTGCATACTTCTTTTGGCTCTTTGGATGGGCAGGCATAAGAGAGAGTCAACCGAATGCTAAAACCTAGCACGGGGAGAAATTGTAACATAAAATTTCGAGTGGTCTAAACGGATCCTCTAGTTTCCCCGAACTTTTTTGAATCCCGCGGGTACAGATTGACCGTAGCCTGGCCCGCGTTAGCTGGTGCTGTCTGTTCTCCCCATGGCAGAGAATAGGAGGGTCTGTCTCCAGCTGATCCATCCAGACTCCTCTGACCAAGATGAATTCCCATGACCGACTCATAGGAACAAAATGGAAAAGGACAGCTTTTTAGGTCTGTTTTGTCATTTTCTTTACATTCCTTTTTCTTTTACTTCCTTCTGTTTTTTTCTAATACTATGGTTGTTCTTACCTCTACCTACACGTTAGAAACACTTGGGGAGCTTTTAAAAAGTAGTGATGCCTAAGCCACATTCCCTGATACTCTTATCGATAAGATTGGTCTCGGGTAGGGGTCCCCACATGGCGATACCTTCAGGTGATTCAAATCTCGGGTGGGCTGAGAACTATGGGTGTAATATCTTTCCACCCATCGCGTCAATTCCCACCACGGTATCTTTGCTTTTGAGTTTTCTCTGCCTGGAATGCCCGCCTCTTTTCTGTCTGCCTGTCGACGGACCAGCTGTGCCACTCATGCCAATCGCTTCTACTGCACAGTCTTATTAAAAAGAGGGAAGAAGCAGAAGATGTGGTCCCGAGCTGGGGACATTTTTAGAACATAGTGTTTCTATTTAAAGACTAAATGGTCTGATACCTGATGTAGGTGCTATCGGAGCTCAGAAGAGAGAGAAGTCAGGGAGGGCTGGAGCAAAGTTGTGTGGAGGAAGGGGCTGGGCTGAGTGTTGATGGGTGGTGGGGTTTGGGGAAGGGGGCAGGGAGGATAGAGGACTTCAGGCAGAGGGATGACATGAGCATATGAGTAGAGGCTGAAATGATTGGGGTATGTGCCGGGGACAAGAAGAAGATTCGCTCGGCTAGATAGAAAGCTCAGCCCTTCCCCCTCCTTCAGCCCTGCACGCATCCCTGCCACACTTCCTACAGCTTCACTATGGATTCCACACCGTCGTCAGTGGTTTTGTACTGTTCGGTCACTTTCTCTAGGTCTCACCATCAGATTTGTAAGCAACTGGAAACAGGGACTATACTTTATATAAGTTGGGACCTATCATTCAATTCAATTCAATTCAGTTCAATTCAACATATATTTACCGAGTGCCAGCTCTGTGTCAGTTCTAGGCTTTTGGGATTCAATCAAACAGACAAAGACACTGGCCCTTCTGAGCCTGGATTCTAGCCAGGGGATACAGACAACAATAAACACTATAAATAATATATCAATAAATTATATAGTCTAGTAAAAGTACCACAGATAAAAGAAAAAGGAGAACGGGGTAAGGGGTATCAGGAGTGAGTGTGTGTAGGTGAGTGTGCATGTGTGTCTGTGTGTGCATATAGAGTTATTGAATGGAAGATATTAAATACAAGGCATTATTATTATTTTTTAAAAATAATTTTATTTATTTATTTATTTTTGGTGGCACTGGGTCTTCAATGCTGCGTGCGGGCTTTCTCTATCTGAGGTGAGCGGGGGCTACTCTTCATTGAGGTGCACGGGTTTCTCACTGCGGTGGCTTCTCTTGTTGTGGAGCACGGGCTCTAGGCACGCGGGCTTCAGTAGTTGTGGCACACGGGCTCAGTAGTTGTGGCTCGTGGGCTCTAGAGAGGAGGCTCAGTAGTTGTGGCGCACTGGCTTAGTTGCTCCGCGGCATGTGGGATCTCCCTGGACCAGGGCTCGAACCTGTGTCCCCTGAATTGGCAGGCGGATTCTTAACCACTGTGCCACCAGGGAAATCCCCAAGGCATTATTAATAGAGGTATTAAATACAAGGCATTATTAATAGAGGTATTAAATACAAGGCGAAATGAGGTCTCATTGAGAAGGTGAGAACTGAAAAAAGACTTGAAGGAAATGAGGCATTTGCCCAAGTGGATCTCTGGGAGAAAAGATCTTTAGACAGAGAAAATATTTCTAGAACAAAGCTGCTACGTTGCAGCACGCCTGGCATTTTGAGGAGCGGCAAGGAGGCCACGTGGATGGAGCCCAGTGACAGAGGAGACAGTGGTGCAAGAGGAGGCCAGACAGGGAGCAGGGAGCTGGACCACGTTGGGTCTCAGAGCCACCCTATGGACTTTGGCCTCTACTCTTAGTAAGATGGGAGCCCTTGCAGAGTTTCAAGCAGATGAGTGACGTGATCTGAGTGATGGTTTTAAAAGACCTCTTGGGCTGCTGGATTGAGAACAGCCGATGGGGGTTGGGGGTAGAAGCCAGGAAGTCCATCATGAGATCAGGTTTTACAGACACAGCTGAGCTCATGCAAGTCAGTGAAAGAGGACCTTCAAAGCGTTCACATGGGAAGGGGGCACATTATTCCTGTGTGCGATTAAGAGCATCATTATAAGATGCCCATTATTTAGATTCTTGACCTGACTGAATAAGCCTGACCATCCAGCTTGGCTTCGAGAGACATTTCTGTCCCCTAATCAACACACAGCTTCGTCATTGCCAATAAAGTATGTGACGGGCTTTGACGACAGTTTTTAAAGAGTTCCAAAGAGTTTCGAGAAAGGTAAGAGAATAGAATAAATGTATGTCATTCCAAAGTAACCATTTTGAGTGGGACAGGGTTTATTTTGATGTCTAAGTCCTAAGTCTGTTAAAAAATTCTGTTACTTTATAGTATTTTGGGACAGGATTTATTTTGATGTCTAAGTCCTATGTCTGTTAAAAAATTCTGTTACTTTATAGTATTTTGGGACAGGATTTATTTTGATGTCTAAGTCCTATGTCTGTTAAAAAATTCTGTTACTTTATAGTATTTTGGGACAGGATTTATTTTGATGTCTAAGTCCTATGTCTGTTAAAAAATTCTGTTACTTTATAGTATTTCTTCCGTATTCCCCCTTCTCCTGAGCAGAGGCTTGGCTCTCAGCACACAGTACGCTCAGTCAGTACTTGGGGAATGGAGTTAAGCTTTGGGCATGCTGGTATGTGCTCGTTTGCAAGGCAGTATTAAAAATTCCATTTGAATTTCCAAATCCAGCTAATTTTAAGGGGGCAAACTATGTTTTTCCTCTTAAGAGAAGTGAGACATGAATATTTAAAAGAGGTTCTTTACCTTCCCCCGCTGAGAAGCAAAGGTGGCCAGTTTTTGTTCAGTTTCTTACAGGTCCATTTAAATGAACACGCAGCTAGGAGGGTAAGCAGGCTGTCACCTAGTCAGCAACATCGTTGAGTGGCTTCTCTGAGGGTTAGTCACCGAGAAAGGATACAAAAGAAATAAAAACCGTCAACTTTGCCCTCATGTATCTCCCAATCTGTCCAGGAAACCACGAACCATGAAGACAATGGGACATTTACAAAGACACAGACTGGTGGGCGATTCCAGGAAGGGAGATTCCTTATTGCCAAATGCATGTGTTTCATTGTAAACTCCTCAATGTAGCGTAACATTGGTGATCCTTGTTCCCACGATAATCCTCTGAAATAAAATCAGTGTTACAGCTGAAAAGAACCCTCGAGATTATCCATTTTATCCAGTCCCCTCCCTCTGTGAGCAGGAAATCGAGGCACAGGTATCTGAAGTGCTTCACCCCGGGCCACTCAGGGAGCAGGGGAGCTAGAACTAGGTCTCTGGGCTCCCAGTTCTTTCCTACAAGCTCAGAGTGGGGTCAGCCTCCAGGATCAAGGTCACAGGAGCATTTAGTGAGGCTGGGGGAAGCCTTATTTGGCAGGAGGAGAACGAACAGGGCAGCTAGGGGAAAAAGTCCATATACCCGTCTGTCGTTTCAAAGAGGAGGGACCGGGCTTCCCTGGTGGTGCAGTGGTTGAGAGTCCGCCTGCCGATGCAGGGGACACGGATTCGTGCCTGGTCCAGGACGATCCCACATGCCGCAGAGTGGCTGGGCCCGTGAGCCATGGCCGCTGAGCCTGCGCATCCGGAGCCTGTGTGGAGAGGCCACAGCAGTGAGAGGCGCGTACCGCAAAAAAAAAAAAAAAAAAAAAAAAAAAAAGAGGAGGGACCCAGGCAGGGCAGATGTGCTGGTTCATCTAAGGGGTTTGGAAGGTGGGGTCACAGCAGGGGGACCCCTAGGCCCAGAGTCACAAGAAAAAAAAAAAACATTAGCTTTTGATTATTATTTTCTGAGGCTGACCCTCCCACAGCTAGGGTGGCTGGAGCAGGGCAGTCGGGGAGGTTAGGAATGCCTGACGGAGTGAAGGCCGGCCAGGTGGCCTCCGTGATGAACGGAATTCCTCAGCATGGGGCATTTCTGTCCCAACGCCTGGGCTGGAGCAAAGACCCCAGACCCAGGACACTCACAGGAGAGAGTCCCCTGCTCCTGTGACCCACTCCCTTCAGTCCCCAGGGGGGATCAGCTGGAAGTGAGCCCTGCAAAGCCACCTGGCTGGGGCCTTCCCGTTGTAGCAAAGCCTAAAAACCGAGTCGGGCCGGCCGTCCAGCTGGGTCTGTGCTCCAAATGGAAGAAAGCAACAGGCCCCACACCGATGATTCTCTGCAGCGTTCCGGCCGTGGTTCACAGGGCCCCAGGGAGTGAGACGGGGACTATGTGGGGAGCCCGTGTCTCCTTTGTGGTGAGCAGCCCTGTGGGCAAATGTCAGGGGACTTGCAGACACCAGGCCCTTGGGTCAAGCCTGCTTCTGCCTGTGGTTTCCTGGGCAGGGCATTTAGAGCAGTGCTTCTCAAACTTGACTGTGCAAGCCCTAGGGATCTAGTTCAAATGAGGACTTAGAGCTACAGGTCTGGGCTGGGGCCTGAGATTCGGCATTTCTAACAGGCTCGCGGCCCATGGCGATGCTTCTGGTCTTATGTCCACACTTGGAGGAACGAGGCTTTAAAGGGGAATTCAACTTTTTGAAACCCTCACCTGGAGAACGGCCTTCCCAGCTCTTTCTACCTGAGGGCTGCCATCTTTCAGACCGCTTTGCATATTCCCTGCCTTTTCTAGACATCTCCAGCCCCTCCTCTGAACCCACCTCTCCTCTGAATGCCGGTGGCACTGAGCGCCGTGCTGCTCACCCGGCCTCAGCATTGGTGTCCAGGCTGTCCTTCTCTATCCACTTGTTTCCCCAACTTGATTGCTAGCTACCTGGGTTTCCCCTCCCTCCCTCTGTCCCGGTAAGGCTGGGATTCCATGGATACGGATTCCTTGAATTGATCTCCTCTCCTGTGCCCTCTGACATCTTGCTCAGTGGGCCCCGAGAATCCTTGCTGGGCACCGTCTTTCTGTCCCTGTTGCCCGGGACTCTGTTTCTAGAACAATAGGCTGGATTCTGTTCCTCTCCTAAGAGAGGGTTGAGTTCCGCAATGCGGGGCAGAGTTCTCTCTTGGCAGCAGAGGGCTGGCCCAGTCAGGCGGCCAAGGGACCATTGATCTGAGTTCAGTGAAAAAGTGGCTTCTCAGGAGCCCTGGATCCAGGCCCACTTCTAGACAACTTCTTCTTTCAACGCGCTCTCATGTGCTTTAACTTCACAAACATGCCGGTTTCCCAGCTGCCCCTGAGAGACAGCGGTGGTGGTGGTGACCACAGCAGGGGTCAGATGGTGTGGCCAGTGCGGAGGGCGGGCTGGGGGGTTTCGCTGTGTCCGAGACCTTTCTGTTGGGGTTGATATTGCGGGTCTGCAGATACAGTTACACGGACTCTCTCTCCACCTCGTGGGACAACACGGTGACACGTGTTAAAATATAGACGTGTGCGTAGGGCAAATTCACACATAGACGTCTCACCTCTTTCTTCTGCCCTTTATACCTCCCTCTCTCTTTCACACACACACACACACACAAACACTTAACCAATTAAGTCCGTCGAGTGCTATTTGCGGATGATGGTGTGGAATTGTGCTGGAGTCGTGTCCGGCATCATTAAATGTCAGCATTAACAATACGGCACTTGGCAATCAAGGCCGCTCTGTGGCTGTTAGTCATTAATCACCATCTGACAGTCCTGAATTGGAAACGAGGAGCCTGTTCACATGTGCTCCGTGTGCCCAGTTACCCTCTCGGTAATCAGTCTCGGAAAACTTTTCTTCGACTCCCCGCCTGTGAGGGCCTCTGTCCTGGTGAGGGGGCGGGGGTCTTTAGGCTGAGTCCCTCCCCCCTGCGCTGCGGAAAGAAGCCCAGGTCTAAAAAAATAGGGGAGAGAGGAGCATATTTTTTTTGGCCTACCCTTTCCCTCCTAGGGCTGTTTTATGTAGCCTTGTTTTTCTATTCTGGCCCAATGGCCAGGAAAATTCTTTTTCTCCCTGAAGAAATTCTGCAAGACAGCAGGGAGCTCGGTTCTGTTTCAGAAGCTGGTGGGGTAAGTTTGTCAAGTGCGTCCTCAGGTGTGGACCTGTGTCTGCTAGCTGGGGGACTTGACTAATTTCAGGGATCGCTTCCAGGAATGTGGGTCTGAACTTCCACTGGTCTTCTGGGTCCCTTTGCCGAACAGAGAGGAAGGACTATTTCTCCTTGGGGTCCAATCTCAGCACCTCTCTATAGCCATATTAATTCATTCATTTTTTCCAGAACTATCTCCTGAGGGCCCACTGGACTGGACACTGGGGCTGCAGTGATGGACACAGGCCCAGGTCCCTCCCTCGTGGTGGTGGCTTTGAGTGGGTGGGACGAGGGTCAGAGAGAGAAGCTGTGTTGCCCCAGGCTTGCTCTCTGAAGGGGAGTGCTCTGCCTCTGCATCCTTGGAACGTGTGCTGCCCAGCTGCCAGCTCTTTCAAGAGGCACAAGCATGTAGGAGAACGGTCATTTCCAGAAGCTTTCCTGACCTGGCTCCTTCACCCCTCTGATGTCTCATGCCCTGCAGACCCCGCCCTCTGCCTACCCAGGTGGAGGCTTTCCCGAACAGGTGAGCACTGATGTCTCCAGAGGGTTGACTTCTGCCTCCATCCTTTTCACGTGCACATTTTATAATGTTTTTACGGGACTTTGTTCTTTAACTCCAAGGAATGAGTTGAGTGGGGGATTTCAGCCACCCCTGTGAGTTGGTAGAGGACACAGGCCACTGACAGCTCCGTCCCCAAGTGCGTCTCCTCTGCCTACCTCAAGAGTTTGCCACTCCAGCCAGAGTCCCCAGGGCGACCGCCTTGCCCCCAGGACCACCCCTCCTGCTCTGCACTGATGAGAAGGAAAGGCTTCTGGAACAGCTGGTCACTGGGCATCGCTGGAGGGCATGCCTTCTTTCTCTCTTCCCTGGTGGCTCTATCTTTTGTCCCTCCTCTGAGTTTCACCCCCGGGGTCTCTTCTCTCACCCAACTAAGGACTTCAGTTCAAAGATGTTGACAAATATTTTAGCCCTTTTGCAATTAAGTAGAATTCAGCAAACTTCCACTGACTGTCCACCATGTACCTGGCACTGTCCCAGGCACGCAGGGGACACGAAGATGAATAAAAGATCCATCTCACCTTTAGGGAATTTATAGGCCGGTGAAGGGCAACGAGGGGTCCTCACATAGAGAAAGACTAGACAGAAGAGAAAATAAGGGGCTCAAGGGATTCAGAGCGAGGGAAAACCACAAGTGGTCATGGTAAAAAGACCAGTGAACTTGTGAGGAGGAGTGAGAAGGAAGAACTTGATGGACTGGTCTCTTTGAACCACTTACTGATGGACTTGAATGTGGGGTTACAGGTTTGACCTTGGGTAGATAAGGCCTATGAGTTTCCAAGAGTTAGAAACGCACCCTTGCGTATTTCATTAAAAAGGTATCTTGCAGGAAGAGAGAAGGCTGAGGTTGCCCTCAAGCTTCACACTCCAGGCAAGAACCCTGTAATTATAGGTTGATTTGAGTGATCACCAGTTTAATTTTTGTCTCCATCAGCAACTGTCCACACCACAGCTCCGGGAGCTAGAAGAACCTCCAAGCTCTGTCCCAGGGTGTCCCTGTGAGTCACCGGAAAGGTCCCGGCAGCACCGGATCTTCCTTCATCTCCCTCTGGCTCGTGCTGGTTTGCAGCCCTGCCTTGGTTCTGCGGCTGGTGGTGCCTGGATGGTGATGCTCTCTCTCTCGGCGGCATCCCTTCTCCTCCCAACTCGTCCCGCTCCGGGTTCTTCCAGGGCTCAGGCTGAATTTTTGTCCTTCTCTGGAGGCACAGCTCCAAGGGAAAGTTCCTTCATGACAGGAGAATCCGGCCGCCGTCCGGGTGTGGATTTCCCAGCCTGAGACACAGTCCCCCGCCTCACCTACTTGATCCCACTCATCCTTCAGGCTTGGCTGCAAAGGTCACGTAACCAGAGATTCTCCCTGACCTTAGTTCTAAACGATGGTTCCTTGTTACCTGCCGTGTATGCGCTGTGAAACAATTTCTGTCATTGCTGCTACCGCAGTTTTTAATTATATATTGGTTGGTTTAGTTTTTCCCTCCGTATTCGTCTGCAAGCTTTATGAAGGCAGGCGCTGAGTGTCTTTTTGCCCATGATCGTATGCCTGGAGTCTAGCCCCATGCCTGGTGTGCAGTAGCTGCTCAGGAGATGTTATGGAATGCATGAGCTGTGTCCATCTGGTGGCTGGATGATCTCAGAGCTGGTTGGGCATTTACCCAGTGGCCTGGGGATAGGGAGACTATGGGACTTCTCTCTCTTTTTCAGAAGGAAAGGGAAAACAGAAAATGGGGAGTGAGTAGCCATGAAAAAGGATGAAATGATGCCATTTGCAGCAACATGGGAGGACCTAGAGATGACCGCACTGAGTGAAGTAAGTCAGACAGAGAAAGACATATATCTGAGGAATCTAAAAAAAAACAATACAAGTCAACTTATTTACAAAACAGAAACAGACTCACAGACCTAGAAAACAAACTTATGGTTACCAAAGGGGGAGGAGGGGAAGGGTAAATTGGGAGTTTGGGATTAACAGATACAAACTACTATATATAAAATAGATAAACTACTAGGACCTACTGTATAGCACAGGGAACTATATTCAATATCTTGTAATAACCTGTAATGAAAAAGAATCTGTATATTCTGAATCACTTTGCTGTACACCTGAAGGTAGCACAACATTGTAGATCAGCTATATTTCAATTAAAAAAATGGGGAGGGCTTCCCTGGTGGCGCAGTGGTTGAGAGTCCGCTTGCCGATGCAGGGGACACGGGTTCGTGCCCCGGCCTGGGAAGATCCCACGTGCTGCGGAGCGGCTGGGCCCGTGAGCTATGGCCGCTGAGCCTGCGCGTCCGGAGCCTGTCCTCCGCAACGGGAGAGGCCACAACAGTGAGAGGCCCGGGTACCGCAAAAAAAAAAAAAAAAATGGGGAGTGGGCTTCCCTGGTGGCGCAGTGGTTGAGAGCCCGCTTGCCGATGCAGGGGACACGGGTTCGTGCCCCGGCCTGGGAAGCTCACACCTGCTGCGGAGCGGCTGGGCCCGTGAGCTATGGCCGCTGAGCCTGCGCGTCCGGAGCCTGTCCTCCGCAACGGGAGAGGCCACAACAGTGAGAGGCCCGGGTACCGCAAAAAAAAAAAAAAAAAAAAAAAAGGGAGGGAGAGAGGAGAGTAGGCATGGCTTGGCATTCTTGGGAGCCCGCCCTCATGGTCTGGCCCCGTGGAAGGTGCTTAACCTGCCCCACAAGAGATCCTGAGTGACAGCCCTGGTTCCAGGGACCAGCTTCTCCTCTGATGGAGTCCCCAGACCTAGGAGCCTGTTTGAAAAAGAAATAAATGGATGTTCCAGAAAGAACCAAACAGCCCATTCCCAATCCCAGCTGCCCACCACCAGCCTGTTCCTGAAGGATTCTGAGCTTGGAAATCCCAAGGAAGTTTCGGGGACCCTTCTCTTCCCTGACGCATGGATGAGCCACAGTCTGCTGGGGAGACAAGAGAGCAGAAGAAGAGGGAAGAAAATAGAGTTTAGAGCGGGGCTGGCCTGAGGCGAGTGGCAAAGGGGGAGCATTAGTGCTATGGGGAGTGACAGCACACCCCACCTCCTCTTTCCTGACTTTCAAGGGGTCTCCTCTCTGAGTGGGCTTGAGGATGAGAGCTGGAGGAGACAGTGGAGTGGACGAGGCCCTCGAGGCACGAGGGATGGAGGGGAGGCTCTTGACCTCAACCACCAGGTACCAGGGCTGGTGCCACCCCCAGGGGCGCTGCAATTGTAGAGGGTATTCTGGGGTCGTCTCCACGACTGGGGAGGAGCTACCAGCAAGCAGTGCCTTGAGACCAAGGACGCTAAACCTTCTGCCCTGCATGGGAGAGTCCTGCGCAATAAAGAATTGTCTTGTTCCAAAGGTCCCCTCTGTGAAACACTGAAATGAGAGAAAAATAAGGCCTTTGATGCTTGACTCTTTGGGGTGTAAGATGCCCCATGGTTTCTGTCCCCAGAGCTCCTGAGATCCATGGGAAAAAAGTAGACAGGCCCACGCTTGTCCATGGGGGCGTGTGACACGGCGCTCAAGGAGAACTTAGGTCACTGCCTCTTCACCCCATCTCGGTGCCCCCTCCGCGCCCCACAGGCCTGCAAAGCTCCCCGGCGGGCCCTGCGCGCCCAGCCAAACCTCACCGAGCTGCGATGTCTAACTTTTTTCCATCTGCCAGGCTGCTTCAGCACGGGCCAGAGAGATGCGGGGCCGGAGGTCGGTGTGGGCGGAGGTGAGGCGTGGTGGGGGGGATGTCTGAGGGTTCGGGGAAAGGCTTTTTGGGGGGTGTTGCTGGAAGGGAGCAGTGCTGGGGGAAGTCGACGGCCACAGGCTCTGGCCTGTCGGGAGGACGGCTGTTGGCACCCGGAGAAATCCATCCAGCGGAGCCAACCCTCATTAATCATCTGGGCGGCTGGACTGCCAGCTCCTTTCAAGATCTTTCAAGAAGGGTTTTCACCCAAAATAGAGTTGAAAATGTGCTGGGCCCTACTCAGAATCTCATCAGTCTGGGCATTATGGAAAGTGGCGGGCAGGCCATGACAGACAAGGCATACTCTGTTCCAGGGGTCCTGACTCCTAAAGCCTGTCATATCAAGCCCCTCATCAGATTTGACAGCTCCATTTGTACCTACAGAATAGATAAAAGGGGCA
>NW_020175192.1:5681780-5695270 GCF_003031525.2 Neophocaena asiaeorientalis asiaeorientalis
TGATGGTTGGGGTCAAGGGGTGCCAAGAAGGATGCTTCCAAGAACAGTTTCTCCTCCAGTGCCCCCAGAGAAGGGTGCAGGGTCAGGGGAGACAGGTGAGGCTCAGGTTGGGGATGGCGTGGGTGACCCCACCGGTCAGGGTCATCGTCAAGAGGCTCCCCAGCCCCTCTCTGTGCTCTGGGCCCCGAGGCTGTAAGTGGATCCAGGAAGGTGGGCCTGGAGCAGGAGAGCCTGGGGTGGGTGGCTGTCACAAAGGTGACCCGGGCCAGCAAGTGGGAGGCATGTCTCAGTTCTGAGCCCTGAGCTGGAGTTTGCAAAGAGCCTTCCTTTCCTTCTGCTGCAGCCCCTTCACTGGACTGTGTCTGTACTGAGGCCATCGCCCCTTGGAGTAGGCTGCTGGGTGACCACACTTATGCTGGTGGCCCCAAGCAAAGACTCCCTTAAATTACGTTTGTAAGTGCTTTCCTGTTCCCAGCAGATGGCAGCTGGTTGGCGTGGGCTGGACGACGTCCTCAATACACCTTGCAAACTCCAGCTTTGGCTTTGCTCAGGCCGCTGCACTGGCCTGGAAGGCCCCTCCTTCTTCCTCCGGGGGCTGAGTGAACAAGTGAGTCCTCCCAGCTCCTGGGCTGCTGCAAACGCCTGGCACTCTTCGCAGCTCCCGTTCATTTGTTAATGTCATACGTTATTTCGTGTTATTGATATGTGTTTGTCCTGGTTCTCCTACTAGATTGCAAACAGTTGGATGTGCGGGCTCATGTCTTATGCATCTTCTGTCCTCTGATAGCGTTTAGAGAACTTCTCAGGTTCTCCAGAAATATCTCCACAGGAGATTCTACGAGGCTCAGTCGTGACTTCAGGAAGTGAGTCTGGGATCAGGGGATTTAATGTCTCTTTCTGACCCGTGGTCTTTAGAGGAGAGGGTCAGAGGTCAGCAAGGCTCTGCCTATCCTGCCCCCACCCACCTGGGGCCTTTGGAGGACTCAGACAAACGCCCCCTCCCCAGCTAACGCAGCCCAGGCCAGGTGTCATGGGTGGTCGTGGAGCTCCCTCACGCTCCCTTGGCTGGATGGCTCTGGTGGCAGGAATATAGGTTTTTGGAATTGGATAGATTTGGTAGGGATCTTGCCTCTAATGCTTACTGACTTTGTGACGTTGGGCAAAATGTGTTCAAGAGTAGACTTACTGCAGGGAATGGACGCCAGGATTAAATAAAACCTTGTACGGAAGTACTTAGCGCAGGGTCTAGCATACAGCAAGCACTCAGTAAATGTTAGAGAAGGACGAAGGCCACGTCTGGTCCTGTTGCCCGGACCTTTTCCTTTGTACGTAAGAGGACATCCTGTTGATGGCACCTGTTCGTTGGTGACCATTGATCATTATCACGTTGAATCAATCCTTAGCTTTTTGTAAGTTTCACAGATGGAAGCTTTGCTAGAGTCCAATACACAGAAGGTCCCTACCCTTCCTATAAGGAGGAGGTGTTAATATGCTGCCTCAGGGCTACAAGCTATGCGGAAGGTCACGAACCTCTTTGAACTTCAGGGTCTCAGAGCCCTGGGATGTCTGTCCCAACAGGAGGGAGGTCAGCCGTGTCTGGCTAAAGCGTTCCATCCCTGCGCCTGTTTCCTACGATTTCAAATGTAAACTTCCTCCAGGTGAACAGGGCTCTGTGGGTTTGGAAGGGCTTCTGTTTGGGAAGGTCCGAGGAAGCAGGATGGAGGTGGGCTGGAGTGAAGGAGAACTGAGTTCTTTCCTGGCTTCTCTCTGACCTACCGTGTGGCCCTTGGCAGTCACCACATGCCTTCATCTTGCTACAAACTCAGTTTTGCCCTGAGCATGGGGAGGGCAAGATGGAAGCCGTCAGAGCACCCAGACAACGCCTCTGGGGGACCACTCTCCAGCTCCCCTCTCCTTGTGTGCACAAGGGAGGGTCAACATCTTGCACTTAGGAGGGGCCGTGTGACCAGTTCCAGCCAGAGGATTATGAGCATAGGTGACACGTATCACTTTTGGCCTGAGCTGTGTTCATGCAAGACCTCCAGCTCTCCCCGTGCTGTGACCACTGAGGATGTCAGGAGTCCTGATTAATTATGTGCAACACCGTGATGCTTTCTGAGGTGTCACCTTGGTTAGACTGAGCGAGAGTCCAGGGTATTTAATCAAACTCTGCTTCTGGGAAGGAATTTTGTGGATGTGATTGAAGTCCTTAATCAGTTGGCTTTAAGTGGCTCAAAAGGGAGATTATCCAGGGTGGGCCTGACCCAATCAGGCGAGCCCTTTTAAAGAGGCTTCCCTGAGCTCAGAGACTCCAAAGGGCTCATGCCAGTAGAGTTTCAGCCTGCTGTGGTCTTCTCTTCTTGCCTGTCTCCTTACGGACTTCCAACTTGCTTAGCTAGCCACCACGATTGTGTAAGCCAACACCTTACAATAAATGCCTTACTGTATTATTGGTTCTGCTTCTCTGGTCAAATCCGGATTGATACAGAGATCCCTGTCAACCCACGATGGAGATGTAGTGTAAGTGAAAAACAAGATTTTGCTGCGTTAAGCTTCTGAGATTTCAGGGTTAATTTGTTACTGTAGCATAATCTAGCCTATACTGACTATTGCAACAGCATTAGTAAGCCCTTAGTCCATCATATCTTAATTAGCTTATACATCTATCTCCTAGTAGACTGAAGCTCCTTGAGGCAAGAGCCAGGGTCACTCTCACCTTTTTAGTGCCCAGAGTAGACAATTGTACCTGGTATGCAGGGGACATTCTGTAATGTTTAACAAATGAGTCAAACCCACTGCACTCAGTGGCATCTCAGCTCTTGGAAGGAAGGACCCAGGTACCTTCAACTGCATGGTGTCCAGCGAGGTCCCAACACATGTAGGCACACTGGCCAAGACATTCTGATGGGACAGTCCCCCCGATCCTATCCATTTGCAGCATCTAAACCCACCTGGATACAAAGTCGGAAGCTACTGACTCAGTGCAAAGAATTTTATAGTCAGGACTGTGTTGGAATCCTGGTTCCACAGCTCTTTAACTGTGAAATCGTGAGCGATTTCCCTAACCTCTCCAAATTCCAGTTTTCTCATCAGCGTGAACTGGAGGCTTGTTGTAAATATTAAATGCCCAGCACATATTATTATATTTAACTGTGCCATGGCGCACACAAAGTGATGCTCCTAGAGGTGCTCTAGGGTATGCCTGGCTTATTGTACACTTGTTTGGTGCTGCCTGTATTTGAAGTTGTAAAGCTGTGAGTGAGAAGGATAAGCATGGTGGCGTAGTCGTGTTAGTTCCTTTTATGGACAAACCTGTATATAACTCACCCCCCGCCCAGCCCCCCACCCCTCCACAAGAATTCACACATCCACATACCCAGGAAAACAAATAGGATGTGGGGAACGTGCAGTGACATTTTCCAAATGACTGTTTCCCTTCTAAAATCTGGCTCTGATTTAAACTCCAGGAGGATCATTTTATTTTATGTTCCAAAGAGCTATGGAGATCGCCACTGCCCACTCAGAGCAAAGGTCCCCCCACTGTGGTTTGATTTTTATCTGCCTTTCATTTCTTCCATCGCCAGTCCCATTTTCCAAAAGCAATTGGATGGAGGCTGTGAAAAATGGATTCTTTTTGTAGACCTCGGTTTAACCTCATCTTATTTAAAATAATAATGTCTGACCCACTTAATTACCAAGCAGTCGCTGAAATACCGGCATCACCCTATTCTCAGCATTTCATCAAATGAAAAAAAAATATATTTTTGTGGTACGCGGGCCTCTCACTGCTGTGGCCTCTCCCATTGCGGAGCACAGGCTCCGGACGCGCAGGCTCAGCGGCCATGGCTCACGGGCCCAGCCGCTCCGCGGCATGTGGGATCTTCCCGGACCGGGGCACGAACCCGGGGCACGAACCCACGTCCCCTGCATCGGCAGGTGGACCCTCAACCACTGCGCCACCAGGGAAGCCCTGAAAAAATATTTTAATGCTTCATTCTTTGGGGCCCAGTTCCCTGGATGGAAAGTCCACATTACAACATTCTTCTTGTGGACCCTCCACCTACCCTCCATCACTGAGGTAAAGTCACAAGGTTTCTTTTTCTGGGTCTTCCACTTCTACTGTGCTGATGGGAACTTCAGTATTGCATTAGACTGGGAACCAGTGTCACAGCAACCTGCCCAACTCTGACCACCATGCTTCACCCTTTAAACATTTTATAAACTCATAGACTATTCCAGTTAGAAAGGGCTTAGATGTGAAGAAAAGGGAACACCTGTACACTTTTAGTGGGAATTAAATTGGTGCAGCCACTATGGAACACAGTATGGAGACTTGTGATAAAACTAAAAATAGAACTACCATATGACCCAGCAATTCCACTCTTGGGCATATAGCCAAAGAAAATGAAAACACTAATTCAAAAAGATACATGCATCCCAATGTTTGTAGCAGCACTATTTACAGCAGTCAAGATATGGAAACAACCTAAGTGTCCATCAACAGACAAATGGATAAAGAAGATGTGGTATATATATATATATATATATAATAGAATACTACTCAGCCATAAAAAGAACAAAATTCTGTCACTTGTAACAATGCGGATGGACCTGGATGGTATTACGCTTAGTGAAATAAGTCAGAGGAAGATAAATACTCTGTGTTATCACTTACATGTGGAGTCTAAAAAAATAAAACAAATGAATGTATATAACAAAACAGAAACAGACTCACAGACATAGAGAACAAACTAGTGATTACCAGTGGGGAGAGGGAAGGGGGGCAAGATAGGGGTAGGGGATTAAGAAATACAAACTGCTATGTATAAAATAGATAAGGTACAAGGATATATTGTACAATATGGGGAAATATAGCCAATATTTTTAATAACTTTAAATGGAGTATCATCTATAAAAATATTGGATTGCTATGTTGTATACCAGAAACTAATATTGTAAATCAACTATACTTCAGTTAAAAAAAAAAAAAAAGCTTCATGTGAAAAAAAAAGGGGCTTAAAAATTACAAGGTGCCACAACTTCATTTCAGAAATGGGAAAAAAAAAGAGACTCAGAGAGATAAAGTGACTTATTCAAGGTCGCACAGAAATCAAGTTTCAGAACCAGAGCAAAATCCAGGTTTCCTGACTTCTGTTTCAATGCTCGTTCTACTATACGTATGATAACTACACTCTCTGGACTTTTCAGGACAGTCCTCAAGCTATCAAAGTACACTCACACTCTTGGTCTCCATTTTGAACAATACGGTCACTTCATTTCCTCTCAGTCAGCAGGTTCAATTTCTTTTCTCTGAAGAGAATGCTTTCCTAGCTCCTCTGTGATCCAAATCCACTGACAGCTTTTCCTGTCTTGGGAAGTGTTAATAAAGCTGGTGATACGCCACCACCCCTGGGAAAACTTGTAAAGACACTTCATCTAGGAAGAAGCACAAACCATTTCCAGGTCTGGAATTCTCCATGGAAAGCGCAAGCTGGTTAGGCAGGCCTATTCCTTGATCTGCTTGAGAATGGAAATCACTGGGCTCTGGCTCAGCCCTCTCACCACAATGGAATGAAGGCCTCACCCATCTTCCAGCCTTCAGAAGAGGATGGGCCTACGAGGAATTGGGGAGCCTCCCAACAGAATGGAGCTCCCATGGGAGGGTCCCCAGTGTCAGCCCCAGTGAGCTCTCCCTCCAGCTTCTGTAGCCTGACTGTCAATCGGCACAGCTAGCCCCTTCTTATATTCTGTCCTGTTCTCCACTGTCTGCACTGTTCAGCTCAGCACTTATTAGACTGGCATAAAGGCAGTGATATAGATACCGTCTTGTTCTCCATCTGGCATAAAGGCAGTGATATAGATACCGTCTTGTTCTCCATCTGGCATAAAGGCAGTGATATAGATACCGTCTTGTTCTCCATCTCATGGGTATATCTTGTCTCGTCCAACTAAACTGGGCAGGAACATGGTCTGAGTTTTCTCCTGTGTCTCCCGACGCCCCGCATTGCGCTGGGCACGGACCAGGAATCCTGTAAACTCTGTTTGCTTTGGTGATCGACCTCCTGGAAGTCTTAATTCCCCAATACTGGGTCTCTATGTTCAAGCTGCCATTTCTCTATCTTGGTCATTGGGTACATCATTTGTCAAAACAGAAACCGTACAAGTGTAACGAAGTCGATATCGCTCTTGTATCGCCCCCCCCCACCCCTTTTTAAATGTTGAAATCAACCACGCGGCTCCATCAATTTCCCACAAACTCCTGACCTTATTCCCGCCCCTGGACCACGGGGTTGCTTCGGTTCTGTTTTTAGCTTGGCTGAGCCCATTGGCCCCCTCCCTGGCCTCCCTCTCTGCTGGGTGCCTTTCCTGTCCTTGGACCCGGTGGCTGACAGCTGGTTTGGGGGGACCGGAGGAGAGGATGCGGGCATGCTGAGTGTGACAATAGGGCGGGCTTTGTCCAGGGGCCAGGGTGCACCTCCGCTGACCTTGGAACTGGGGACGACCAAGGGGAGGCAGTTTCCTTCTCTCTCTCTGGGCTGCAGGTTTTTAATGTCTTCTTTGTTGGTCTGGGGCCCTGGAGACTGAACCGAGGGGAGAGACTTTAGGCTGTTCCCTCCCTCCTGGACAAAACGGTGCGTGCTTTTCCTGTTTAAACAGGGCACAGTTGTGAAGTGCCCTGACTCCGCACACACCGAGGCCCGGCAACGGCTGCAATAAATCAATAGGAAAATAGAAGCTGCCAGTTAGACTAAACAAGTGCATTTGCAAAGACTGCTAGCCCTCATTAATCACTCTGACAGTCCTAAAAACACATTTCCCCTTTAATGACTGTATTTGGATAATCAGTGCTTTTTCCTCCTCAGAGTTTGAGTAACAGACAGCTGGTGTTATTACAGCCATCGGGGAGGGAGTGCTGGGATTAGGGTCGAGGGGGAGCCATCCACTGGAGGTCTCCGCAAAGGGGCGGGGTTGCCATGCAGGAATGAGGGGGAGCTTTGTGCTGCCATTGATGGCTCCCGGGCAGCCATGGGCACGTTCCCCCCAAACCTTGACACCCACCTGCATTGTGTGAACACAAAAGCCTCATGGGGAGTTTTAGGGGGGCTTGCAGGTTTCACCTGGGCTGGGGAGGAGGCAAGAGTTTCCTGGGCAGCTAGGGAAGGAGATGGGTCGATGTGATTTGGCTTTGTTTCCGTGAGGTGACTTTGGCTTTCAGGAGAAAGTTTGAAACCCAGCACATTCCTCTTTATAAATGATGTAACACATTAATGCACAGCACATTATGAAAATGGTAATTCAAACCCATAGTGCTCCAAATTAAACCATACATTATCGGATGCAGTCAACCATCTATTTTGCAAAAAGACAGGATGAATGAAATCAAGTCAAACAGAAAACTGGACTGCAGCTTCCCCTACAGAATGATTAATAAAGTACAGAGCCACAGTATTATTGGATGACGGAGTCCACGGAAATCCAGACATACATCAGGAGGGGGTTAGTTCGTGTATTGAAAGACACATCCCAGGATGCTGCGTAGACCAAGGCAATTACGGCTGCAGAAAAATGCTGCAGGGCCCCACCCCTCCCACTTGGGCTGCGGATTCTCAGGGGACGGGTTTGGGGGGACGACTGGGAAGTTCAAAACTTAACAATTCTGTTTGTGTCAAACCTGTATCTGAGGGTGAGGCCTTTTCCTCTCTCTCCTCCCTTCCTCCCACTGCTGCCCATGAGGCCACAAAAATAACCAGGCAGGAGGTGTGAAAATATGACCCAGAGCCAGGAACATCCAGTGTCTCAAGGTCCAGCTCTGTGGCTGCCACCTTTCCTGGTGCCTGGGGAACGCAGGCCCCATTGCTGGTGCCTGGGAGAGATTAGGAGGAAGAGGGGGAGGGGGGCTAGGAAGAGAAGGTGGAGAGATGGAAGGTAGAGGTGATTCTCAAAGAAGACTTGCTGGGCGAATTAATTATGCAAATGAGCAGCTGGTGGGGAGCATGAGCTCTATTAAAACAGCAACTTTGTTTCCTGAGAATGTAGCTCCTGAAAGTAACAAACTCCCCCCACAGTTAGTGAAAACTGCCCCATGTCTTAGGACTGTCACCCATTTATGGTGAGGAGATCTGACATCCGAGGGCCCCTCCAGGCTACAATGCCTGCCCTTCGTGTCACAGTGGTAGCTGGTGACAGCCTTTTCCAATCAGGCCAACGGGCATCCTTCCTGGTCTGCAAAGGCCGATAATACATTTTCTGGGGGAAACTCAATCCTCTGAGGAGTTTGTAACCTGCATTCTCACACCTCCCATGTAAGCCAAGCACCTAGAGAGAAGTTTCTTTTGCTATATGGAGAGTTTGCTCTTGGAGTTATGGAGTCTCTCCCTTTCTGCTGTCCCAACAAGGGGAGCCCTGTGGTCCTTAGGTAGGGAGGTCTGAAGACCCAGTTTAAGAAAGAGAAAAGCTTAAGTCTCCCTGCAGAGGGAGAAATTTCCAGCAATTTTAGCAGGCATTAACCCCCCCACACACAAACCAACCAAAAAAGGTATCTGAAGGAAAGAGGGGGATTTGAGAGGAAGGAAGATGGGAAATAAAATAACCAAGAGCAAACAAAACAACACAGAAAAAGAAAAAGTAAATCAAGTTGCTATATTTCAGGTCCTTTAAAGCTTCCTTTGGGCCAGTTTGAACTCTGAGAAGTTGCATAAGGATGACTCCCCAGGAAGACCCTGAGCTGGCTCTCAGGGCGACTTCTCCAGCCCATCCAGCCTCTCCCTGATTCTGCCCTGCCCTGTGCACAAGGATGCCAGCAGCCCAGGTCCCTTCCCCCGCGGGTCTTACTCCAGCACTGCCATTTGCTTCAGAAGACTGAGGTTCCCTTGACTAGTGAAGGAATTTTGCCCAGAAACAAAGATATAGGGGCGACCCCCGCAAACCCCAAACCAACCCCCCGCAGAAACATCGTATGTTGAGGCTCTGTCAAATCCCGAGGTCATGATGCCGGAGGCCGAGACCCACCCTGTGAGTCTCTAAAGGAGTTTGGGGACGGCTGTGGGCTGAGACAGCGAGGGCAGAGCGCGCAGAGAGCGCAGCATCCCTCCCGCCCCCTTCCGCACTTGACCTCTGGGTCTAGGGACATTTCAGAAGCACACAGTTTGAGGAGCGGGAGCTGCCCCCAAGTCGCATTCCTCACGGAGAAAGTAAAGCAAAACAACGTGAACTGCAACAGCAGCATCTCCCAAAGCTGCGCGGCGCCGACGCAGAGGAGCACGGCCAGGAGGGGGCGAGGCAGGCGTTTTGCAGTGCGCCCATCGGGTGGCCTCGCGCGCCCTGGCCCGCCGCACCCCGAGAGGTGGGCACCGGGCGTCCTGCAGCCGGAACCTGAGCGGCGCCAGCCTCGTGGCGGGGGTGGGGGGGGCGCCCCTAGCCCGGGGAGGACGCACAGGCCCCGGGCCCGCACGGCCCTCTCCTCCGGCCTTCGGACTCCCCGGGCCGTGGGGAGGTGCCCCGGCCCTCTCCCACCATCTCGATAAACGGCACCCCGACTCTGGCCTGCCCGAGGATGCAGAAGCCGGTGTCAATCGTGCGAGCTCAAGAAAACGGGCACCGAGTGTGGCTTCCAGGTCCCGAGTAATCGCCGCGCCTTCTCCACAAAACCCAAACCCCGCTCAGATAAGTCTCTGGGGGCGCAGACGACTGGGGTCCACAATCCAGAGCTGGCCTTGGGGAGTCCCCAAGCCTTGAGAAGCACTCTTCTCGACAGGTGCATTTACCCTTCAGCTTCAAGGTGTATAAAAGGCACCGTCAGGGAGAGGAAATCCTCCCCATTTGGAGTGCGAAGCGCGGATGGCGCGGTCGGGGCTGACGACAGTCGTTCGCCTTCCCGCCACCTGGTGGCGCCAGAGGCACGTCGTCTTTGCTCGCCCGCAGGGCTCCGGGGCGGCGCTGCCGAGTCTCTTGGTCTTGGGGCCTGCCTGGTTCCCTTCTCGGCCCCTGGACCTCGAATCTAGGCCCAGAGGAAAATCCACATTTACACACTCCCTCCACCCTGTCCCCAGGAAATGGCAAGGCCTTCGAAGTGAGGCTGGGAGCTAAATAACCAAGTTGGAAAAAAAGGGGCCGTTTTATGTTATTTGTAATGCGTTGGCAGAAGTTTTGTTTTCTTCTCCCCTGCTTTCTTGAGGAAAGGCATTAAACTCGTCCTTGAACGGAAATCTGAGAAGGAAACCATAAGGTGTTTTAAACAAGAACAAAAGAAGGGCATCTGCTTAGGCGTCTGGAAGTGGGTCAGTGGGGCAGGCAAGAGAGAAACACACCACGGTGTGAATATAGCCAAGTACTCCATTTATTAACAAAATAAGTCTTACCAAGGGAGAGCTCTATTCATCCCAAACAGGCCCCGCAGCCCTTGCGCAGCTGCATAAGGCCGGGAGGGAGGGAGGGAGGGTGTTGGGTGAAGACCCCGGGGCCGAGCCTTCAATCCCAGTAACTGAGGGAGCCCACAGCCAACTTTGGGGACTCTAGGGTCAGGCCTGGGAGGGGGCCACCGGGGTTGCTGTGATCCGTGTGCTCCCTAACTCCCCCAATGGTGCTAAAAAGGCTGTGCTGTCAGCTGATACTACCACTGGTCTGCTTTGGAAGGATCTAGCAAGAATCACCCACCCAGCACCCATCACCAGGACAGGGACCACAGCCACAATAGCCAGAGAAAAACAATGACTATAAAAGCACTTTGCAAACTATAAAGAGCAAAGTTCCATGCCAGCAGGGCCTTCTAGAACTTTTACTTCAGTGAAGTGAGCCCTGCGGGGCCCCTCACCATCAGGCAGTGTGACCACCCGGGGTCTGGGGCCTGGAAGAGTCTGGGAGGAGAAAGGCTCTGTTGGAGGCGCCTCTCCGGCCACTGACCTGTGCTCAGAGCAAGATCGGGGAGCAAGGCTCTAATTTGGGGGGCCAGGGCACAGACCAAGGAGCCTAGGGAGAGAGAGTGGCAGGTCAGGGGTCACAGAGCAAAGTTCCAGGTCCATAAGAGGGCAAGACCTCTAGCTCCCAAGGCCGCTCCCTGCACCCCCAAATGCCTTACAAAAAATACCTCCTCTCTGTTACTCATACAAAGGAAAAAAACAGAACCTCAAATGGATGGAAACAAGAAGGAATGAAGGGGAAAGGAGGGGAGAAGAGAAGGAGGAAGTGTAGTTTGAACAGTTAAGAAGCATGCAAGAAACTCCCCAGGAAGGGAAAACAAAAAGAACCCCCAACTCCCCCTCCTCCCCATAAAACCAAACCAATCAAAAAAAAAAAAAGGCGCAAAAGGGAAAAAAAAATCGGAAACTTACATCTAAGTAAAAGAAAAAAGTGGAAGAGAAAGGAAGAGGGACTGGGGACATGTAGTTACCTGTGTGATTAATATTATTTGGGGGGGAACAGACTCTTTGCATACCATTGACTCATGTGGGCCGTTAATGCACTTATATTCCCAGCTTGTAAGCTAACATTACAGTAAATAAATACCCCGTCCGGTGGGGGGGGGGTCTGGGCGGGGGTCCGGCAGGGACAAGCAGTGGTGGAGGAGGCAGCGGAGGCGGGTGGGGAAGGGAGGCGGCGGCGGGGAGGAGAGGAGGTTGGGGAGGGAAGCAGGGCTGTAGTTACTGGTATCCGAGCGCGGAGGCTGAGGCCAGTCTCTGTCCGTACAGCGCGTATGGTGAGTAGTAGGGTCCGGCTGTGGGGAGGGACGGCACGGCCAGGCCCCCGGCTGTGGATAAGTGGCTCTTGCCGTAAGGGTGGTACCTGCTTAGGCCCAAAGTGTGTGGACTCCGCAAGGACAGCGACCCCGGGCTGCCAGGGGCGGTCGGCGGGGGGAGGTGCAGATGGCAGGAGGCGGCGGCCGCAGCGGCCGCGGCGGCACTGCCCAGGCCCGAGGCCCCCGGATAGGCGGCCAGAAGTTTCTCGGCGCCGGGCAGGGCCGTGTGAGTCCGTAGGTGGCTGAGCAGCTCCTCCGAGGTGGCGAAGCGCTTGTCGCACGGCCCGCTGGCCGCCACCCAGTTGCAGCTGTGCGGCAGCGGTTCGTTCTGCAGCATGAAGCCGTAGGTGTACAGCGGGTGGCCGGGGAGCGCGGCCTGGGCGGCGCTGGACGAGAGCGCGGTGGGCTGCAGCGGGTGCCCGGGGTACACCAGCGGGTAGCCCCCCGCCTTCAGGCCAGGCGCAGCTGGGTCGTGCGCGCTGCAGGTGGAGCAGCTGGAGCCGCCGAGGTGCGAGGCGCCGTGGTAACCTCCCAGGCAGTAGGGGTCGCGGCATAATCCCTGCAGGAAGGACGGCGGGGAGGCCCCGGTGAGCGGGCTGGAGCTGGGGGGCTTGCCCGGGGGCAGGCCCAGGCCCCCCGACAGCTGGCCTCCCACGAGGCCAGACTTGCTCGGATCCAGGCCAGGCACGAACTGAGACGGGTAGCCGGCGTAGGCGCCCACGATGGAGCCGTGGTAGCCGATGCTGGAGGGCGGCAGCGGGAACACCGAGTGGCCCGGCTTGTAGGGCGACACCGGCGCCACGTGGCCGGCCCCCACCAGCGCGGAGGGCGGCTCCGACTTGCGCCCGGAGGCGCCGGCCTCGGCGCCGCCATGCGCACCCGGCTCCCCACCGCTGCCTCGGCTCACGGCCGCGGGCTCCGGGCTGGGCTTGGGCTCCTGGTCTTTCTTGTCCAGCTCCCCGCCGGCGCCCCCGCCGCCGGTCTTGCAGTCAGAGTGGTGCGGGGAGCCGCCCCGGGAGCCGCCGGGGGAGGACGAGGACGACGACGCCGAGACCGGCGCTCCATGCGGGGGAAAGGGCGTGCAGGCGGCGCTAGGGACCCTGAAGCCCGCCTTGTCTCCCGGGGACAAGGAGGAGGAGGAGGAGGTGGAGGACACGGAGGAGGAGCCGCTGTCTTTGCGAGAGTCGCCGCCTCCCGAGCCCTTGGAGTAGGGCTTGAAGCTGGACTTGTCCTCGGCCGGGGAGTCCCCCAGCTGCTTGAGCGCCGCAGACGCGGAGGCGGCGCCCGAGGCCGAGCGGCCAGGGTCCTTCTCCGCTCCCAGCCCGTTGGCCGCCGCTACCGAGTTGAGCTTGGACGAGGGCGGCGGGTCCGGCTTGCCGATCTGCGAGCAAGTCTGGGCCAGCAACGCCAAAGGACTCTTCTTGGCGTCCAGCTGTGGGAGACAGTGGTAAGGGAAGGGAGAGGGGGGTGAGGCCAGAGACCAACTCCTGCCCTCTCATCTCCCCGCCTCTAGGCCCGGGTTAAAACTTATTCCTTCAGTTTGGGTAACTTCGCTTGGGACGGGTTTCTGGCGGTGGCGCCGCGGGGTAGGAGCCGGGAGAAGCGCGTTCTGAAGCCAGGGCTGCCGTTGGCGCTCTCTTCGTAGCCCCTCCCTCCCGGGGAGGGCACCCAGGCAAGTGGGAGGAAGAAAGACCTGGGGTCGGGAGTGCCTGGGCGTAGTGCACTCTAACCGGATGGGACAGAGGCGGCGTGAGACGGG
>NW_020175192.1:5695308-5695447 GCF_003031525.2 Neophocaena asiaeorientalis asiaeorientalis
TCTCTGGCCTGAGCACTGGGGGCCCAGGAGAAGTAAAGGACCCAGGGGAGACTCCAAGAGCAAACCCAATCCGAGAGAAAACACGTAGCTCCGAAGGGCGAGTGTGGGAGGGGAACCTTTCCCGGAGAAGCCTGGGGAG
>NW_020175192.1:5696038-5696148 GCF_003031525.2 Neophocaena asiaeorientalis asiaeorientalis
CAACGACGACGACGTCGCCGCCGCCGCCGCCGCCGCTAGCCCCGGCGAGCAACACAAAAACCTTCGCCTTTCGCGAGCCGCACGTCAAATAGCCGCGATCGGCAGCTACA
>NW_020175192.1:5696205-5714089 GCF_003031525.2 Neophocaena asiaeorientalis asiaeorientalis
CCAGCTCCAGCACTGCCAAGTCCAAGCCTTTCCGGGAGGCAGCCTAGGGGCGGGCCGCGCCTCCAGAGCCCCAGCTCTGCTCTGGTCCTGTTCGGGCTCTGCTCGGGCTCAGTCCCGGCTCTGCTCGGGGTCCAGCTCTCTTCCCCTAATTGGCTTCTCCCGGGTGTCCTCACTTGGAAGCGCCCGAGCCTCGGAGGCAGCCCCGGTTCTCGGGACGCGGCGCAAACCGCTCCAACAACTTTGAGCCAGTCCGGTCCAAAGCCTGCAAGTTTGAGGTGTCCCTCCCGGGGTGAGATGGTCGTAATAAGCCGCGGTTCCCTAGGCGGTGCGCCCCTCCCGGATGCGCCGGGCGCGAGGTGCCTGCGCACTGATTTATAGTTTAGATGTTTGGTATGTTTCAGGTTTCTTACGGTGTTCTGCTTAGAGGCGTAAAATTCTCTCACTGCACCCGGCCTAGCTGCTATTGGGGGTCGGGTGGAGACCACGGAGAGGTCAGCATCCCAGAGGAGGGAGGAATCTCTGTAAGTGCTGCACGTCGATGCAAACTCCAGAGATGCGTCTACCCTACCCCCATCCTTTTTTTCTCGCGGGGGAAAATGCACTAGGTTTTGCCAGGGGAATTTTGGAATTAAAAACTTTTTATTAAAAACAACAGTATCCTCCTTCACCCTATCCCCTCCCACCCGTGCCTTTTGGATGAAGTATGCATTGCCAGCTTCGCACCGGGCAGAGGTTTCACATAGTCCTTGTCTGGACATTAAAGGTCCTGGTCCGCCGATCAGAAGGTGAAGCTGGCCCTTTGTGTACCGGCTTCTGGGGAGACCACTTCTCCTTGCTCTCGGCGGCCAGCGGAGGCGCGCTGGTGTCACTGCCTCGCTTCGAGTACCGCTTTCCCAGCCCGAATCCATCACTCCCGATTGTCAGGCCTGTCACTCGGGGCGTATTGCTCTAGGACGCTGCTGCTCGTTGATCAACGCCTTGAGATCACATGAGATCCCAAGACGGGGACAGATGATTTCAAAGGGGTTCTTCCAATGGAAAGAAACAAGTATCACAGAAATAACAAATGGCAATCTTTATCATGCTCAGTAAAGAAGGCAGCAGGCACCACGTCAATTACTCACTAAACTGAATGTACTTCCTGGATCCATCTGGTTTTTGGACAGTATGCGTAGACCTCTGAGAAATTACACAAGCTTTCCCTGCCCCAGTTTTAATCCTGGTAAAATTAGGTTACCACGAATGCCAAGGGATGCCCTGACTGGGTGATGTATTCCATACTGCAGCAAGAGGGCTACAAGGAGGAGGGGGGACCTCACTTATTTTATTGTGGTGTGGTGGTCCCTACACCTGGCCCACCCCCCCTTCTCATGCCAGCCTCTGAGCCCTCTGACATCCTTGCTACTGCCAACACCAAGTTTAAACATCCGCTTCAGGGCTGCTTCAGCCTATGAGGCCATTTGGCCTTTGGGAGATTGCTCTGCAGAGAGAGGGCAGAACCTTCCAGAATGGAAGAAGGTGGGCCTTTGTAGGCAATCTTGGAGGAGGAGAAGCTGGGAAGGGGGGAGCCCTAGGAGACAGGAAAAGATGAAAGACCCCTTCTTGATTATCGTAACCAGCCCAGCTGTGAGTGCCAGCCAAGAACTCCTGCTAGGACCCCAGCAGATGTGTGTTAGGGATGATTAATGGGGAATCAGTTGGGAACAAAGGGGAGGAGTGAGAGACAAAGGCATTTAGGAATTTGGAAGGAATCTAGAGGGGTAGGAGGCAGCAGAAGGAGAGGGGAGACCGGGGGGAGATAAAATATTTACTCTCTATTTGGGGAGGAAAGGAGAAGAAGAAGGTAAGGAATGAATGAAAGGAAGGGAGAGCAGAGGAGGTGAGGACAGGGTGACCAGGCTCGGGATGGAGGGTGGAGAGTTTGCCCAGGTAATCATATATTGTCCTTAAGAAACCCCATTCCCTAAGCTCACAGCTAATCACTAGGGACGGGGGTGCCAGACAGCACTTAGGTGGAGACCAGACCTACTTCCCCACTCCTGGAAAGTGCTAGCAAAGGAATAGGGCCATGCTTCCCTTTCGGGTGCTGATGAGGAAAGCAGGAACCCTTTGGCTGGATCCACCCAATCGCCTTAGGAGGGAATATGGAAGACCATACTCAGCCAGGCCAGAGGCCTAATTAAAAGGTACTAGACGATTATTACCATCAGTACTTGACATTCACTTAGCTGAAATGTTACCCTCTACAGAGTCCTACATGGGGCCCTAGTGGCCTAAAGCAAGTCCGTTTTCAAAGGAATGTCTTGTCACCTGGGAGAGAATGAGGCTGAAGAAGTTTTCAGTTGGGCCGTGTTTATTGAGGTTGCTGAGGTGTGGTTGAAAATGCCACACAAGACAGTGTTGTACAGGGCCCAAGTCCCTCCTCTGCAGAAAAGTGGCAGTCCTGTGGCTAAGGGACCCTTCCCAGATTGCCCTGAGAGGGAGGGGCACCATGACAGTAGGATGGGGTGGGGCTGCTTGAGAATGCCCCCAGCCAATGAGGTGAAGAATTACAATTCTATGTGTCAGGCTCTTGATAAGTTTCAGGTACCTTTATCATTCCCATTTCTAGCGTGGAGAGGTTAGTCGCTTACCCAAAGGCCAGTGACCAGTGGGTGACAGAGCGGTCCCTTGGAGTCAGGTTTCTGGGAACCAGACCTCTGAGCCACATTACCATGGTGGTCCCGGGCAAGGAAACCTCCCTAAGCTTCGGAAACCTCAGGTATAAAACCTAAGAGTGGCCACCTCAGGGTTGGGAGGCCCCAAACAGACAATGCATATCACACAACTAGTGCTTGGCACAGAGAAAGTCCCAGGTCAGTGATGGCTGTGACCAACAGCATCGTTGGCATCTGTGGGGCGATTGCTCTAGAGAACAGTCCCTGCACATCTGGATCCAGAGGCTCCCAGCACTGGGAACCCACTCGAACACCCAAGTCGGCCCAGCATCCTGCCCAAATGAGGGTACCCCTCCCCCAGCCTCCAGTCAAAGGAGTCTTTAAAAAAATAAATGCTTCTCAGAAGCCATCAAGAAAATCCCTTAGGAAATTCTGAATATTTATAGATTTTTTTTCATGATTTCAATTTACATAAAACTCACCACCCAGGAAAAAAACGCCTGAGTCAGGTTGGGAGGAGAGGTGGGAGGTGTGTGTCGTGTGGGATTAATGTGGAGTTTTCCATCCTCACCAAGGTGGAATTGCCTGAATCACGGCCTCTCTCTTCGTGACACTCAAGCCCTAATGGCAACAACAAGAAATAATATCTCACTGGGTAACTATTTACATTCTTTTTTTTTTACAAGCTGTAAGAATTCTGAAATGTCGGCCTCACAGGGGACTTGGTTTTCCTCCCTGGCGCTTAATATCTTTCAGCCACTGGCAACTACTGCCTTGGCCAGGAGCCCTGATTCAGCACTGCCTCTGTCTGCCCCATCCCCAGGCTTCAGACACAGCCCCGGGCATGAGAAGACCAAAGGAGCCCAAGGAACAGTGGGAACAAACAGGCAAAGCAAGAAGGACCAGCCTTGCCAGGGAGCCCACTCTGGTAGCCCCCTCTTCTGTGTTCTCACAGCTCCGATTATGTTCTTACACTCATCACAGGGCATCTGCCATTATTTATTTAGTTGTCCATTCTCCTGCTGGACTGTGGATGCTTCTGTATTGCCCTCATCCTCTTTGTATTCTTATTGCCTAGAGGGATGTTTAACTGTCTTTATCACAGCAGCCAACACTGACAGCCAAGCGCTGTTGGAAGAGCTTTGCACAATTCCTCAATTTCTCTCATTTAATCCTCACAGAAGCCCTAGGAAGTAGGTCCTGTTGTCACCCCATTTCACAGAGGAGGAAGTGGAGGCACGGAGAGGTTAAGTACCCTGCCCCAAGTCCCAGCTGGTACGAGATGGGGGTATGAATGCACGCAGTCTGAATGCCATACGTGCCCAGTGAAAGTTTGTTGATGAACGAATAAGAATTTTACATACAGCGGGTTATTTCTTTCTATCTCCCCTCACCATATTAGTAAAAAGACTCAAGGTGGATGACTTCGTATTTTTCAAAATGTCAACTATATGAGCCTGTTAAAGGATCTTTTCCCAAATACATGTTTGCGTTCATCATCCCACAACAATTTTCTGAGTTATTTTGGGCAGGTGTTTTTTTATCCCTTTTGACAGATAAAGGCCGGGGCTCCCAGAGCTTCTGGGCGAGTCTAAGTCACACAGCAACCCTGGCAGCACAGCAAGAAGAGGCTTCCTTCTCTCCCTTGTTCTCCTATCACAGCCCCATCGTCCCCATTGCCCTATAGATGGGGAGGTAACTCCCTTTGATAAAAGAGGGAGGAATTAACTACTTTTCCTCCCCCTTGAGTTTCCTTTGGAAAAGTGGTGGGAAGGAATGGACAAAGGAAATGTAGGCTGAAGCTTATCTCCCAGCCCTGTGTTTGATCCTGGTCCTTGAGCAGGGTGCTTTGAAGAAGTGGTTTCGTTTATCTCCTATCAGCCCAAGGGGAGATAGGCAGGGCTGGCAGGGAGGGGGGATGCGAGGAGGTGTGCTTTTGAAGTTCTCCTCCCTCAATTTGCCCCGCCCCAGACATCAACCTTAGCCCTGGGCAGTCACCCTTGACTACTTTGTTCCTTTGGGCCTTCAAGTTTCTTCTCTCTTTTAAGTTGCAAATACTGCTGGGAGGAATTATACTTTAGTAATCTGCCAACACCTCAGCTGTGATTAGCAGTGAGTATTTTACTCTGTAATAATAACATTTATGGAGCTTTATAGTGTGCCAGCCTGTCTGAGCTCTTTACCTGTAATAAGTCACTCAGTTCTCACTACAAACAGATGAGGTAGGGACTATGCTTGTTTTTATAGGTGAGGCACTGAGGCTCAGAGAGGTTAAGTAACTTGTCCAAGTTTCACAGCTCAAAAGTGGTAGAACCGGGATTCGAATCCAAGTAGCTTTTTCTGAGCCAACCTACTGAGTGCAGGTCTGAGGGAGAGGGAGGCCCACAGGAGGAGACATTGAAAACAAATGATTTCAGGGGCTTCCCTGGTGGTTAGGTTAGGACTCCTTGCTCCCAATGCAGGGGCCATGGGTTCGAAACCTGGTCGGGGAGCTAAGATCTCACATGCGCGTGGCATGGCCAAAAAAAAAGCAAATGACTTCAACTGTCTTCCAGAATACTGGTCTTCGCAACCAGCGTTTTATTTTTGTGTCCAGGAATGAGAATATGGTAGAGAGGAAACTGAGGCAGAGAAGGAAGTAAGCTGAACATTCATTTAATTAATGGAACTGGATTGAATGAATTTATTCAATTTCTGTTCATTGGCCACTTGGTAGGTGCAGGCCCAAGGCGATCCCAGAGCATGTAAGGACCAGAGCGAGTTGGTCAGTCCAGGCCACCTCCCTGGTATGCACATTCCCAGCTCCTAAAAGGTGGGGCAGCCCTTTCCTTCGGGCATCTGTGGGCTTCTTTTGCAGATTAAAAGAAAAAGTCAGGAGGCTCTAACTTAAATCCTGCTAATTACCCTGTAGTTTAGTTGTCCACTATTCTTCTTTAAAAAAAATTGTTTTATTTATTATTTTTTAAATTGAGGTATAGTTGATTTGCAATATTATATTAGTTTCAGGTGTACAACATAGTGACTCAATATTTTTCTAGATTACACTCCATTCCAAGTTATTATAAAATATTGGGTATATTGCCTGTGCTGTACAATATATCCTTGTAGCTAATGTATTTTATACATAGGAGTTTGTACCAGTTGCTCACTGTTCTTAAGAGAATTTGCTTCAAGTTCAATGCAGATTCTACCACATTTACTGAGCACCTCTGGGTGACAGGATGAATCATTCTAGGTGTGTTCGTGCACCATCTCTCATTTGGGTATAAGGGGAGTCCAAGAGCAGAGCGGAGGTCCTTGAAAGGGAAGCAGGGACCAGGCTTCCCCAGCTGTCCTGCCCCCATGTTCTGAGCATCCCCCAGCTGGAACTACTGGACCCGCAGGAGATCTTGGCGGCAAACTGTGAATATCTCAGTTACACAGGGCAGGTACCTGCTTCTGACACCCACGCCCCGCCCCTGCCCTGCCCCCACTTCTGGCAGTGTATAGACCTTTAAACTTGTCCAAAGTATGCCCTTTCCTAGGCTGGGCTCCTGACTAGCGGGATGTGCAGCTCCAAATTCATTTCAACAAATACGATTAGAGAAAAGGGGAAAACTGCTCAGGTAGTGGCTCAGTCACCACTGGTTGTATTTGATAAAACCAAATTCCAAGATGTCAGAACAATTTCGAGGAGTGTTTATTTCCGTGGCCCTCTGCCAGCCTCTGCTCGGAGAAGGAAACCCGAGAGGTGGGGTCCCAACCAAGCTGATGGCTGGAATTATCCAAGTATAGTGGTCCATTCAGAGTGAAGATTTGCATAATAAGACCCCTTTAAAAGTGATTTAAATTATTATTAATTTTTTGGGAGAAATGCACTTATTTATTTATGATGAAGTGATTCCCATGGTGCCAAATTCCCAAACTGTGAGACTGCACAGTGGACAAAACCTCCCTCTAGCCATCCAGTTTCTCTCCCCAATGCATCAATGCTATGAGTTTATTGTCCATCCTTCCAGAGGTATTTTGTACATACGTATTCTTGTATATTTGTATTCTTGCAAATACATATATATTCTTTCTCCCTTTTATACACAAATGGCAACATACTACACAAACTGTTCTGTACTTGGTTTTTTTTTTTTAAGTTAATGTATTTTGGAGATTGCATCACGGGCTTCTGCATTTTTTTTTTTTTTTTTTCATTATGCGGGGCTCTCACTGTTGTGGCCTCTCCCATTGTGGAGCACAGGCTCCGGACGCGCGGGCTCACGGCCATGGCTCACGGGCCTAGCCGCTCCGCGGCAGTGCATTTTTTAAATTTATATTTTCAGGTTCACAGCGTTGTTACATGGATGTGCCACAAGTTTATTTGACCTGCCCCTGCTGGTGGACATTTAGATGGTTTCTAGTTTTGGCTCCTGCAGTGAATAACCATATATATGTACATGTGTATATATATATATATATAATATATATATCTTTCTCCTCGTGCTAGTAAAGCTATAGGGTAAATTCCTAGGAGTAGAATTGCAGGGCCCAAAGCTGTATGCATTCAAAACAAGTTCCTTTTTTTTTTTTTTTTTTTTTTTTGCGGTACGCGGGCCTCTCACTGTTGTGGCCTCTCCCGCTGCGAAGCACAGGCTCCGGACGCGCAGGCTCAGCGGCCATGGCTCACGGGCCCAGCCGCTCCGCGGCATGTGGGATCTTCCCGGACCAGGGCACGAACCCGTGTCCCCTGCATCGGCAGGCGGACTCCCAACCACTGCGCCACCAGGGAAGCCCCTAAACAAGTCCCTTTTAACACAGTAGGTAAGATAGACTTGGAGTGAGTTCGAAGTTCAGCCGAGGGATTCGGGCAAGGAAACAAGGGCGATACCTCTAGGAACTTCCAGTCACATTTATTTGGAGAGGTTTAAAGGCTCACCAAGAAGGGGTTCTGTTTCCATCTTTGGAGTTGAGAAAACGTGTATGCTTCTCCTGCTTTCCTCCTCCTCCTATTCCCAGCTGCTCCCTCATTTAGTAGGAGGAGAAGGAGGGGAATATTAGGTCTGGCCTAAAAGAATCCACGATATTGATGAATCCGCATTTTAATATTGCAAGCTTCCCAATCAGCGAACCCTAACAAGAACTCTGGATTGTCTGGACCGTTTTTGTGCACGCTCATGAAAAGGCAAAGTTTCGCGCCAAAGACGATGCGTGAAATATTGTCGTGTCCATGGAGGCTTATATCCAGTCCTAACCATGAATTTCCAGCACGAGGCCTGTGAAGCGTCGGAAGACATCAAATCACGACATCAGTAATTATTGTTAGCAGAGTGCTACCCAGGGCGGGGGAAGGCGTCTTTATTTTGTTCTTCTTTTAATATTTGTATTTTTGAATAGGTATTACCTGCAAAATTCAAAGGGCATGGATATGTGATTTCTCAACAAGCGTTGAGATGATAAGAGTTTTCTGCTTTATCGACCATTCGCCAAGAAAACAAAAAAATACAGGCGTTTTGGCACCTGTAGCTTCTCGCTGCAAAGACAAACAGCATGAGCCCTCCTTTTGTCTCCTGAAGTTCAGGCCAACGCCTGGGCCTCCTTGGTCCACGGAGTCGAAGCTCACCTTTTGTTAGTGACCTTGACCCTATGACACTGGGAAGAGTCAGGACTGGGCAGAGTTTTTTTTTTTTTTTGCAGTACGCGGGCCGCTCACTGTTGTGGCCTCTCCCGTTGCAAAGCACAGGCTCTGGACGCACAGGCTCAGCGTCCATGGCTCACGGGCCCAGCTGCTCTGCGGCATGTGGGATCTTCCCGGACCGGGGCATGAACCTGCGTCCCCTGCATCGGCAGGCGGACTCCCAACCACTGCGCCACCAGGGAAGCCCCTGGGCAGAGTTTTGATGGGCCGTGGAATCAGGATAAACGTACTTTCCAGGCTGTCTAAAGTAGAATTCTTAACATCTTGAAGACCTTTCTCAGGTGTCCTGAGGCGCCCCTTCCACATCACCCAAGGCCTGTCCTGATACATTCAACACAACCGCTTTCTGCCAGGCTCTCTTTGTTTCTCATTAATTTCCTTACATAAATGAATCAATGAACAAATGATAAAAACAACCGTAACAATGAAAACAACCCAAACAATCCAAACCAGAAAAGCTACGGTAGTTAAAAACGCCGAGAAGATGGTGTATTTTTCCTTATTATGTTTTGGGTTTTTTTAAAAATAAATTTATTTATTTATTTTTGGCTGCATTGGGTCTTCGTTGCTGCAAGCGGGCTTTTCTCTGGTTGCAGCGAGCAGGGGCTACTCTTCATTGCAGCGCTCAGGCTTTTTACTGCGGTAGCTTCTCTTGTTGTGGAGCATGGGCTCTAGGCACGCGGGTTTCAGTGTAGTTGTGGCATGAGGGCTCAGTAGTTGTGGCTTGCAGGCTCTAGAGCGCAGGCTCAGTAGTTGTGGCTCGCGGGCTCTAGAGCACAGGCTCAGCAGTTGTGGCACATGGGCTTAGTTGCTTCGCGGCATATGGGATCTTCCTGGACCAGGGCTCGAACCCATGTTCCCTGCATTGGCAGGCGGATTCTTAACCACTGCGCCACCAGGGAAGCCCCCTTATTATGTTTATTCCTGTTCCACATCAGGCCCTGGGTGAATTTTTCCCCACTGCAGTCAAAATGCATAATGACAATCTTATTTATGACAGGAGACGTGTTTTTGTTTTAAAACAACTGATGGAGCTGCAAGATGAGAAACGACAAGAAAGTGCGATTTGGGGGTAGGGGTTGTGATGGGGGAGGGGGTAGGATGCTGGCAAAGGAGGACAGCATTTTCTTTATTAAAAGTTGGAATCCAGGGCTTCCCTGGTGGCGCAGTGGTTGAGAGTCCGCCTGCCGATGCAGGGGACACGGGTTCGAGCCCCAGTCCAGGAAGATCCCACATGCCGCGGAGCGGCTGGGCCCGTGAGCCGTGGCTGCTGAGCCTGCGCGTCCAGAGCCTGTGCTCCGCAACAGGAGAGGCCACAACAGTGAGAGGCCCACGTACCGCAAATAAAAAAAAAAAAGTTGGAGCCCATCCTTTACTCATGGAGCAAGGGAAGAAAAGCATCCAGGAAGAACGCTGGGGTAGGGACATGGCATAATGACAGTACTCTGAGGTCTAGACAAGGGGGCTTGGGTTGCCCTGAACTGCTTCCAATTGGGCTGTCTCAGAAGGGACCATGTGCACGAAGGTGCAGAGACAGTGTGAACAGAGGAGAAATGTAAACTCCATTCCCCGACCCACCTCTCCCTGGGTGACATCTCTGGTCAGCCCAGTAGGCATCTATGAGCCCCTAGAGGTCCACCCTTAACGTGATGCCTCCCAGTCCTGGTAGAGAATTAAAGCCAGACACCCTGGGAATCACGGGACAACAGGAAAGCTTGTACAGGTGGCTCACTCCCTGTGGGTTTAGGGAAGAGAAATAAAATGTTCTCACCTGTGTTTGGGGAGCAGGCTCTCTCCTCTGGCCAACCAGTGGAAGTTGTAATTTTCTCTTTAGAGCTGTTCCTCCCTGAAAGTCTGGAGGGAAAATGATAGAAGATGAAGCCTTACCAGGAGAGGAGAAACAGACAGCAAAAATCAAGAATGCTTCAGAAAGCAGGGGAAAGGAAGAACTTGGATGAGAAAGAAGCTATTGTGTCCATGGTTAAGAGTGAATTTTTAAAAAGTCTCTCATAGAAAAACAGATTTACGGTTACCAGAGCGGGGAGGGGGTGGAAGAGGGATAAATTAGGAGTTTGGGATTAACAGATACACGCTACTATATATAAAATAGATAAACAACAATGTTCTACCGTATAGCACAGGGGACTATATTCAATATCCTGTAATAAATTATAACGGAGAAGAAAACAAAAGTCTCAGGAGGTGGTGACAGGACCCAGAGCTTTTGGGAAAGAATTAGGGTACTGCTGGAACATCTTTTTAGGATATTTTTTTTGGGGGGGCAGGGTTGGGGGGGTCCCAGATTTGATGGAAAGGATTAATCAGAAGCAGCTAATTCCAGTGAAGGATTTTTGACTATTTCTCTCCTTGGTTTTTGGACATGATTACGTTGTTATGGGATCCATCAGACCATTGGATTAATTCAACCAGCTTGTCTTTTCCGAGACAGGCAGCCATACAGCCCTGGGTGACAAAGGCAACCAGCCCAGGTGTGCCAGACTTTGCACCCAGGAGCCTGCCCATGCCCAGTGGTAGGGCTGGGCTTCTCTCCAGGCTTCGGCTCAGACCTGGACAGGATGGATAGTTAAAGTACTCGGTCAGCTCCTTCCTCAGGGACACAAATGCAGACCTTCTTAGAACGCTGCGTGCTCGCCACAGCCACCCTGCAAGCAAAGTAGGACGTTGGTTTCTTAAACTCCAGTATATTTTGCCAAATAAGAGTGTTAATACCCCTCCCTCCACCTCTCTGAATGAATTGGATTACTTAAAACATCTTTTCGGAGACGTCAGCAGTTTAATAGAGGCAATGAGTCAGGGCTGCCCTGTGTTTTATTTTTCTGCCAGTATTTAGTTAATTAAAGATGCAAATTAAAACACCTTAATTTATGTAATATCAATACCAGCGCCTGAAAACATTTGGCATAACTGCTCTGGCACGTCCTTTACATAAACTCTTCAGAGCAGTGCTAATAAAAATGGAAAAGGTTGTAAATCACATATAATTTATTCATCTTCTGTATGGTACGAAAGCATGTACCAAAATCAAGTTATTTATGAGCATGTCCTAACAATAGGCATTTCTGTTGGCTGCAAATGACAAAAAAAGTTTTTTCTGATGGATGTGTGTTTTAATTTGGAAATGTCTCTGGGCGCCTCTATTTTCTGGGCTCTGATCTCTAAAATTTATGTTTTTGCACCCAGAAAAAAATTAGGTTCATATATTGAAAAACATATAGAGCCTAAAAACATGATGGCATCGGCTGAGAAAGTCACCTGCAACCATCTGTGTGTAGACAGACGTATACACCATACGTCCTACGGAGAATAAATCTTCAGGTGAGAAAAAAGGGTGGTGCTTTATATGTTGTTTCTTAAATATTCCATTATGAGGATTATCTCACAGGAGGCTCGGATACAGATGACATTGGAAGGGATTTGGTGCGTGGCTGCTTTTTGGGAAGCCTTAGAGATGAACTGCGTGTATGTGAAAGGAGAGCCAAACACCAGTCTTCACCTTTCCCCTCCTTTGCTGATATATCTTTCTTTGTCTGGTGGATCAGAGCCTAGAGTGCATTTTATTCCGTCCTGGAGGAAGAACAGTAGTCTCCATTCAGGGGTACTGAGGGATGGCGTGCTCTCTCTGTGTCCCATGGCAAAGCGCCCTAATGCAATGATTTTTCTTTTTTACATGGATCATCATAGCATAAAAAGAAACGAAATCGAGCTATTTGTAATGAGGTGGATCGACCTAGAGTCTGTCATACAGAGTGAAGTAAGTCAGAAGGAGAAAGACAAATACCGTATGCTAACACATATGGAATTTAAGAAAAATAAAATGTCATGAAGAACCTAGGGGTAAGACAGGAATAAAGACACAGACCTACTAGAGAATGGACTTGAGGATACGGGGAGGGGGAAGGGTAAGCTGTGACAAAGCGAGAGAGAGGCATGGACATATATACACTACCAAACGTAAGGTAGATAGCTAGTGGGAAGCAGCTGCATAGCAATGATCTTTTTAAACTTGCTTCTTCACCACTCTACTCAAACGGGTCTCAGGGCATGTGGGAGAGTGGACAGGAGTTCTAGAAAAACCCTCTCCATCCTGAAAAATCCAAGCGTATTCATAAATACAATCCTCTAGCCAGCTTGTGTCTTCCCTACGTAGGAGGGAAGAACCCAGTACGATACTATGCCTTGCTATATTCATTATCTTTCTTTTTTTCTTTATCTGTTAACCATTTTGAGCTACCAGTTAGCTAGACCTGCACCAAGGTGCCCAGAACTCACAGAAACTCCACCAGATATTTTAAATTTTAAAGGAAATACATCTCTCAGATACCACACTAACTAGCCCAAGATGGTTAACAATTTCAACATTAAACTGAGTTACATTCAGTTTGATGATGTCAGTCCTCGGGAACTTGGGTATTCATTGTCTTTTAACATGAGCATTACAAGCTTGGTAGAAGAGGTAGCATATCAAGGTTCCTCACTTGGGGAAATGATGCAGAAGTGGCGAGTGGCATCTTTCTGTGATCTTAACAGCCACGGGTCCTGAGCTGCCACTAGGGTTGTGGGGAGACCGCTACAAAACTTCAAATGAAGTATCTTCTGAAGTCTCCCTTTCTGATATTAGAAACAACGATAACCCTTTTACATTGGTTCCAACTGGAGCTAATGGGATGCACTCCCTTGCCTCAGACTCATTGCAATAGTGAGTGAGAAACTCACACTCTTTCAAAGAGATGCTTTTTCTTGGGTGGGGCGGTTACCAAGCGGAGCCAGAGAATGTCCTAGAAAAGTTAACCACCCTCTCATATCCTCCCAAAGTCCCCTCTACCCGCTCCGACCCATAGTGTCTTGCTGGGTCATGGGAAAAAAGAGTCTGGTGTGGCAGACAACCTAGCTCCAGAGGCGAGCTGAGCTCTACATCTTGTGAGGGTACACGGCATGCATCACAGTTCCTCCGCGGTAGGATTGGAGGGTGGGCTGTGAGCGCTTTCTTGAGGTGTCGGTGCTGAGCCTGTATGCCTTTGTGTGTGATCGTGGGCATCTTCTCTCTCCCTTTTTCTTGCTGCGTGTCATCCTTAAAAACTAACTTTTGCCTTTATACTTATTTGAACCCCTCCTGTATCCGTAAAAGATTTGAGGTCCCTTACAATTCAAAATGCAGTTACAGTAAAACCTGAAGCCATTAGCAGAAAAGTAACAAGATCAGAGCCAAGGACAAAGGAGGAAGGGGGAGGAAGAAGCAGAGTAATTACACCAGAGGGGGAAAAACTTAGATTTAGGAAAGCTAATGCAACTGAGTACAAAACCCAGCTCCCAACTCCCTGGCAGCTTGGTGGGTGGGGGCCAGCTATTGTAATAACTGTGGATTATTGCACCTCCAGGGCAGGTTGAAATGCCTGCTGGGGGCTCACTGCCCTGTGAGCCTGGCCAGCTACTGCATCTCTCAGAATCTCTGCTTCCTCATCTATAAAATCGAGGATTAACTCGCCCATCACACGGGTCTTTCGAGAATGCAATTCAATGACGGGAACGGTAGCTAACTTAGCATGGATTGTGCAGTCTCTCTTCTAAGTGTTTTGCATGGACATATTTCATCAATTCTAAGATGCATTTTCTTTTTTTCATTTTTAACATCTGACATTGATTTTTTAAAGAAGCATTGTACCACAGATTATTTTGCAGCATTTCTTCTTTCTTTGTTGGACCTGAAATAATGGCATAATGTAGATGATTAGATGAAATGTGTTATTAACTCACTCAGTCCTCACAATAACTTTATGAGGTAGGGGCTGTTTTTGTCTCATTTTACAGATGAGGAAACTGAGGCAATAGAACTTTAAAAAAAACCAATTTATTTATTCATTTGGCTGCACCGGGTCTTAGTTGCGGCACGTGGGATCTTTGTTGCAGCATTTGGGCTCTTAGTTGCAGTGTGCATGTGGGATCTAGTTCCCTGACCAGGGATCGAACCTGGGCTCCCTGCACTGGGAGCGTTGAGTCTTAACCACTGGGCCACTGGGGAAGTCCCAACAGAACCTTTAAATGACTTTTCCAAGGGCCATGGATGGCAAACAGTGGAACTGGGACTGTGTCCTAGGCTGTTTGACTCTACCTCCACACCATACTGCCCTTTACCGAGTAGTTCAGCAACAATCATTTTGACAAAAATTTCACTGTTATGTACTAGAAATTTATTTGTCTGGTCCCTCTTATAGGCTGTGTTTTCCAAATGCTCTATTGTTACATTAAGTAATGCTGATATTAATATTATTACTATTTAAAAAAAAAAACAAATTTATTTATTTATTTTTGGCTGTGTTGGGTCTTCGTTGCTGCACGCGGGCTTTCTCTAGTTGCGATGAGCAGGGGCTACTCTTCGTTGCGGTGCGCGGGCTTCTCCTTTTGGTGGCTTCTCTTGTTGCAGAGCACGGGCTCTAGGTGCGTGGGCTTCGGTAGTTGTGGCACGTGGGCTCAGCAGTTGTGGCTTATGGGCTCTAAAGAGCAGGCTCAGTAGTTGTGGTGCACGGGCTTAGTTGCTCCATGGCATGTGGGGTCTTCCTGGACCAGGGCTTGAACCCGTGTCCCCTGCATTGGCAGGTGGATTCTTAACCACTGCACCACCAGGGCAGCCCTGATATTATTATTACACATGTATTTGCACAAATGTTCCTCAACACCTGTTTATTGTCATTTGACTTTGCTTGTGAAATATATAAAGACAAATTATGTAGACAAATTTATCCATCATTTCCATTATGGCTTCTGCGCCCTGACTTTTATGCTTTAGAAGGTATCCACTCTGAAATTATAGAATAAAATGATTCATCAGTGAAAAAAAAAATTTCACTGTTAATAGAATTACTGTATGATCCAGCAATTCCACTCTTGGGTGCATATCTGATGAAAATGAAAACACTAATTTGAAAATATACATGCACCCCAATGTTCCCAGAAGCACTATTCACAATAGCTAAGATATGGAAGCAACCTAAGTGTCCATCTACAGATGAAAGGATGAAGGAGATGTGGTATATACACACAATGGACTATTACTCAGCCATAAAAAAGAATGAAATCTTTCCATTTGTAACAACGTGGATGGACTTAGAGGGTATTATCCTTAGTGAAGTAAGTCAGACAGAGAAAGACAGATACTGTATGTATCATGTATATATGAAATCTAACAAATAAAACAAATGAATGTATGTAACAAAGCAGAAACAGACTCACCTATACAGTGAACAAACTAACTGGTTACCAGTGGGGAGAGGGGAGTGGGGAGGGGCAAGTGAGGGGCAGGGGATTAAGAGGTACAAACTCCTATGTACAAAACTAATAAGCTACAAGGATATATTGTACAGCACAGGGAATATAGCTAACATTTTATAATAACTTTAAATGGAGTATAATCTGTAAAAATATTGAATCACTATGTTGTACACCTGAAACTAATATAATATTGTAAATCAACTATAATTAAAGAAATTTCACCGTTGGACACTGGGAATATAAGATGAAAAGACATGTACTTGCCCATGAACTCCAGTGAGGGGACCAACATGTAAACAGATCATTATATTTCAGGACACTAAGTGCAATCTGGAGCCATATCCAAGGCATAGAGGCAGAGAAGGGAGGGATGATTAGTTGCTCAAAAGCCTCTGCCCTAGGGCTTAGCTCTGTAGTAGAAACTGCCCCTCCAGCACGTCAGGAGAGACATGTACGTTCTTGGCTCTGAGAGGAGTCCATTGGGTGGACCTTCAAATGAGAGGCGACACGTTCCAGCAGCAGAGAACCAAACGCACGGGCGCTCCACCCGTGGCCGTTTCGTACGTGGATGCTGCATGAGCCCTGCGGGCAGCAGATCGTAAGGGAGCAGTATCACGCTCTCAGGCGAGGCTTGGAAGTGGCCTTGGGGGCAGAGACACAGGGAGAGGTTCGGCCCCTCAGCGCTAAGGCCGGAGGCTGTGTCCCTGGATGCCCAGACCTGGAGGGTGGGGAGCTGGGGGGAGGACCTGGAAAAGGCGAAAAACAAAAAAGAGAAACAGGAAGAAACCACCTGTTTGGAGTAAGAAAATGCAGCTTCTAAAGGAATGGGACAGTAGTCTCTGGGCTACAGTGAGGGGCAGAGAAGGAAGGGGCAGGCTTGGTGGGAGAATACCTGAGATCGAGAGCTGATTCTGCCTCTTGGGACATGTTGTCCTTGGAGTGTCAGTTTTATCCTCTGTCTAATGGTCATAACAACGTTGCACTTGCTACCTCACAGGGTGGTTAAAAGACCAGTTAAGATAATATATGCGAAAATACTTTCCAAACTCCACAATGCTATGCAAATGTGAGTTATTACTGTTGTCTTTCCAGCCAGGTACCTGCTCTTTCACTTCCGGGCTCTATGATCTTGGACCAGTTACTACAGGGGAAGAAGAGATACACAGGGAACATGGCTTCCCATGGTAACTAAAGCAGCTTGACTTAGAACTTGAAGCTCCTCCTGGCTGGGGGTCTCACTGGACCCCTGACCTAGTGAGGAAGCCTGGGGGCTACAGGGGACCCCCTCTAGAGTTCAAGGACTCTGCCCCATGGGTGGGGATGGCATCCTAGCCTTCAGTACTCATTGCCCCCACTCCTTCGACCCCTCGCCCAGCCGCAGCAAGTGAGCTGACATTGGGAGAGAGCTTTGGGCATATCTTCTTCCACGAATAAGGAAAGTTCAGCACCCCAGACATCAGGACTAAACAGAACAAGCTAAAAAACAAAGCAAATCCAGGGCTTCCCAGGTGGCGCAGTGGTTGAGAGTCTGCCTGCCGATGCAGGGGTCACAGGTTCGTGCCCCGGTCCAGGAGGATCCCACATGCCGCGGAGTGGCTGGGCCCGTGAGCCATGGCCGCGGAGCCATGGCCGCGGAGCCTGCGCGTCAGGAGCCTGCGCGTCAGGAGCCTGCGCGTCAGGAGCCCGTGCTCCGCAACGGGAGAGGCCGCAACAGTGAGAGGCCTGCGTACAGCAAAAACAAACAAACAAACAAAAAAACAAAGCAAATCCATTCAGACAGAACTTCCCTGATAAAGACTATTTTCTAAAATTTCAAACAGGATAAAGCCTCTATTATTAAAGCCTATTCTAGACTAAACAAGAGTGGGGTAGAAACCCCACTGGACCAGAGTCCCTGCCCTTAGCCAAAGAGGTCATCTGCAGCCCTGTTCATTGTAGTGTAGCCTACAGCGGGGATGGGTCCAAGGGTGCTCCTGACTGAGGCCTCACTGCCCGCAGCATGAAGAGAGGGGAAGAGTGGCTGTCCAGGAGGAGAAGGACTGTCAACAGGCCACTCCGGGGACAGCAGAAGCCGACTCCTCCTCTTCTGGCCTTTCCCGACAAGGAGGAATGAGGAAGTGGGAGGGGAAAGAGGTAGAGTAGGAAGAGGCCAAGAGCTGGGGAGAGCAAAGCAAAGACAGGGGTTGAACTAGAGGGAGGGAGCGGGGAGAAGGAGGAAGAGGTGAGTGAAGAGAGCTGGGCCAGCAGGAGTCAGAAGAACAAAAGTAGCGGTCTGCAG
>NW_020175192.1:5714260-5738696 GCF_003031525.2 Neophocaena asiaeorientalis asiaeorientalis
CCTTCCGAGCAGGGCCTGCCTTCCTTGGCAGCAGACAAAAGCCCATTTCTGAGTTGCACAGAAAAACGTGTTACTTTGCCAGAGGGGCCGGGTCAGGGCTGCCCGGCCCAATCCTAGGCCGAGGGGATCGTGGGCAGAGGGGGGCTGTCAGTCACCGGGAGCCCTCCGTGAAAGGGGCCCCTTGTCAATTCCCCTGCCTTTGAAGTGCCTGCGATGGAGGTGCTCAATTAAAAGCCCATCAGTCTGTGAGTAAATCAACGCCTATCAGGCTTGTCACATCAAACAAACGATTATTACCCCAGCCCGCCCCCCCCATTAATCTGGCCGTTCCTTCTTGACGGCTCAGGGTCAGGGCACCGTAAATCCTGTACTGGATTGTAGCCACCTGGATCGGGATGAAAGCGCCGGCGCCACGAGCGCCGCACTCAGGCGTTTCCCAGGGTCTCCCGGAGGGATGCAGGACCAGGTTCAGGGGCAGAAAACGAGGCATAGGACACACGGCGATGCGAAGAGGTCTGGAGCTCTGGAGCTGGGCAGAGAGAGTCGCATAGAGATACAGGCAGAAAGAAACGGAAGGAAACGAAAAAGAAGTGGGGAGAAACAGCCTGAGAAAACAGACCAAAGTAGAAATAATTGGAAGACACGCAAAGTGGTTGAGACAGTTGCCATGAAAACTCACCCAGAGGGTTGAGAATGAATAGATGCTTCTAGAAGACAAGGAGGCACCTGGAGGAAACTTCTCAGTCACTGGGTTCTAGGTCACAGTGTCAGAAACCCATCCAGGTTAGGCACCTCCCATCCCCACGGCAGTCTCCAAATGTCCCTTAGCCAAGGGAATGGTGCTGCTTTGCTCAGGGATGCCTGGTATCGGACATCTAAATACGTGATGGCCAGAACTGGATTTTCTGCAATAAAAGGATCTGAACAGACACACTGGACTGAGTGTCAGGTTGTGATGTGCTGCTGAGCGAGGCCCTAAGAACCACTTCACCCCGGGGCGTTTCTCCCAGGCTCTGTAGGCTGTTTTGTAGGTTCTTTCTGCTTCTGGGATCAAGCTCTGGCTTTCCCCTGGGGGCAGACCCGAGGAGGAGGGGGAGGGAGAAGAGGAGAGGGGACAGCTGTATTTTGGGCTTGAAGGAGGGGCTGGGTAGGAGGTGAATGAAGGACGGGGGAGGAGGGAGGAAGGAGGGATAGTGTCCAGTTTGGAGGAACAAGGCATGCTATTTAAGGGAAGGAAAGAGCAGTCTTTCTCCAGACATCTGTTCCAGAGTTGCCCCAAGGCATAGCTCACCCTGACTCCTGATGTTTCATACCTAAAAAGGGCCATCACATGCCTTCCCCACTGCTAGAGGAATAATTCCCACAAGAGGACCAGAGATGGAAGTGGAGCAGGGGAGACTGAGGGAGGGGACTTTCTCCCCACTCCCACCATGGAGCTGGAGGCCCAGCCCCAGAGCTTGTGGTGACTTCTTACAAGACAAAGAAAGAACATTCTAAAGAAAGAAACTGGACCTCTATCTTACACCATACACCAAAATCAACTCCAACTGGATGAAGGACTTGAACATGGTACAAACTACTAGGTATAAAATAAATAAGCTACAAGGATATATTGTACAGCACAGGGACTATAGCCAATATTTTATAATAACTTAAAATGGAGTGTAATCTATAAAAATATTGAATCACTGTGTTGTACACCTGAAACTAATATAATATTGTAAATCAACTATACTTCAATTAAAAAAAAAAGATTTGAACTTGAGGTCTGAGGCTGTAAAACTCCTAGGATTTTAAAAACCTAGGTGGTAAACTTCTTGACCTCAGTCTTGGTGATGATTTGCTGGGTTTGACACCAAAAGCAAAGGCAACAAAGGCAGAAATAAACAAGTGGGACTACATCAAACTAAAAAGCTTCTGCACAGCAAAGGGAATCATCAACAAAATGAAAAAGCAACCCACAGAATGCGGGGGAAATACTTGCAAATCATATATCTGATAACGGGTTAATATCCAAAATATATAAAGAATTCATACAACTCAATAGCAAAAAATCGAACAGTCCAATTTAAAGAATAGGCAGAGTAACTGAATAGACATTTTCCCAAAGAAGACAAACAAATGTCCAACAGGTACATGAAAAGGTGCTCAATATCGCTAACCATCAGGGAGACGCAAATCAAAACCACAATGAAATATCCCCTGTTAAGAATGGCTGTCATCAAAATGATGATATCAGTATTCTGTGATAAACTATACGGGGAAAGAATCTGAAAAAGAATAAATATATGTATATGTATAACTGAATCACTTTGCTGTACACCTGAAACTAACACAACATTGTAAATCAATTATAATCCAATAAAATTAAAAAAAAAAGACAAGAGATAAGTGCTGGCCAGGGTGTGGAAAAAAAGGAACATTTGCTCACTGTTAGTGAGAATTAAATTGGTGCAGCTACTATGGAAAACAGTATGGAGGTTCCACAAAAGTTAAAAATAGAACTACCATACGATCCAGCAATTCCATTTCTGGGTATATATCTGAAGGAAATGGAAACAGGGTCTCCAAGAGATACCTGCATTCTTGTGTTCATTGCAGCATTATTCACCGTAACCAAGATAGGGAAACCACCTAAGTGTCCATCAGTGGATGAATGGATAAAGAATATATGATATCTATATATTTATAATTATATGATATATATGCATATCTAGAAGATACATATGTATATATATGTGTGTGTATATGTAATACACACACACACACACACACACACACACACATACACTGGAACATTATTCAGTCATGAGAAAGAAGGAAATCCTGCCTTTTGTAACAACATGGATGGACCTTGAGGGTATTATGCAAACGTTGTACAATATCATGTATATGTGGAATCTTAAACTCATAGAAACAAAGACTAGAATGGCCGTTACCAGGGGCTAGAGGTTGGTGGAAATGGGGAGATTTTGGTCAAAGATAAACTTTGAGTTATAAGATGAATAAGTTCTGGGGGATCTAATGTACAGCATGGTGATTATAGTCCATAACACTGTAATATGTACTTAAATGTTGCTGAGAGAGTATGTCTTAAATGTTCTCACCACAAAAAAGAAATGGTAATTGTGTGACAAGATGGAGATGTTAGCTAACACTATGGTGGTAATTTGCAATATGTAAGTCTATCACCTTAAATTTACATGTTATACATCAGTTACAACTCAATAAAGCTGGGGGAGGGGAAGAAAATTCTTGAAGATGCTCAAGACATTTACACTCACCCCCATCCTCCCCAAGACTGCGTGATAGGAAGTGCTCACTGCAAATCCCAAAGACAGGTCACCACCACCATGGCTACAGGCTTGGGCCAGTGGGCAGGGTTTTCTCTCAAACCAGCTGCCCGTGGCTCTAATCGTAAACTCTTCATTCTAGGATCAAGACCCAGCAGTACAGCAGCAAATTCCTTATTCCTTTGAGTTGATAGACATGTTCACCCATCCCAAGTGTCAGTGAGACCTTTCACACAGATGAGGAATAGGATGTGGACACTTTGCAGTGTGGGAGAATTACCTGTCCTTCATATTTTCATTCATTCAACCGAAATTTGGTATTTAGTATTTACTAACTTACAGGCCCTTTTCTGAGTCCCTGGAATACAGCAGTGAATTTGATGGGCAAGGTCAAAGGATATGTGGGCACTTTTTACAAAGAACTGGACTGTTCGACCTCATCTTTATTTATGTCATGTGTGCCCTCATCACACAGATATTTGCTGAGCATCTACTATGTCTATGTAATGTGGACCACAAGGAGGCAAGGAAGAATCAGAAACAAATCCTATCCTCCCAGAGGAGAGGTAAGACATACATCATGAATAAATCGAGTGCATAGTTTAAAGTGGTAGGTGCCATAAGCCAGGAGAGAACAGGAAAAAGTTCAGAGAGAAAAAATAATTTGTCCAGGTTACTTTTTTCTTAGGGAGGGTCTGGAATGAAGACACATGTTAATTGCTCCATGGTGGCAACTTTCAGATTTACTCTGTAATGTAGTACACTGTGGGCTTGACGTTTATTGCTATTGTTACTGGTGGTAATGACAATGAAATCTGCTGTCATTGTAACTGAGGACACATCACCGCACCCCTTCTTTAGGAGGCGGGTGTTAAAAAACTCTGGAATTCCATTTCAGGCCTTGTCAGGAGTTGGGTATGGTTGAGAACTCCCAGAAACTGGAGATATGCCTCTTGCAAGATGCAGAGTGGTGCAGAGGTTAAGTGAGTATGCTGTGGAGCCGGACTGCAATTCAAAACCAGCCTTCAGAGGCTGGCTCTCCGGCTTGCCTGCTGTGAGGCCACGGGCAAATCACTTGAACTCCCTGTGTGTGTATCCCCATCTGTTAAATTGGGGTGATAACAGTATTGGCCTCATAGGGTTATATGACAATTAAATGCATGTAAAGCATTCACAACAGTGCTCGACAGACGGTATAGCACGTACTCAATAGTGCCAGTCATCATTATTGCTCGACCTCGTACAAAGTGGCCTCTTAAAGGCACAACAGCATGATGTTAGGAGGACACTTATTCAAGTAATGCAGCTGTCTTCCTGTATTTAAATATCACTGAAAGTCATTTATATGAATTTAGTTTAAAATTTCTTCCTGAGTTCAACACAGGCGTTTTAAATACTTTTTTTTACTAAAATAATTTTTATTCACATTTAATGTAATTTTTTTTTTTTTTTTTGCCGTACGCGGGCCTCTCAGTGTTGTGGCCTCCCCCGTTGCGGAGCACAGTCTCCAGACGCTCAGGCCTAGAGGCCATGGCTCACGGGCCCAGCCGCTCCACGGCACGTGGGATCTTCCCGGTCCGGGGCACGAACCCGCGTCCCCTGCATCGGCAGGCGGACTCTCAACCACTGCGCCACCAGGGAAGCCCCTAATGTAATATTTGATACATACAAAAGGGTATAGGTTTGTGTCATGTATGTAAATTTAAAGCATCTCTGTGTTTCTTTCCTTTCCTATTTCCTGGTCTTTCCTCCAGAGGTGATCACTATCCTGAATTTCGTGTTTATTATCCCTTTGCTTTAAAAAAACCTAAAAAAAATTAAAGTATAACGTACATCACAGTAAAATTCACAAAACTTCAGTGTACAGCTTGATTAGTTTTTACAAAGTATACACTTATGTGACCACACCTAGATCAAGATGTGGCCCATTACTGGTACTGCAGAAGCTTCCCTGACACCCCTTTCCTGTCAGTTATTCACCCACTTTCACTACAAGGTAACAGCTGTTCTGACTCATGTCTCCAAAGATTAGTTTTGGAATTATTAGGTTTGTAATCTTGTGTCTGCCTTCTTTCAGTCAGCATTGTATTTGTGAGATTCATCCATGTTCATCTAACCATATGCATTAGCATTTCATTCTTTTTCATTGGTTGAGTGGTATTCTGTTGTGTGAATAAACCACCCAGTTCATTCATTCTTCTGTTAATAGACATTTGTGTTGTGTCCATTTGTTTGTTGTTATAAAGAAAGCTGCCATGAACTTTCCTGTATGTGTCTTTTGGTGCATGTATGTACTCATTTCTGTTGGGTATAAAAGGAATATAATTGTTGTGTCATAGAGTATGAACATGTAATAATAGAAACTTCCAAACAATTTTCCCAAGTGGTTGTACCAATTTACATACTGTACCACCAGCGATATGTTTGAATTCTAGTTGCTGTACAACTTTGCCAACGCTTCATATTGTTAGTTGAGCAAAAAATTTTTAGCCATTTTAGTGGACGCACTGGGCTGTTTCTCTTGATCTCTATTTCAGTTGCATCCATTAATTTTTCATATGTTTCACCGCCATTCAGTTCAAAATATTTTCTAATCTCCATATGTATTGCCAACATCTTCTCCCATCCCGTGTTTGCCTTTTTTCTTTATTGATGGTATTTTTGTCATTTTTGTTTTGTTAGAAGCTTGATATTTTAATGTAAAATTTTAACTTTGATCTATGGATTATTTAGAAAAGTATATTTCTTAATTTCTAAACATCTGGAGGTTTCCTAGTTATGGTTCTGTTTTGGACCTCTTGCTCAGTTTATCTGTCATCAGAGAATGTATCTGAATGATGTTAATCCTTTAAAATATACCCGTAGAAGTACGTGAAAATCTCCAACTATACTTGTGGATCTGTATTTTCTTCCCCTCGTTCTGTCAGTTTTTGCTTTATATATTTTGAAGCTATGTTATTATGTGTGTACAAGTTTAGCATTGCTATATTTTTCTGTTTTACCAAGCCTTTTTTCATTAGGAAATATTATTCAGTAAAACTGCTTGCCTTAAAGTTTATTTTGTTTGATACTTGTTTAGATACACTACCTTTCTTTTGATTAATCTTTGCTTTGAGTATCTTTTCCCATCCATCCTTTTAGTTTCAAACATCTTCCAGTTATCTGCTGCTGTATAACAAAGCACTTCAAAACTTAGTGGCATAAACCAACAACTCTTTTGTCTCCATCATAGGTTTTGTGGATCAGGAATTTGGACAGAGCATAGCAGAGATGCCTTATCTCTGCTCTACGATGTCTGGAATCGTGGCTGGAAAGACTTGAATGGTTGGGGGTTGGAATCGTCTGAAGACTTTTTCACTCACCTGGCTTGTACCTGGACCAGGATAACTGGACACTGAGCTCAGTGAAGACTTCCCATGTAGCTTGGGCTATGCTGGCAGCCTCAGGGCAGTCAGGCTTCTTACACAGTGGCTCAGAGCTCTGCAAGTGAAAATATCACTGAACAAGGCCTAAGTTGCATAGCTTTCTATGACTTAGCTTTGAAAAATCTAGGTGTTACTAGATTTTTGAAAGTGTTTGAAAGTGTTACTTCTGCCATTCTTTTTTTTTTTTTACGAATACACTTGTTTTTTGGCTGCGTTGGGTCTTTGTTGCTGCGCATAGGCTTTCTCTAGTTGTGGCAAGCAGGGGCTACTCTTTGCTGCGGTGCACAGGCTTCTCATTGCGGTGGCTTCTCTTGTTGTGGAACATGGGATCTAGGTGTGCGGGCTTCAGTAGTTGTGGCACGAGGGCTCAGTAGTTGTGGCTTGCGGGCTCTAGACCGCAGGCTCAGTAGTTGTGGTGCATGTGCTTAGTTGCTCCACGGCATGTGGGATCTTCCCGGACCAGGGCTCAAACCTGCGTCCCCTGCATTGGCAGGTGGATTCTTAACCACTGCGCTGCCAGGGAAGTCCCGCGCCATTCCTTATTAGTTGAAGGAGTCACAAGACTGTCCAGACTGGGGAGGGGAGTTAAACTCCCACTTCTTAATGAGAGGAGTGGCAAAGGATTTGTGCCTGTGTTTTGAAACTGCTGCACAACTTTTCTTTCTGTATCCATATGTTTAAGTTGTGTTACTGGTAAGTTGCACGTAGTCAGATTTTATTTATTTTTATCCAGTCTCACAATCTTTGTCTTCTAATTGGAGACTTTCATCCATTTATATTTAAAGTAATTATTGATATTAAGGTTTACACTGATCATCTTACTATTTACTTTCTTTTTGTTCCATGTGGTTTTTATTAAATCTGCTCTCCTTTCTTTCCTTGTTTGGATTAATCATGCATTCAAGAATTATTCAATTTTCCTACTCCATTAGCTTGTTATTGGTACATTATTTTATTATTCTTCAGTGATTACCCTAGAGGTTGCAACATGTACCATTATTTTATTATAACCTACCTTAAATGAGTATTTGTTTCACATCCTGGATGATGAAAGAACCTTACAACACTTTAACTCCACTACCTTCTTCTTGTCTTTTGTGCTATTGTTAACATATATTTAATTCTCTATATATTTTGAAACCCCAAAACATTAGTATTATTGTTTTATACAGTAAATATGAATTTAGATTTATCCATACATTTTACATTTTTGGTGCTGTTTATTCCTTTGTGCATTACTATGCTTCCATCTGGAATTATTTACTTTCTGCCAGAAAAAATCCTTTTAGTGTTTCTTTTAACACAGATATATTAATGATAAAGTCTCTCAGTTTTTGTTTGCCTGAAAATATATTTATTACGGCTTCACTTTTGAAGATTATTTTCACTGAGCATTGAATTTTAGGTTAGCAATTACTTTCTTTCAGCACTTAAAAAATTTCCTTTAACTATCTTCTGGTTCCCATTTTTCTATTGCTTTTAGCTATCAGCTTTATTGTTGCTATTTTGAAAAACTGTGGGTTCCCCACCCCTTCCCCGGCTACTTTTAATGTTTTTCTCCTTGTCTTTGGTTTTCAGCAATTTTTCTGTGCTTATTTCTTTGTATTTATCTTGCTTGGGGGTTGTAGAAAATCTTTTTTTTTTCAGATTAAAACATTTTAAATTAATTTTTTTATTGTGGTAACATTAGTTTACAACATTATATAAGTTTCATGTTTACAACATTATATTTCTAATTCTGTATACACTACAGTGTACTCACCACCAAAAATTTAGTTTCCATCTGTCACCATTCACTTTATCCCCTTTACCCATTTCACCCTCCCTCCCCCTCCCCTTCTGGTAACCACTACTCTGTTCTCTGGTCATTTTTTATTATTCTTTGTTTGTTTTTTATATTCCACATATGAGTGAAATCACACGGTACTTGTCTTTCTTGGTTTGGCTTATTGCACTTAGCATAATACCCTCTAGGTCCATCCATTTTGTCACAAATGGAAAGATTTCAGTCTTCTTCATGGCTGAGTAGTATTCCATTGTATATATACACCACATTTTCTTTACCCATTCATCTGTTGATGAACACTTAGGTTGCCTCTATATCTTGGCTATTGTAAATATGCTGCTATGAATATTGGGGTGCATATATCTTTCGAATTAGTATTTTTATATTCTTTGGATAAATACCCAGAACTGGAGTTGCTGGATTGTATGTTATTTCTAGTCTTAATTTTTTGAGGAATCTCCATACTGTTGTAGAAATTCTTTATTCTGTGGCTTAATATCTTTCATAATTTTTGGAGAATTCTCAGCCAGCATTTCTTTAACAGTTGCTTTTTTTTTTTTTAACACACTTATTTATTTATTTATTTTTGGCTGTGTTGGGTCTTCGTTGCTGTGCGTGGGCTTTCTCGAGTTGCGATGAGCAGGGGCTACACTTCATTGGGGTGTGCGGGCTCCTCATTGTGGTGGCTTCTCTTTGTTGTGGAGCACAGGCTCTAGGTGTACAGGCTTCAGTAGTTGTGGCACGAGGGCTCCGTAGTTGTGGCTCACGGGCTCTGGAGCACAGGCTCAGTAGTTGTGGCGCATGGTCTTAGTTGCTCCGCGGCCTGTGGGATTTTCCCAGACCAGGGTTCGAACCCATGTCTCCTGCATTGGCAGGCGGATTCTTAACCACTGCACCACCAGGGAAGTCCCTCTTTAACAGTTGCTTTTATCCTGTTATCTCTCTCCTCTCCACCTGGGACTCCAGTTACGAATGTGCTAGATGTTTTTACCATGTCTCTAGATGTCTCATGCTCTGTCCCCCTCTCCCTTTTCATTCTTTTCCTCTGTGCTTTATTATCCTCTCTTTGGCTACATCTAATCTGCTTTTGAACCTATCTATTCAATTCTTAATTTCAGTAATTTTATTATTTTCATTCTAGGATTCCCATTTGACCCTTTCCTGAACAGATTCCAGTTTCTGGGGAAAATTCTCCATCCTTTCCGTTCCTGTTTTGGGGAACGCATTAATAATAACTTTTACATTTCCTATTTGATAAGTAATATCTGCATCACTGTTTTTTCTGTTACTTATTTATTTTTCTTCTTGATTTTGAGTCATTAGATCCTATGTCTTGCCTGGTTATTATGTTTCTAAGGTTCATCCATGTTGTTGCAAGTAGCTGTAATGAGAGCATCTATTTTTACTAATTTCTAATAGTTCACAGTGTGCCTGGACCACAGTTTATTTCTCCTATTGGCTTGTTGATGGTCATGTGGTTTGTAGAATCATTTTAAAAAAACCACTCATTTTAAGTTTCTTGAAACCCTTTAAAATAATTAATTCTGCAGTTATTTTGAGCTAGAGAGCTAGCCAGTACAGTGTGTTTTGACCACGCTGGCAATGGACCCTTTCAATGATGTAAGTACCAGGATGTGCTGTGAATACTATTTCTCCATTATGGCCTTACTCTGTATCCCAAAAGAAGCCCATTACAATTTCAGAGCTATTTATTTGCAGTTGCTTTGGCCATGTGGGTGGGTAGTTGCCTTCACATTGGGGGCACGAAAATCCGGAGCTGGGCAGGATCAGCTCGTTCTCTGTGGAGTGGAATGGGGGCAGCATGATGAAACCAGGTTTATTTAGTCAGTCTCTTCGAGAGGCCATGAATGAAACTGGAATAAAAACTCAGGAAGCTGGTGCCTGCTTCCAGTCTCCTGGGAAACAATTCCAGCTCCCAAACCCCTGTACATCATCTGAAGTCCTCGAGGCAGTTATTCAAAGTGGCTGGGGGCTGCTGCTGGATGTTTCGTTGGAGCCTGGGCACTTGGAGGCAGTGTGGGGAGGTGGAAAGAATACAAACTACATTCAGGCTGACCTGGGTTTGAATCCCGGCTTTGACACCTACTAGATTTTTTACAAAGGATGACTTATTTAACTTCCTTCCTCTTCAATGTTCTCATCTGTAAAATGGGCGTGCTAGAACCGTTTTAATTGGATTCTTGTGAGAATGTTATGCCAAGTTATATTAAAGATGGCTAGGATAATGCCTGGCAATATTAGACGGTCGATAAAAGATAGCTTTGTGTCATCGTCATCACTGTCATCATCATTCCCATCACCACCAGCACACAGGAAAGCTTTGGCAATGAGCATGGCTCTGGTCCCCTCAGGAGGGCCTGCAATCTTTGCTCCTGTTTCCCAGGGCTTGGTCATTACATTAGGACCTTTTCCTCAAAGAGGGAAGGAGAAGGGCTCTAACTGATTAGGAACGGGGTAGTCAGATTTAGGGCAAAGCCTGCTCTCATGTAGAGTCAAATGTCTCTAAGCTGACAATCAATTGGAAGAGGAAGACAAGTTATACAACCATCTGCACCGGGGAAATTCATACATAGCAAAAGATTTTCCTCAGGGTGACAGGGCTTAAGGCTGTCACTGAATCCACCTGAGTTTTAAATACATTGACAGATGATGTCCACATAGGCTAAGAAGAGACCAGTTTAGGGAACCTAGCTGGTCCCAGGGAGATGAACTAATGATGTGCCATCAGCTTGGTTTTGTGCTCCAGTTCAAGTCAGAGGTCCACGGAGCAAGGTTCTGATCAATCACCTTCTAACATGGTGCTTGTTCATGTGTTGGATCACTTATTCATGAAACATTTATGGAGATTCTCCTGTGTGCCCAGCACACTATGTTAGGTGCTGCGGGAGGTACAGAAAGATATACATGTGTATATATAGAGAGATCTTTGAGTTCAGCAAATTCCTTTTTTTTTTTTTTAAATGGACATGTTTGTTTGTTTATTTATTATTTATTTTTGGCTGCGTTGGGTCTTTGCTGCCGCACGCAGGCTTTCTCTAGTTGCGGAGAGTGGTGGCTACTCTTTGTTGTGGAACACGGGCTCTAGGCACACAGGCTTCAGTAGCTGTGGCATGTGGGCTCAGTTGTTGTGGCTTGCAGGCTCTAGAGCGCAGGCTCAGTAGTTGTGGCACACGGGCTTAGTTGCTCCGTGGCATGTGGGATCTTCCTGGACCAGGGCTCGAACCCGTGTCCCCTGCATTGGCGGATTCTTAACCACTGCGCCACCAGGGAAGCTCTTGGCAAATTCCTTTATATGGTTTATATATGTGAAAGCAGCTTTAAAACATGGAATAAAGTGGTGAGGTCATAAAGTCATAAGAGATGTGCAGGTTAAATTTTAGGGGTGTTCAGAAGAAGGAGATATATATCTATTCTTGCTGCCTCTAATCACACCTTTCTCTGTTGAATTCTTCATGTCATTGCCACACTAATCGTTGTAAAACACCCCTTTCAGCATGTCTGGCTTTTTCTCAAAACCGTTAAATGATTTTCTATTTCCAACTGAACCAATTTCAAAGTCCCTTTCAGATTGTCTTATTACCTCTAGCTCTGCAGGTGTGATTTCTTCCTCTTCCTGGGATGAGGGTTGGAGGTGTGGCGTATGCCGATTGCCTGCCATGCTTTTGGCTTTTTCCTCATATATTCTGTGATTCTGGCCTGAGTGCATCTTCCCTTGGGGATGTTGTCTGTGGGAATTTTTTCCTGTTGATGTCTTGGGCTGTGGAGTGCCCACAGGACAATCCTATGCTCTCCTCCATGAGTTTCTGTACCGAGAGATAATGAATTAGGGTTTTTACCTCAAGAGACAAAGGACTTCCACACCTGGCCTTTGAGCTGTAGCCTGAGCTGATGAACAGATACTGTCATTTCTGTTGGTGGATAAAGAGCCCAAGTTCTACCAGTTCCTGGTTCCAGGTAGGGAACCAGGCTCCTGCCTCTGGGGCTATGGTGTCTCTGACCTTGCCTTGGCATTAAAACCCCAGCCCCTGTAGCCTGTGTTTTACTGAAGACCTGGAAGCCTTATGTGGGTCACTCCCTAAATCTATCTCTACACCTAACCTGGCCCCTAACCAAACCCCAGAGCTGTAGGCTTTTGATCCAACTGTCCATTTATCATCTCTATTTGGTTATCTTATGGCCATCTCAGATTTAATGTAGTGAGAACAGGACTCCAGGTGTGTTAATATACATGTGTTAAACACCACCATAGCATTCCTATGTATAAAGGCTTCCCTAGTGTCACTTTAACAGCTGTGATCTTATGTATGCCATTATCTATGCATACATTATATTGATAGCTATATGGGTCTATACACTACACAGCATGTGTATGTACATAGACCATAGTTATCTGGATTAACTCAGATATGCTTTGCTTTAGGTGTTCCGACAATCTCAAGATTTACAAGAAAGTGCTTTTTGGATAACAGCTGTCCTGACACTAAGTGTTTCTTGCTGCATGGTTTTGCCTTACTTGCAGTGAGAGGAGAAGTAATTCTCACACCTTCCCCCCTACTGCAGACCCTTGAAAAGTGTGCTCCACCCACTATGTGCCTCAGGACCCCTCGGGGTTCTTGTTAAAAAGACTGCTTTTTAGACACTCCCAAGCTAAACTCTCTGGGTGTGGGGGGGGGATAGGGCTCAGAAACGCATATTTTAAACATGTTCTTCAGGTTACTCTTAAGTGCACTGTGGTTGGAGAACCACTGCCCAAATTTCTTTTCTCCTTTGGCAAATCATTTCAAATATTTATGGAAGAGACTATTCCAGGGAGCCCAGAAAAGAGGGGGCTGACTTGCAGCCATCCCTTTCCACTCCAAGGATTCAATGCCTGTGTCCATCTTGCCAAGTGTAACTTTGGACCCTACTAGAACTTTCCAGAATTACTATTGCTACTTAAACATTCGTTTCCGTGCTTTTCATCTTGTTGGTCTAAACACACAAATGTCAGCAGAGGAGGATGAAGCTTGGATACCATTAAACATTGACCTACTGTCCTGGTTTGCCCCAAATTGAGAGGTTTTGCGGGATGCACGGGTTTCAGTGTCCAAACCACGAAGGTCCTGGGCCAACTAGGATGAGTTGGTCACCCTAATAAATGAGTCTTACAAATCTTATGTGTTGAAAGTAACGCATCAGGAAATAACAGATTTGAAATCCACATGGGTTATAAAATAAAGGAGACTAGTGTGGGATGAAAGGTATTCTGGGACTGGTCAGATTTGTGGGGCAGGACTGAGCAGTCCTCAATGTTGAAAAGCAGGTAGATCCTCCCGTGTATCCACCATGTTGGATGGGGTGGCCACACTTCTTCCAAGTCACATTGTGTTGACAGCAGTGGTGGGAACACATCTGGAGTGAGGAAGTTTGTTTCCTACCCTGAGAGGAGGCTGCCCTTCCAACCCAACAGTGAGGTGTTCGGTGCCTTGTTCCATATTCCTAACTTGTGCTGAGAGCAAATAGAGTGTCTTAGGGCCTGGTGTGAGGTGTGGAGTGGTGGGCAGTCCTTCCCATGCTCTGATCAGAATCTGTGCTCAGATCTGGTGGCTGGGTGCCATTTCTCCTGTCCCTCTTACCATCCTCCCCGACAGGAGCGACGTACCATTAAGCCAGCAGGACAGTGCCTATTGTCCTTAGTGCTTTTAAGGACTCAGAAAATGTTTTAGTTTTTCTAAAACAATGAGAAAAAAATCTTTTAGGTTGAAGAAAATATTTTCCTATATAATATTAGTACATATACCAATGCAGTCGTAAAATAGAATTTTAATATAAACATAAATAAAAGTTAATAATAATAGGGCTTCCCTGGTGGCGCAGTGGTTGAGAGTCTGCCTGCCGATGCAGGGGATATGGGTTCGTGCCCTGGTCCGGGAAGATCCCACGTGCCGCGGAGCGGCTGGGCCCGTGGGCCATGGCCGCTGAGCCTGTGCGTCCGGAGCCTGTGCTCCGCAACGGGAGAGGCCACAACAGTGAGAGGCCCGCGAACTGCAAAAAAAAAAAAAAGTTAATAATAATAATAATTTTTTCATAGAGAGGAGGGCCCAGGAAGGCAAAGTGTTTCGGTTCCACAGGGTCATGATGTGGTCCTGCTCCCCAGGGTGGCAGCTGTCAGTCACTGTGGGACAGAAGGAAAAGCCTTGGAAGCAGCCAGTTAAGACTTGGCTGAGGGGAGGAGCCTTGAGGACATTACCAGATGTGGATCCATGGAGGCAGAGCAAATGAGTCTGGGGGACACAAGAAATGACCTGCCTAGAAGATGAAGGGTCTGCAGAGGAGAAATGTTGGTTGGGTTCACTTCTAGGCAGACTGGAGCAGGGATGTGAATTCTGATGTCTTGGCAGATGTCCCCTGATACACTTTCCTGGTGTCCTGGGGCAGGGGTGCTATTGTTCACCAATGTCCTCTTCTTATTCCAGTAGTAACCCCCTGGGGTGGGTTGACTTGTATCCTCCAAAAAATATGTTCAAGTCCTAACCCCTGGTACCTCTGAATGTGACCCTATTTGGAAATAGAATCTTCGTGGTATGACCTCACGTTAAGATGACTGGTGTCCTCATAAGAGAAAGGAAAAGAAGATTTGGATACAGAGATACTGAGGCCAGGTGATGGTGGACGGAGAAATTGGAGGGATGCAGCCAGAAGCCAAGGACCCCAAGGATTTCCAGCAACCCCCAGAAGCTAGGAGAGAGGAATGGGATGGGTTCTCCCTCAGAGCCTCGGGAAGGAACCAACTCTGCCAACACCTTGATTTTTGGGCTTTGGGCTTCTGAAACTGTGAGGGAATAAATCTCTGCTGTTTTAAGCCACCCAGTCTGTGGTACTTTGTTATGGAAACCAAAATACCCCCACCCCCAATTGTGCTAAGCACATGGCCACACAAAATAAGACTGCATCTCCCAGCTTCCCTTGCAGCTAGGTATCTAAATTCCTTGTTACTAGGTTGTAGTCATTGGGGTATGAACTCAGGTAATGTGCACGACTTTCTAGTTGTATCTTTAAACAAAAGGGAAGGGTGGTGGCTTGACTTTGCTCTTTCCCCTTTCTTCTGGTTGGAATGTATGCAAAATAATGGGGCCCAAATATGCATCTGAGATTACAAAATGGAAATCGTGTGTTGAGGCCTTCAGAGCAACATGCTAGAAGGAACCTGGCTTCCTGCTATCGTGGAGCTGCCTTATTGCCCTGGATTATTTGCGCTTGGATTCTTCTGTGAGAGAGAAATAAGCCATCATCTTTAAGCCACTCTTATTTTCACTTTTGTTATAGCAGCTGAATGTTTTATCTAAGTAATACAGCTCTTCTTTACATTCCAGGGCCCTGTTTATTTGTGGTACCTCTCACGTATTGATATTAAAAGGACATATGTTGGGCTTCCCTGGTGGTGCAGTGGTTGGGAGTCCACCTGCCGATGCAGGGGACACAGGTTCGTGCCCCGGTCCGGGAAGATCCCACATGCCACGGAGCAGTTAGGCCCGTGAACCATGGCCGCTGAGCCTGCGCGTCCGGAGCCTGTGCTCTGCAACGGGAGAGGCCACGACAGTGAGAGGCCCGCGTACCGCAGAAAAAAAAAAAAAAGGACATCTGTTAATAGGATCTATGCTTTAAATTTTTTTTCTGATGATGGGAATGGATGCAATGAGCCTTTACTCCTCCCAGCCCCTGGACATAGCTCCTCCATCCAATGGAAGCACAGTGAGTAGGTCAGGGCCAGGAATAAGATTGCTGCCAGGATCAATCTCCTTATGGGGCTTGAATATGCAGCCTTGACCTCATAACCAGCCAGGAGTACTAGGCTCTGCCTTTCACTCAGCAGATTCCTAGCCAGATTTAGGTGCTCTGATGTCCTCTACTCCTATTCCTGTCAGAACGGGGGAGGACAGGGGAATAGGTGTCTCTTTGCTGCTTCCAGTCACCAATCCTTCTTCACTGGGTGTAGAGGTGCCCTGTACAGTCTTCATCTTGTGTGCTGTTGAGTTTTTCCTCTTGAAAATGGTTCCATTTGTTTTTTTCTGTGGGAAATGTCAACAAAACTTCTGAGTAAGACTTGTGATGTGTGTGTGTGTGTGTGTGTGTGTTTGAGCAGGATGGTGAACAGTGGGTAAAATGTGGAATGGAACGGAAAAAGACCCACCACTGATTGGGTGGCCTCTTGGTGGCAGCTGCTTTACCAGGTATCACACCATTCAATTCTCAAGACAATCCTGAGGGTAGGAAGGATCCTCCGTGTCTTAAAAACACATAAGCTGGTACACATGTAGGTGGACAGCCTGTAAGTGGCAGAGTCAAATGCAGTTCCTACCCTTGACCTCAATGAACTTTTCCACACAAACGAGTCACACTGTTTATGTCTGTAAAGCATAGTGGGAAAGTAGAAATTCTATAAATATTTGGCTAATCTGATTACAGAACCAGCCATTGTGGAAATACAAGCAAAAGAATGATTTCTGGAGACCTGTGTTATTTAGGATTTTTTCTCTGCCCAGGGTCACCTTCTGCGTTTTTGCTCTTCCTCATCTTCTGACATACTAAACAACGACAATGACAACAGCAACCACATGGCTGGCTCTGGAGGGATAAAGGACATTGACTCCCAGACTAATGAAGCTGGTAAAAGTTTTCATTTGAACCCAATGCAAGCGTTTTTAATTTGTTTCCTTGTTTTCTAATAAGTCTGTTCTTTCAATAACAGTGCACATTTTTACATTAACATTCCAGACTGCTTTTGTCCTTTAAAATCTTATTTATATTAGAATTAATTTCATGACACAAAAGCTTGAATTAAGCATTTACCTTTCCAGACAAAGAGACTTTCTCTGTGCAGATGCTGCCTGCTAATATGTATGAAGGCCAACCCGTGTAAAAAGGGAAGTTTGTAAAAAAAGGTTTTTCATTTCAGTTAAAAACGAGCAACCAACCAAGAATTCAGCATTTGCGTATATTGCCTTCTTATCATTTCCCTATAATTAAAAATATGTAATATAATTGTGATATGATTGTAATGAAACTTTGTATTTTATGTCATACATACAAATGGGTCTGTGTTTGTGTAGGGGTTTAACTGCGTGCTGGTGCATTCGTACACACACACACACACACACACACACACACACACACACACAGATCCAGCCCTGCTCCTCTCATCCAACCACCTGATAATAACTCTTCCCTCTTTTCTTCTCCATGTTGGGAGATGGAGAAACACGGTCCCTCTCCCTGGAATTCTGATGTCCCAGTTGGACGATGGGAAACGGTGCCTGGCACTTTCACAGGGCGTTGCTGCCCAAGATCTTCCCTTTGCAGGGAGAGGAGCTCTGGCTCCGCCTTGTCTCCATCTCCTTAGGTTGTGACCAAGTAGCCCCTAAAGACTGCAATTCTTTCTTTCGGAGTCATAAAGTACTTCAACGGACAATTTCATCTTTTTCAGTTTGCCGGCCTCATCTGCTCACTTTCAGGATTTCAGAACATATCTCTTTGGGTCATACAGTAAGTGTGGGGAGGAATAACCAACACCACTTTTTTTTTTTTTATAAAACAGATTTATTGAGGTATAATTTACCTACCATAAAGTTCACTGATTTTAGGTGTACAGTTTGATGAGTTTAGTAAATTTATACAATTGTGGGCTTCCCTGGTGGCGCAGTGGTTGGGAGTCTGCCTGCCGATGCAGGGGACGCGGGTTCGTGCCCCGGTCCGGGAAGATCCCGCATGCCGTGGAAAGGCTGGGCCCGTGAGCCATGGCCGCTGAGCGTGCGCGTCCGGAGCCTGTGCCCCGCAACGGGAGAGGCCACAACAGTGAGAGGCCCGCGTACCACACACACACAAAAAAAATGTATACAGTCGTGCAACCATCACTACAATCCAGTTTTAGAACATTTGCATCACCCCAAAGTCTCCCTGTGCCCATTTAGAGCCAACTCCCTGCCTTAGTCTCAGGCAACCCACTGATCTACTTTCTGTTTCTAGAGATTTGTCCTCTTTAGAAATATCTTACAAATGGGATCATATAATATTTACTCTTTTATGTTGGCTTCTTTAACATATTTTTCGAGATCCATCCATATTGTTGCAGATAACAGTAGTTTGTTCCTTTTTATTGCTGAATAGGATTTTACTAGATGGCCATACCACATTTTGTTTATCCATTCATCTATTGATGGAGAGTTGGGTCATTTCCACCTTTTAGCTATAGTGAATAATGCTGCTGTGAACATGGGTATAGAAATATCTCTTTGGGTCCCTGCTTTCACTTCCTTATTATTATTTTTTTTAATAAGAAGAAAAATTTTATTTCATATAGGTTCAGTCGTATGTGTGCTACAGCAATGGCTGGTTGTAGCAGTTTCCTTTCAAACCTTCACTGATGTATAAATTAGACATTATTTGGGAATGATTAATTTCTGGTAAAATGTAGATTCAATCCAACATCATGCCAATTTTTACTTTTATTGTAGACCTTATTTTAGTACTAGAGGTTACATTTTCATCACAAAAAAATGATAATAATCTTACAGCTACTCCTAAGGTAATGAGCTGTCCTCACTGTTGCTTTGAAAATATACCCCTAGGTTGTTAAGAGAAATTACGACTTCATCCAAATCTGTTTTTAATTCTTCAGTCATCATCTACTGTTGGTTTCATTGTCAACTCCTCTTCTTATTTGACGCCAACCAGCTAAACGCCACTGTTTCTCAACTCTTCGGCTAAGGGCAACTTTTTCTCTTACTTCTGTGATTTTGCCCAAATCAGCCTTGACTGCACTAACTCTTCCTCCTGTCGACAGGGATCCTATGTCCACCGTAAGCACTTCATTCTTAGACAGCTTTTGCTGCTTTCTTGTCTCCTTCAGTGCGTACACCTAGAAGCCGTCTAAGCAGGAAATAGGAAATTTCCAGTCTGTGAAGATCTCAGGTAAAGCTCCTACTGCACCAAGTACCTGCCCCACCATTCTGTCAGCCTGGCACAAAGTGGGGTTAATTTTTGTTCCAGCTCCAATAAGCCCTCCTGGAGTAGCATACTGAAGATCATTATGCCCTGCGAAAAGCAATACAATTTTGGAAAAGGTGGGTTTTCACATGAGTTTTCCTTCACTATTTTTGGAACAATACCAGGTCTGACTTCTATCTCCTGGCCCAACTTTAATACTCCTTTTAGAATACTACCACCGTCTACATCCCCCTTAAGGTCATCAACTTCCCAGCCAGGTTTGTTGACATCAAAGGATCTAACAACAAGTTGGAGTTCTGAAGTAAAGTCTCTTGGGGGTACTGGAATTTTCTTTACTATGTACTCACAGACAACTTCAATATTGTATTTTAGCTGAGCAGAAATTAGAATAACAGGAGGTCCTTCTGCTACTGTACCTTGTACAATGCAAGGATCTGTTCATACTGTTCTTTAGCCTGGCTTTCTTTTACCAAATCAATTTTATTTTGTAGAATCAAAATATGCTTCAGTTTCATGATTTCTATAGCAGTCAGGTGTTCAGAAGCTGTGGCTGAGGACAGGACTCGTTTCCAGCTATCAACAGAAGAGCTGCATCCATCACTGTGGCACCATTCAGCGTAGTAGCCATCAAACTATCGTGGCCAGGACAGTCAACAAAGGAAACATGTCTGACTAATTTGAAGTTCCCTTTGGCCCCTGGAATGTCTGTAGGAAACTCATCGGGTGTACTACTTCCACGGGATCTATAACATTCTGGCTGAGGACAACTTGGGTCGTCAAGCTTATAAATCTTAGCATTAGCATAGCCAAGTATGGTTGTAATATTATTTTCTAGTTCATTTTTGAACCTGACAGAGTGAACTCCAGAAATAGCTTTTACAACTGTAGATTTCCCGTGAGCTACATGACCAATTGTACCTATATTAATTGTGGCCTGTCTGCTTATAACTTCATGTGAAAGTGGCGTCAACTTGGTAACATCCAAAGTGGAGAGATCTTGCCAAGAAAGGCGTGGCTGCACTAACGTCACACCAGCCTCGCCCCACCGCCATCTTGCCTAGAGAACTCACTTCTTTTGAGTATATATCTAGAAGTGGAATTACTAGATCACATGGTAATTGTATTTAATTTTTTGAGGAATGCCATACCGTTTTTTAATAGCAGTTGTACCATTTTACATTCCCACCAGCAATGCACAAAGGCTCCAATTTCTCCATGTTCTTGCCAACACTTTTTTTTCCTGCTTTTTAAAGATTTATTTTATACAGGCCATCCTAATGGGTGTAAAGTGGTATCTCATTGTGGTTTTGATTTGCATTTCTCTAATGATTAGTGATATTGAGCATCTTTTCAAATGCTTATTGGCCATTTGTATATTTTCTTTGGAGAAATGTCTATTCAAGTCCTTTGCCAATTTTTTAATTGGGGTGTTTGTGTTTTTGTTGTTGAGTTGTAGGAATTCTTCATATATTCTGAATATCAATCCTTTACCAGATATATGATTTCCAAATATTTTCCCCATTCCATAGGTTTTCTTTTCACTCTGTTGATAATGTTCTTTGATGCACAAAAATTTAACTTTTTGATGAAGTCCAACTTATCTATTTTTTCTTTTGCTGCCTGTGTTTTTGATGACATAGACAAGAACTCATTGCCAAATCCAGTGTCATGAATATTTCTCCCTACGTTTTCTTCTAAGAATTCTATAGTTTTAGTTCTTTCATTTAGGTCTTTCATCTATTTGAGTTAATTTTGGTATATTGTGTAAGGTAAAGAACTTCATTCTTTTTCATGTGGCTGTTTTCCCAGCAACATTTGCTGAAGACTGTTGAATGGTCTTGGCCTCTTTGTCAAGAGTCATTTGCGCACACGCTAGGGTTTATTTCTGGGCTCTCTGTTCTATTCCGTTGGTCTATATGTCTGTTTTTATGCCAGTGCCACACTGTTTTGATTATCGTAGCTTTGTAGTATGTGTTGAAATCAGGATGTGTGAGACCTTCTCCAACTTCGTTATTCTTCTACAAGATTGTTTTGGCTTTTCAGGGTCCTCTAAGATTCTATATGAATATAGGATGATTTTTTTCTATTTCTGCAAAAACATTGTTGGGATTTTAATAGATTGCCCTGAATCTGTAGATGGCTTTGAGTAGTACTGACATCTTACCAATATTAAGTCTTCTAATCCATGAACAGGAGCATCTTTCCATTTCTGTGTCTTCTTTAATTTCTTTCAGCAATGTTTTGTAGCTTTTAGTATACAAGTCTTTTGCCTCCTTGGTTAAGTTTATTCCTAAGTATTTCATTCTTTTCAATGTTATTGTAAATGAAAATGTTTTCTTCATTTCTTTTTCAGTTTGTTCATTGTTAGTGTATGGTAATGCAACTGATTTTTGTATTCCCTTCATAACTTTTAAGACATTGATCTACCATCATTTGACATCTAGGATGTCTTTTGAGAAGTTTGATCCATCCTGATTCCCATTTCTTTATATGCACCTGTTCCCTCCACCTCTACCTTGACCTATGGACTTTTTATGGATTATCTCTTTATCTTATTGTTTGAAATTTCACAATGACCTTCCTAGATGTGGACTTTTTTTTCATTCACTATGCTAGTCACTTGGAGAACCCTCATGTCCTTTAGTTCTATAAAATTGTATTTAATGTTTCCATCAATAATTTCCTTCCAGTGAATTTTTCTCTTCTATTCTTATGAAATTCTTAGTATTTGGATTCTTATTCTTTGGGTTTACAGCAAGTCTTCAGATCTTTTCTACTTCTATTTTCTACTTTTTTTTTTTTTTTTGGCCATGCTGCATGGCATGCAGGATCTTAGTTCCCCGACCAGGATCAAACCCATGCCCCCTGCAGTGGAAGCTTGGAGTCTTAACTGGACCTTCAGGGAAGTCCCTCTATTTGCTACTTTATTGTCATTTAGTTATAATTTATGGGAGACTTCCTTACTTTTTAAATTTTAATCCTTTTGAATAATGTTATTTTGGTTATCAATTTTAATTTCTAAGAGCTGTTTCTTGTTTTCAAGTTGGGCATTAATAGCACTAATACCTTTTAAATAGCATTTTACTTTTGCTTTATGGATGAAAAAATCATGTTATCTTTCTGAGAATATTATGGCCTTGTCTATTTTCCTTCCAAATTCTTTTTCTCATGTTTACTTTCCATTGTATCTTCTATGAAAAGGATTTCCTTAAGGGTCTGATGATTTCCTTAAAGCTCTTTGTCTATGTTTAATTGGAGTTGTTTTTGACTGGGGGAGGGGATTTACTGGGGGAGGAGGATCAGGTTGCCAGTGACTCTTTTCACTGTATCTCTCTAGTGTCAGTATGTTGGGGGTCTTTTTTTTTTTTTTTTCCTACCAGAGAAGTGCCATCCAGTCTCCTGCTTTAGAATTCTGTTGATGTGTGTGAGGGTGTACTTGGCTGCTTGCATTTTGGAAACAGAACAGGAAAGGGTGGAGGGTCCTTCATATGTAAAGAGTAGACTTTCATGGAATTCTCTTATTTTCACTATTTGCCTAGCTCTTGAGCTTTGATGAACCCATCTTCCTGAATTTAGAATCTCCTTGGTTTAATTTTTTTTCAGAGAGAAGACTTCTAGCTTCCTTGAGTAATAGGGAAGGCAGATGCTTGGCTGCTCGTGTTGGTGAGGACTCCTGGGAAGTCCATGTGTTCTGAATACAGGCTTTCAATCATTTCCCTTCTTTTCACCCCAACTCCCACATCCACAGGTTTGTTGGCTGGAAGTTTGCATGCAAGCTTGGCAACACCACAACACTTTGAATGTATTGATTTTGTATTTAATATCTGGTGAGGCAAGTCCCTCCTCACTCTTCTGAATTCTCTTGGCTAGTCTCAGACACTTATTTATTTATATGAATATAAAAAAATCATGGAAAAGAATCTAAAAAAGAATACATATACATTATGTATAACTGAATCACTTTGCTATACACCTAAAACTAATACAACATTGTAAATCAACTATATTTCAATAAAAATTAAAACAAACAAAACAAACAAAAAATTACAAAGCATTTCTATAGATGTGTACAGATCAACACGAATTTTATAATAATTTAATTTAGTTTCCCAAATTACCCTGTTGGGGTTCTAGTTGAATTCTTATTCATTCTTGTATTTCTAGTGCCTTGCACAGGGCCTGGATCACGTTAGGCTTTCAAAAAACATCTGTTAAATGGAAATAAACCTTTGATTCCAGTGCCTGGGCTCTTTCTGTTACACCGTCCTGTCTGATTTGTGCACAGATCACAGAGTCAGCCAGAAGCAGAACCAGAAGAACTCAGGTGTCATAACTCACCATCTAGCACTTTTTACACCGCATTTGTACCTGTAAAACACTTCTGAACAGTTACACACAGCCCAGCACAAAGGAATGCGCCAGAGTGAACGGAAGGTCATAAGCCCATAGGAGACAAAGTGTTTTAAAATCCTGAAGAAATATCTCTGCCTGGGTCAACCCGTCCCACCAGCATCACAAGCTTCGGTGTGGAGGAACAGGAAGGACAGGTAATGCCCGACAGGTACATTTATGTAGGGGCAGATGGAATGTTATCAAATTTATTTATGTTTTCCCATAGGAGGAGCTGTATTTCAATGGCATGAATATGAGTGCAAAAATAGGATGGTTTATCTGCCGCGTCTGATCCATGTGGAGTTTAAGTCATAAAGTTTATTAGTGCCCCTGATTTAATATGACACATTTCCAGTGCAAATTGCTCTGAGATCATCGTGTTCATAAAATATGACAGAAATCTTTTAAGTGTAAGCATAAGTTCTGAATTAATTTAATAACCCAGTCTGGAAAGAGGCACATGGTTTAAAACATACCATTATGCACTGGACTCATGCTTTCCTCTTCTACCCCACACCCCCCCCCCCCGCCCGCTC
>NW_020175192.1:5738851-5788976 GCF_003031525.2 Neophocaena asiaeorientalis asiaeorientalis
CCCGCTTCTGCTGCCACTTTTGAAAAGCCCTTCTTCGTGTCTTGAGTCAGCCGGCCTCTTCCCAGAGCTCAGGGTTTGGCCTTCTCAAGGAGGTTTGGAAGGAGATGTATTAGCATGGCCAAGGTGAGGGGGTCCGTCCTTCTGTATCCTGGGGGCCCTGAGCACAGCTGGTTTGAGTTTTTAATGGTACCCACCCAAGAGAATGATTGACCACCCTTAGTGGGCTGGGTGGTGCGCTGGAGCGCCAGCAGGCAAATCATAACATTGGAAGGTCACGGTTGCAGGGGGCGTGAATGCACCCCCCTCACCTTTCCAGATGGGAAAAAACTTACAGCAGCAGGACACATGCCCCGACTCTCAAATGCACATGACATCACAGTGTAACTTGGGAAATGTAAGGCTCTTTATCTCGTGGTAGTGTAAAACAAAACCAAATGTTCACCACGACAAAAAACAGAATAAAGAAAAGCTAGGAGCCCTTTGGTATAACTCGACCAACAGGATATTCAGCCTTCCATCTCGTGGACGGACCGGTGACAACATGTCAGAGAAATCTGAGACCCGTACTCACCACTCATGCTCAGATATTGCAGGGCCTGGGCTTACTCCATGCTCACTTGCTAACTCACTTCCTGGGCAATCCTGTCTTTTTTCTGGACCGTGGGGTTGCCCTTTGCACTGCCAAAGGAGGCTGGGACCCTGCGCTGGGGGGGACCCTGGGCCCTCCCTAGATGAGCTCTGGGGCAATCCTCTGGTTTGGTCCTAATTCAGCCTCCAAGCAGAGCCTGGAAGGGCCACCCGAGTGCCCAGTGATGAGACCTCTTTCCTGGTTGTGCCTCCGAGACGAAAACAGGGCAACGTGCTCCAAGTGGATCAGCTCCTCCCAGGTGGCTGCCAGCAGCTCAGAAAGGATGCTCTGCCACGGTCTGAATTTTGCTTGAGGGGCACCATGGAGGGTGAATATCATTCTTCTTTCAGGTTTCTGCCGTCACCTCTAGAAACTGCCAATAGCAAGAGCTCAAAGTGGGTTTTAGCAAGAGATCCCACATCATTCCTTCTAGGGAGAAGCTTCTTTTTCTCAGAGCCCGGCTCAAGTCCCACGTGCTCCATAAAACTGTCCCCCCAAAAACCAGCCAACAGTGTGATGTCTTTCTTCATCGGCCTCCCATTGCCTTCATTACTTAAAATATACCATTTGCTCTCAGTGATATTCCCATTGGCTCTTTCACTGTGCATTGTCTTGTTCTGTTTTCTGATTACTTCCTGTGGGTGAGTCTCGTCGCCCAGCCAGGCTATAAATGCCAACCCCTGTCCAGGGGCTTGCAGTGTTGGGGAGGGTGGTCCTCAGTGAATTCATGCTTATTTGAATGAGAGAGAAAATTGGAGTCTGGGCTGTGGGCTGAGGGCTGAGACTGGGTGTGTACCAGCCTTCCTGAGGAATGGGGGGGCAACCCCCCTGGGCAGAGTCTGTGGAGCCTGGACACAAGGAAGTCCTTCCCTCCAGTTTCCAAGCCTCCCTTTGCACCCATACCTGTTCTCAGGAGCCCTGGCCTCTGTCCTTTTCTCCTTGCTTCTCTCTCCAGCTACAGCACTTAGGTCCCCCATTGCCTTGTGTCTGAAATCCAAATCCCTCAAAAGTCAGCTCCACGGTCATCTTTTCCAGAGAGTGTGGCCCAGTCCCTCAGCTGAAAGTTCCCTTTCCCCTCGCTGAACCCCACTGGCATCTATTTTCATCTCTTTGATGGTACTGTTCAGTTTCTCTTTTTAGTTATTATATTTGTGCATGAACTCCCTTTTTTTTTTTTGTATTAACTTTTCTACTGTTGCTGCAACAAACGACCGCAAACTTAGTGGCTTAAAAGAACACAAAAGTATTACTTTACAGGTCTGGAGGCTAGGAATCCAACATAGGTCTCACTGGGCTAAAATCAGCGTGTCTGTGTTCCTTCTGGAGGCGCAAGCGGAGAATCAATTTCCTCGCCTTCCCCAGCTTCTGGAGGAGGCCCACATTCCTTGGTTTGTGGCCTCTTCCTCCATCTTCAAAGCCAGCAACATTGCCTTTTTCTGGACTCTTTTTCCATTGTTACATCTCTCTTTTACCACAGCTGGGGAAGCTTCTACCATTTTAAGGATTCACATGATGGTTTGGGTCCACCCGGATAATCCAGAAGAATCTCCCCATTTCAAAGTCCTTAACTTCAATCACATCTGCAACCTTAATTCCCTTTGCCATGTGATGTAACATATTCACAGCTTCCGGGGATTAAGACAAGGACATCTTTGGGGGAAGGCATTATTGTGTTTATCACATCTCCCTTACACCAAGAGCTCCTTTTGGCTTTTCATTAAGTATTTTTCAAAATTCAATTAAGTGCTGGGCACTGCTCATGGAGCAGCGATACAGAGAGCACTGAGACATGATCTCTAGCCTCAAGAAGTTTAGAACCTGGTAAGACAGACGCAGAAACAATTACAAGACAGTGTGACACGTGCCATAGTGGAGCTGAGTGCAGACAGTAGAGGTAGCCCAGAGGAGGGGTAGATGGCTTTTTCTGGAGTAAATAGTGGAGAGCTGGTCAGGGAAGACCTCACCAAGAAAGTGACAACTGACCAGGTTCTGAAACAGGGTCCAGGTTCACCAGGTGGATGGCCAGGTGTGCTGGAGAAAGGTATTCTAGGGCGGAGCAGGCACACAGCATATATGTGAGGTAGCATGGTCTTTGGAGGGATATCACACATGGTTTTGAGTTGCTGTGGCATTAGGTGTGGGGAGAGGGAAGCCGGTCTGGAGAGGCTGGTGGGAGATGGATCCCAGGAGGTCTTTCATGCCAAGAAGCTTGGATTCTATAGTTGTAGGAAATGGGGAGGTCTTCAATGGCCTTAGGGAGAATTATATGTCAGAGAGGTTGGTGAAAACCATAAGGGAACAGTGACACAAGGCAAGAGAGAGAAGAATTTCGGAAAGGAGTGATGCATCAACAGTGTGAACATTGGAAGGAGGTTGGGTCACCAGAAGAATGAGCCCCATCATTGGGTTGGAGAGTGAGAGATTTCTGGTGACCTCACCGGAAGAGGTTTCCACGGAGAGGTGGGGGCAGAGGCAGCCTCCAGTGGACTGAGGGGTGACTGGGAGGTGAGGAAGGGAAAACACGTGGTAAAACCAACTTGGCCAGGAAAGGGAGGAGAGCCCTGGGGTGATAGCTAGCGACAGTGGTCCCAGGGAGATTTTGCTGGTTGGATCTACATCAGCTGGAGGTCACCAGCTGCCTCCAAGTACCCATCCCAGTGTCAGACGTGTTGTAGATACTCAATAATGGTGTGAAGAATGAATGCATCATGACATTTCCTGGAAGAGGCTGAAGCAACATCACAGATTTGCTCACCGAGGATTCTTCACTGTCCAGGGGCATTCTTGGAAGCAGCTGAAGTCACGAGCTCTGTTCCTAATCACGTGCTTTCCTGAAGCTCGAAAGGCACCCGGCCAGGGTGTCAACACCTCAGGTCACACCACATCACACAGAGCCTCATTTGACTTTCAGGCTGATGTCAGCATTTTCTTACCTTGCTGAGAAGCTCAACTTGAAGATGACATTAATTTACATTTGCCCATTTTCAAATAATGCATTCCAGATCTGAGCCGGCAGCAACGACTCAGACGGAGATGCTGGCATTTCCTGGATGGAAAAACCTCTTCCCTGTATGCGGGAGACTGTGTGTGTTTTCAGGACATTCCTTGGGAAATGGTCCACCAGTTTCTCAGGGAGCGTAATCCCATTTAACACCAGGGAGCCACGCAGGAAAAGAGACTCATCCTTTATCACCAGGAGGTGATGGAATTGTGATGAAGATGGCATGTTATGGGCTCCTCAGTTTCAGAAATGCCTCTTCTCAAGGTTAAAAATATTTCCCACCTAGAGCCGGGCATGTACCCCAGCCAGCGTGTGGGGAAACAGGATTTCTGCAGAGCTGGGCATTGAGGTCCAAGACCTTGGTCACGGGGAGAGAGTGATGGCTCAGTTGCTGGGATACCCACCCAGGTCCAGGTGCAGGATGAGCCCTCCTGAGAAGACGTGCATGTTCCCGGTGCCTTGGCTTCCCACCTGTGACCTTTGTGTGGGCGTGGGTGATGGGGATGTATGTGAAGTGCTTTGATATTCTTAAATGTGCGGTTTCCCAAACCCAATTCTCCTCACAGCATTCCAGCCTTGGCTTTGATCACTGCCTTCCCTCTCTGTGTCCCTCTAAGACTGTCCTCATAACCTTGTCCCTTCTCCCTGCTTCTCTTTCTGCCCTCCAGCACCAGCAGGATGAACAGCTTCTTCCTTTGTGCTCCTGTTTCAGCTCTATTATTGGAGAGTTGGAGAGTGAGAGATTTCTGGTGACCTCACCGGAAGAGGTTTCCACGGAGAGGTGGGGGCAGAGGCAGCCTCCAGTGGACTGAGGGGTGACTGGGAGGTGAGGAAGGGAAAACACGTGGTAAAACCACGTGTCCCCATCATTGTTTGGTGTGTCTACCTTGATCCCTAAGCTGTGAGGCTCTGGGTCCTATTTAACTCAGGAACTTCAGTGTCAGCACAGCACTCGAGACCTAGCACGTTCACTCTATAGATGAATGAACCTATGAAGAGTCCATGGCTACCCATCCTTCAAGGGCCCCCACCTCACTTTCTACTGCCTTTTGCTCAATTTCTTCCAGAATGATGCTCTCTCAATTCTTGCCCTTGGTTCAGCCAGCATCTCCTGAACACCTATTATGGTATTTGGTGTTGGGAGTAAATTTGACTAGATGCCTGTCCTCAAGACATTTAATGAATAGTTGAGAATTTAGATAGGTTAATCAACAATTGAGTGAGACAGATGGTGTTATGGAGAAACAGTTGCAGAATAATAAAGGCTGTTTTTAATAACCTTCGAAAATTTATTTTAGTGAAGGTTTTATCACTTTGATGCTAAAATGAAATTTTAATGGAGCTGAATGTAAAACCCTGAATTTGCTATTTTGTTGCATCACAGATTAAACATTTTTTTCTAAATTAGGAGATAACGTGTTTATTGTAGAAATTCAGAAAAACATAAAAGAGTAAAGGAGAAATAAAATGATTAACCTACACTCAAGGATAACTGCTGTTAACTTTTGGGTACATTTCCTTCTAGCCTACTTATCGTCTATCTATAAGTGTCCTTTTGTTTTTGAAAAACATGACATAAAACTGGAATTCTGAAAGTTTTCATTCCTTTTTCCTCTTTTATTACAAACACTTTATCATTACATACTACGAAATGATTATCAATGACTATGTGATATGACTGTGTCATGGTTAAGACAAAATCTATTCTTTGCTTTGGATTTAGACTGTTTCCAGTTTTTCTTTATTATAATTAGTAGGAAAATTTTTGTACGAAAACCTGTGTTATTTATCTGTTTTCTTCCTTTTGGGATATTCATCTTTTTTCCTATTGATTTTCCAAAACCCCTTTATGTGTTAAAAGCATCCATCTTCCGACATATCTATGAAAAATATATTTCCTGGTGTGTCTTTTAATTTTGCTTAGTATCAGATTTTTAAAGCCAGAAAGGATCTCTGAGGAATTTAAAGCTACCTCTTTCCTCTTAAAAGCAAGAAAACTAAAGCCAAAATATTTAAGTGACTTCCAAATGGCTCCTAGACTTGGTCACAGAGCATTCCTAGAACCCAGGACCCTGGGCTCTCGGTGTCCGAAACTCACAGTGTTTTCTCCAGCATCACATCAGTACTGATTGTACATGGCTGTTCTTTGCCTTTCAATGGCTTAATTTGTGTTGGTTTTGCCTTCCTACCTGGAGGGCAGGGATGGTCTCTTACGCCTGTTCTCTATCTACCTTATCTGGTGCCCCATAGCCTTCCCCTGCTTCCTGCACAAGGCTTAGCACATGGCTAGGAATGGAGTGGTTGCTTAATAAATACTTGTTAGCTAATACACTGTTTATTTTTTATTGAGGTATAGCTGATTTACAATGTTATATTAGTTTCAGGTGTACAGCGTAGTGATTCAATATTTTTATAGATTATGCTCCATTTAAAGTTATTATAAAATATTGGCTATATTCCCTGTGCTGTACAATGTATCCCTGTAGCTTACTGGTTTTATACATAGTAGTATGTACCTCTTAATCTCATATCATGCTCCTCCCCCATCCCTCTTTCCACTGGTAACCACTCATTTGTTCTCGGTATCTGTGAGTCTGTTTCTTTTTTGTTATATTCATTCATTTGTTTTATTTTTTTAGATTACACATATATGTGATAACATACAGTATTTGTCTCTCCCTGTCTGACACACTTCACTAAGCAATACCTTTAGGTCCATCCACATTGTTGCAAATGGCAAAATTTCATTCTTTTTTATGGCTGAGTAATATTCCACTGTGTGTGTGTGTGTGTGTGTGTGTGTGTGTGTGTGTGTGTGTGTGTATCACATCTTCTTTATCATTCATCTGTTGATGGACACTTAGGTTGCTTCCACATCTCTGCTATTGTAAATAATGCTTCTATGAACATTGGGGTGCATGTATCTTTTCGAATGAGTGTTTACTTTTCTTTAAATATATACCCAGGAGTGGGATTGCTGGATTATATGGTAGTTCTGTTTGTAGTTTTTTTAAGGACCCTCCATACTGTTTTCCATAGTAGCTGCACAAATTCTTTTTTTTTTTTTTTTTGCGGTACGCGGGTCTCTCACCGTTGTGGCCTCTCCCGTTGCGGAGCACAGGCTCTGGACGCGCAGGCTCAGCGGCCATGGCTCACGGGCCCAGCCGCTCCGCGGCATGTGGGATCTTCCCGGACCGGGGCACGAACCCGCGTCCCCTGCATCGGCAGGCGGACTCTCAGCCACTGCGCCACCAGGGAAGCCCTATTTGTAGGCTTTTTGATGATAGCCGTTCTGACGGGTGTGAGGTGATATATCATTGTGGCTTTGATCTGCATTTCTGTTGATTAGTGATGTAGAGCAGAATACACTGGTTTGTAAAGAGGTGCCAATAATGATAACACAAAGTATCTCATTGGATGCTTTCAACAAATCTGTGAAGAAGGCAAAGCTGACACGGCCATCCCTGTGTGATGGATGAGGAAAGTGATGATCAGAGAATTTAAGGGACTTATTCATGATCTCACAGCTAGACCATGGCAGAACCAGGACTGCAGTAAATTTCTCCTGACTTCAAACACGTAGTTCTCTCTGCCATACTGAGCTCTCCCTCACGCAGGCTCCCTTGCTCCTGCCCCAAACCCCCGACTGGGGCAAAGGGTAGGCAGTTGTTTCTGATGCTCGGATGGGTTGAAGAGGAAGCTGGAGGCCTATGGTCACCCCTTGTCATACCAGGAGAATGGAGCTAGGTCTTGACAGGGTTTCTGAATTGAAGAACGAGAAGCCTGTGAAGAGGTGCCAGTATGGTTGGTGTAAAGGCATCAAGTTAAACTCGGCCTCGGTTTTGTTTTGCTTTTTTCATTTTTCTTACATTGAGGTAAAATACATATAAACATGAATCTTTTAAAGTGAACAGTTCTGTAGCGTTTGGTAATTCACAGTGTTGTGTGGCTACCACATTTATCTACTCCCAAACGTTTTCATCGCCCCAGAGCAAACCTGTCCCCAGTGAGCAGCCACTTCCACCTCTCCCCTCCCTCAGCCCCTGCCCATCACTCAGCTACTTTCTGTCTCTCTGGATTTACCTCTTCTGGACATTTCATAGAAATGGAGCCATACCACGTGTGACCTTTGTGCCTGGCTTCTTTCACTTAGCATAATGTGTTCAAGGATTGTCCACGTGTAGCAGGTGTCAGTCCTTTGTTTCAGTTTTTATGCCCGAATGATATTCCGTGGTATAAATATGCCAGCGTTTGTTTATCCATTTGTCTGTTGATGGACATTTGGGTTGTTTCCACACGGCCTGGGTTTTGAGGGCCAGGGTCCCTGAGAGCCAGAATCCCTCAGATTATCCTAAAACCAACCCTATATCGACTCTACCCCAATGTGTGTTTGAAACTGCTTTTCTCCATGGGAGGCTCAGGGACCTCTTTTGGCTTTTAAAGTGACTCCAGATGGAGATTCCGAGTTGCAGAGCTGTGGATCCAGGGAAGGAGCTCGCTTTTGGGGATTCCGAGGCCCTGGTGCAGTGGCTGCAGTGACAGGGCGGAGACGCCCCTCTGCTCCCCGTGGGCAGGACAAGGACTGCCTGCAATCATCTCTCTCCTGCACTTCGTTAACAGCTTCAATTAGCCCAGGAGCCAGCGATGCTTCATCAACTGCCTGGATCGGTAGCAAAATTAAGCCGTCACGTTTATGAACTGCCCGGCGAGCTCTGGGAGGAACTCTCCATATTTTATATTTAATAACTTGCCGCTCGTTTTTATTTATAATGTTAATAATGATTTGGGGGGGTTGCTCTGGGAGAGAGCAGGAGGGAAAGAGAGAGAGCGAGAGAGAGACATGGCGACTTCGACACAGAGAGATGGCAGGGCTTGTGACAAAGTGGAGACCGCTCTTACCTCTGTCATCACCCGCCCCTGACCCGCCCTACCCCACAGTGGTGAGGGGCAGCCCTCCAGTGACAGGCAGCAGGGGCTTTTCCGGCCTCGCAGAAAATGCTCTCTGCCTGGAGCCTAATGACCAGGAGCCGGCGAGGCATCCTGTGTGTGTGGGCAGCCTCTCTGGGCTCACTCTTACTGTGTCCATCCTCTGACGTGGCGAGTGGGGTCCAGGGGCCCCGTGGGCTTTAGGCGGGCCAGTCCACAGAGAGGGGCTTCCCCTCTCCACCCTCAGGTCTGCCTCACTAGCTTCCCCTATGGCCTGTCCATGGGTGGATCAGACTGGGCGAAGGAAGTGAGGAAGTGGGTTCCCCCCGGCTCCAGGAAATATTTCACAGTGTACCTGCATCGTTGGAGAGCCCCTTAGCAGCTTTCAAAACGAGTGTTTTAGCGACTCCTAATTTTTGGTAAACTTTTTCTTTTATATCGGAGTAGAGACGATTAACAATGTTTGGTAGTTTCAGGTGCACAGCAAAGGGACTCAGCCATGCATATATATGTATCCGTTCTCCCCCAGACTCCCCTCCCATCCAGGCTGCCACACAACACTGAGCAGAGTTCCCTGTGCTCCACAGTAGGTCCTTATTGGTCCATTTAAAATATGACAGTGTGTACATGTCAGTCCCAAACTCCCTAACCATCTCTTCCCCGCATGCTTCCCCCCTGGTAACCATAAGTTTGTTCTCTAAGTCTGTGAAGTGACTTTTCATTTGGATGTAAGGAAACTAAGGTCCAGAGGGGCCAAGTGACTTTCCCAGGTCACCAGCTGGTTGGCAATGGCACACAGGGGCGTGGGAAGGGCATCCGATTTCCTGTTTTGGGTTGGGTAGTGGGGAGGCTGGGCATCTCAGGTCACCCCGCCTGGGTTCAGGGCTCAGCTCCGCCCCTGAGTACCCATGGGTACTTGGGCAAGTTCTCTGGCTCCTGGGTCTCAGTATGTGTCTCCATAACCCAGGAATAATCAGAATCTCCATCTCACGGGATTGCTGGGAGATTTTCTCAAGATCACATTCGTGAAAGTACTTTGTGAACTATAAATCACTGCACATATCCGTCACCTGCTGCTGGGAAGGCCCTCTGGCCTGTGGCATAGCTGGGTGGACTTCAGGGCAGGGCTTTGCAACTCTTTTCGGGGAAAGAGCTAACTGGTAACTGTCTTAGACTTGGCGTGTCTTCCGGTTTCTGTTGAAACTGCAAATGGGCCTCCTTATCCACTGGGTTCCGCATCCTCAGAGATGGAAAATATTTGGAGAATAGATTCCAGAAAGCTCCCAAAAGCAAAACTTGAATTTGTCACACACAGGCAGCTCTTTATGTAGCATTTAACTTACATCGTACCAGGTATTATAAATAATCTAGAGATGATTTAAAGGATACGGGAGGATGTGTGTAGGTTCTATGCAAATTCTACGCCATTTTATATAAAGGACTCGAGCATCTGTGGATTTTAGTATCTGAGGGGGTCCTGGAATCAGTCCCTCTTGGACACTGTACTCCCGTCTGCAGTTGTAGCTGAAAGCAGCCTTTGACAATACATCATTCCATGGGCGTGGCTGTGTTCTAATGGAATTTATTTACAGACACAAGCTGTGGCCGGATTTGTCCTGCAGGCCATTTGTCCACTTCTGCTCCCAAGCAGCATCTTCCTGGGGCTGAAAGCACTGCTTCTGAGAACGCAGGGCTGTCTGGTGGGAAGGTCCCCTGAGACACATTCACTGCACCACAGCCTGGTCGCTTCACAAGGAGGTTTTTTTCCCTGCAAATGTTTCCTACCAAGAATATAGTATTAAAAGCTCTATTACCCATGGCCTCCTGTGGGCCCCTCTAGAGGGAACTGACCAGGCTTGGTCTCTGAGCTCCAGGAGCCTGGCTCCACTTGTGTTTAGGAGAGGAAATTAATTGTATTCACCCCCCGCTGCTTCCATTGTTGACAATTAAGCTCAACCAACTTTCTCCCACAGCTGGCTCTTTCTGGAGAGTTTCCATTGCCACTGTCCTGGAGGATAAGGTGGGGCAAAGGGAGAGGGAGGAGAACACAGAAAATGCTAGAGATGGGAGGAGGCTGAATGGGGCAGGACGGGGAATCATTCACTTTTACTGCTCCCTCGTCACTTACAGGCTTTGAGCTTGGTGTCACCCAGACACCAGATGTAATCATTCCCCACCACCTTACAAGGTGGATTATGCCATCTTGCAGGTGGAGTAGCAGAGACCCAGATGGGCTGGTTATTGCCAACGGGAGTGAGAGGTGGGTCCGGTTTCAGTCCGGTTCTGTCTGATTTCCAAGCTCATCATCTTCCCACTACACCTCACTGCCAGACGGATTTATTGGGTCCGCAGAGCTCAGCAGAAATGCCTTCACCTGCTCCGGGCACACCCTCTTCCTCCAGGGCAAACATGAGACAGCGGAGTGGAAGAGTTGGGGAAAGCATGGGCTGAAAACCAGGAATCTGCATCAGAGCTCTGCTCCTAAATCTCCACCTGACCTTGGGCAAGTCACAGCCGCTTGGCTGGCCTCGGTTTCCTCATCTGGGCACTGAGCTAGTCTTGACAGCACCTTCCAGCCCTGTGATTCTCAGAGCTTTTCTGCAAAGAAAAATTCGTTCTGCTTCTCCCCCGTCTGGCTGCTCAATAGGAGGGAGGGAGGGAGCAAAAAAGCAAGGTCAATCAATTCCAGCCAAGACCGAAGCCTAAGAGATGGGGCGTGGCGTGCTGAAAGATGATGGCTGGCAAAAATCATTAGACGCATCTTTCAACAATCTATATGCCGTTATCGATCTGCTTATAGATCATCTTCCTCCATTCCTCCCACTCCTTTTTTTTCCCCCCAAGATCTTCTGGATCAATACAGCAAGTGCATTGAGACTGTAGCAACACATTTAAAACCTTATAAAAGGTTATTTAGTTGCTAACGGTGCAGTGGTTTCTGCAAAGCCTGCCAAAAGGTTACAGCTTTTTGGGGATCATAAATTACAGACGACATGAAAAAAGTAAGTGCGGTTTTCTTTATTGTCTGAATGATGGATGGACTCCTGAACAGGGCAGAAAATACATCATATCACCTTTAATGGGCGTGCATTTCTGCAGTCATAACTCACAATTTTGAAATAGAAAATGGTGAAATATGGCGTTGTATATTCCACTTGTGACATATTTATGAGTCCTCGCCTTCTTATAAATACAGTGATTGCCATTTCAAAGCACCACGTCAGGTATGAGCTGAGCGCAAACAGCTGGCACGGCTGAAAAATTATAGCCAGAGTGGACGTTTTCAAAAACTCTCTCTCGCAGCAGTAAATTTATAGTGTTTGCACTAACTGTTATTAAAACCAAATCCATATCTTGGCAACAGGAATCCATTGCTCAGTAACAGCTGGAGTGACAGTGTGCCCCGACAGCTGGGGTGAGCTCTGAACTTGGCCGCGGTGCACACCCAGGAGGAAAGACCCACACCAGGGAGCTCCATGGAGCTGGTGTCTGGAGCCCAGGCCGGATGGGGAGCCCTCACCGGGCCTGCCTCTGTCTCCTGTCTGACCACTGCATCTAGGCTGCTTCCAGCTCTTCTCCTGGCCCGGCCACGATCCTCTACTGACAGTTTTCTGTCTAGATCTTTGAGCTACTCAGCCATACTCCTTCCCTGCTCCCTTCTTTCCACCCCAGTGAGTCATTCTAGCGTCTGGAGAGGGAAGTAACAGAGCCAAAACCGGGGACAGAGCCTGTGCACAGCCTGGAGAGGAAAGACAAAGGGCAGAGTCCAGCCAGGCAGGCTTGTGTTGGGGAGATGGGGTTGGAGGGGCAATTAGGCTGTGGATTAAAAAAAACCCCAAAACTCGGGATATAAAAGGCCAGATGGTCTATGCAATAATAATAATAATTTTCAATTCAACCAAAAGATTGTCGAGCCCTGATTATGAGCTAGGCATAATTTTAAGGGATGAAAATAGAAAAAAATGAATAAGACATCATTTTTACTCTCAAGGAGCTTACAGTCTACAGACTGCCCGAGACTCAGCTAATAATACTACACATGTTTCTAAATTCTTTTCTTCCCTAGTATTTTATTTGGCTGTTTTAACAACTAAAGAAAACACACAGTAACATGGGTAAAACTTCAGGTGTGAGGTTAAATGAAAGGAGACAGACACAAAAGGACACTTATTCTAGGATTCAACTTGTATGAAGTTTAAAAGCAGGCAAAACTGGACTGACAAGGGCTTAATTTCCTAAAGATACAAACGGCTCATGCAAGTCAATAACAACAAAAACAAATAACCCAATCAAAAAAATGGGTAGAAGACCTACATAGACATTCCTCCAAAGAAGACCTACAGATGGCCAACAGACACGTGAAAAAATGCTCAACATCACTAATTATTAGAGAAATACAAATCAAAACCATAATGAGGTACCACTGCACATTGGTCAGAATGGCCATCATCAAAAAGTCTACAAACAATAAATCCTGGAGAGGGTGTGGAGAAAACGGAACCCTCCTACACTGTTAGGGGGAATTTAAATTGGTGCAGCCGCTATGGAAAACAGTATGGAAGTGCCTCAAAAAACTAAAAATAGAGCTACCATATGATTCTGCAATCCCACTCCTGGGCATATATCTGGAAAATACGAAAATTCTAATTCAAAAAGGTACATGCATACAATGTTCATAGCAGCACTATTTACAATAGCCAAGACGTGGAAGCAACCTGAATGTCCATTGACAGATGAATGGGTAAAGAAGATGTGGTACATATTTACAATGGAATATTACTCAGCCATAAAAAAGAATGAAATAATGCCATTTGCAGCAACATGGATGGACCTAGAGGTTATCATACTAAGTAAAGTAAGTCAGACAGAAAGACAAATGTCATATGATATCAGTCATATGTGGAATCTAAAAAATAATATGAATGAACTTATTTACAAAACAGAAACAGACTCACAGACATAGAAAACAAACTTATGGTTACCAAATAGGAAAGGAGGGGGAGGGATAAATTTGGAGTTTGGGATTAGCGGATACAATCTACTATATATAAAAGAGATAAACAGGTCCTACTGTATAGCACAGGGAGCTATATTTAGTGTCTTGTAATAAACTATACAGGAAAAGAATATGAAAAGGAATACTACATACACACTCTCCCTGGGATCCTGCACATAAGGACCAGTGAGGGTCTGTGCTGTACCAAATAACTGAGTTGGGAGGCCCCTGCTTCTCCTGGGACCTCGCAGCTGCCCTCAGTCACTGCCTTGAACTTGGGGTCTCCGGAGAATGGGGCTTGAAAACCAACGGTCCAGTGATTCCCAGCTCTGGCTTTGCAATCTGTTCAGAACATTTCCATGAATATCAAGGGGTGGGCGTAAAATTCACACGAAAAATTGGGACCAGTGGTCTATACTCATCTATTCATTCTTTCTTCCACCATTTGCTAAGGTCCTTCTGTTTGCTGGAAGGACGGATTTGCTGCGTGCAGGGGGCTTGGGATGAACGGTGACGATGATGTGGTAACTATTTTCAGGAATTTGCAGGTTGGGGAGGGGACCTCTCTGTCTAAGCAGGCAGCACGGACAGATGAATTCTGCTGGGATGCGGGGGAAGAGAATTGCACTGAGGGGGTGATGTTGGCACTGGATCTTGAAGGGTGAATGCAAGTTCACCAGGAAGAGAACTTGAGGTGAAGGGAACAGAGGAGCAGAGTCCAGGGTGCCAGGAGCATGGTTTGCAGGGGAAGGATGGAGTGAAGAGGTAGGGTGGGGACATCCTTTGGAAGATGCTAAATGTCACTCCAGGGATTAGGCTTTATCCTGTCAGTGAAAGAAGTCCTAGCAAGCTTTGCACGGGCGCTTGAGGTAGTCTGTGTTCAAGACACTGCCTCTGCAATGCTTCAAATCATGGTGTGGAGGGAGGGCAGTCTGATGCTGGGTAAATAGCTGACTCCATCAGGGACTCCTGAGTGGGAGGCGCCATGGGTCACGCTGATCCCTGAGTGGACTGCAAGCTCTCAGACCATAGAATCTAGCATCAAATAATAACCAAATAACTTCCACTATTCACTAAGGTTGAGAACTACTTAGAGTTTCAATCCAATGTTCTCGCCCATCCGTTTTTTTGTTTTTCGAGGATGGGGTGCTAGTTTTTGTGTGTGTGATTTAAATAGAAACATCTGTTCAATCATGAAAGAAATACATTCTTCTTGTAAAAAAAAAAAAAAAGAAATCAAACAACGTAGACAAGAATAAGTTCAAGACGGACCAGAGGCCACTTTGGCCTTAGTATTCTGCCCAGATCTGATATTTGGCCTCAGTTTCGCCTTTGGAGGGACAGACAGTTGAGACTGACTTCAACTCATTTCCGGCCTCGCTGAACCTGTGTGTGATCAATGGTCGTGCGACTGCATCATATGTAATCATAATGACAGCAGTGATATGAACAAGGTGTGGCATTCAGATTTTTTAATAGTTAAACATTGATTTTGAAATAAAGGCAAGCCCTCTAGATACAACTTGGAGTGGGAATCTCTTTTGTGCTTTATATGTCAGAATCTTATCAATGAGCGGAAGTAAAAATGTGCATTTATTATTGCAAGAGTGAAGTGCTGCACTATGTGTGTTACCTTTATACACAAAAATTACGAACTTTCAAATAGATAAATAAATAGGGGGAATAGCGGATACTTAATATGAATGACAGGAGAGAATATGCTAGCTGATAGCTAACATGCCGCAAACTACAGAGCCCACGTGCCCTGGAACTCGCGCGCCACAACCAGAGAGAGAAAACCCGCACACCACAGCTAGAGAGAGCTCCAGGCGCCGCAATGAAAGATCCCATGCCGCAATGAAAGATCCTGCGTGCCTCAGTGAAGACCCTGTGTGCTGCAACTAAGACCTGACGCAGCCAAAAAAATAAAGAAAAGAAAAGAAAAGAAATAAGTATTTTAAAATTGCAATATTAAAGCTTTAGCATAAAAGTGTGTGTTGGGGGGCTTCCCTGGTGGCGCAGTGGTTGAGAGTCCGCCTGCCGATGCAGGGGACTCGGGTTCATGCCCCGGTCTGGGAAGATCCCACATGCCACGGAGCAGCTGGGCCTGTGAGCCATGGCCGCTGAGCCTGCGCGTCCGGAGCCTGTGCTCTGCAACGGGAGAGGCCACAACAGTGAGAGGCCCGCGTACTGCAAAAAAAAAAAAAAGTGTGTGTTGGTTTTGGCGTCCTCGTTGGCTGAATTTAAACATTTGACCACTTGGCATTCAGGTGGAATGTACTTCTGAATATAACGCACCTCTAGATGTAAACTGAATTTTTTTTCTCTCCTTCACCCTTAGTCTCTTCCTTGGAGGTAACCCCTGAGTCTAGCATATTTTCTTTCAAACTTTTGAAATGTAGCTATAAAATATTTATATTTTTTCCTCACAACAATGGGATTGTACCAGGGTACTGTCCAACAATTTGCTATTTGCCACTCAATAATTTAATACAAACTTCTTCCCACAAGACTCCATATAGCTCTATTTTATGTTTTGTAATGACTGCTTATATTTCAGTATATGGGTGTGGCATTATTTATTTAACCAATCTCCAGTGAAAGAACGTTTAGGCTATTTCCAATTTTTATCCTTTGTAAGGAATGTGACAGTAAACATTTTTGTACAGTTTTTTGGGGGTAATTACTAATTATTTCCTTTATATATAAATATGTATGCATATATATAATTTTTGGTAGTTCTTGCCATATTGTCTTCTAGAAATATTGTAACAATTAATATTTCCACCCACGATGTTTATATATAATAAGCCTGTTTCCCTTGCCAACACTGAGTGTCGTCTGCCTTTTGAATCTTTGCCAATGTGCTCTCTGAAAAATGGTCTCTTGATATTTTAATATGCATCTTTTATTATTAGTGAGGCTAACATCTTTCTATATGTCATCACGTTGATTACTTTTAGTCACAGAGGAAATGATATCATCTTAAGTGAAGGAGAAAATATCAATATATGGGTGGATATTCTAGTTTTAGATGCTTATATGTGAATGGAACACATATTTCAGCTTCTCTTTAGAGCGATCAAATCATTTTCACTTCCTAATATCCATTAATCTTCACAATAACCCTGTGAAGGATTTACTGGTACATGAATATTTTCAGGTGTGAAACGACGGGGCTTTGAGAGGTCAGCTGATTGGCTTCCGACCTCGTGAGTAAAAAAGTAGATCTGGGGTTTGAAGCTCCGTTTCTACGTCCCAATCGGTCTTCATTCTACTCTATCCTACTATGTCGGCTCCTGAACAACTGAAATCCAGATTCCTGGGCTAACAGTTCCTAAACAGTAGAAAGTGCTACATGTATGGAGCACAGCCCTGTAAATACATGATGGCAGTAAATCCTCATAACGTCTAGGAAGGAGGAGAAAATGACTACCTGTACAGATGGGGACATGACCACTGTCACACAGGCAGGATTTCACCCTGGAAAGCTCCCTCAAGTCCATGCTTGTGACACTAACCCACCCAGCTTCCCGTGCTCGCCAGCTCCCTGCCTGAGGAAGCATCCTCGCACATATGCTCCCGAGTCCCCACCCTGCAGGGCACCGCGTGAGACTGAAATTTATCCAAGGGAGACAAGACAAAATCAGGCTGAGAATTAAGGGGAGGAATGGTAGGCGCTGCATTTTCTCAGCAAGGACACTGCTGGTGTTTCGAGCAGGGTGACTCTTAGTGCGGAGCTATCTCCTGGGTTGCCGGAGGATTAGCATCTCTGGTTCTTACCTTCCAAGGACCACCAGCATACCGCAGGCACTATGACAACCCAAACCCCATTGCCTGAATTTCCAAATAGTCCATGGGAGAGGGGGTACTGTTAGGAACCCCTGGACCAAGGGACGCTTGATTACGATACATTCTTATCTCAGCTGAGGGAACTGTGCTGTGTCTGGTATGGTGTAGGCCAGGCCTCTGCACAGGGCTAGGGCTCGGGGGGTGTTCCGCATGGTTCATGTGTTATTTCTAGGCCTTCCTCTGAGGCTGATCCTCCGTAACTCCCGAAGCTCCTGATGCAGCCTCTGTCCACAGACAGTCAATAGACGTTAATACTCACTCTTGACGGATGTCTGGTTGCCTGCCCTCCAGGGCTGGGCTCCAGCCCACGGCAACCCCTCTTCTAGGCCCAGATTCTTCTTCCCTCTGATGGCAGGGGCAACAGCAGGTAGGGAAATGACCAGGCCATAGTCATCTTGCTACAGGGAGGGATTTCAGAGGGTTGGAACCTGAGCTCTCTGGGTTGGCTCCTTTGAAAGCCCGCCTGGCCCAGTCCTCCCGGCCATGGGTAAGGGCCCACAGGTTCAGCGGCACCCGTCGTGCCAAGCCTGTGGCCACTGCGTGAGCTCGTGCTACTTTCAGGAAGAGCTGGGACCTGCGGGGAACAATCAACAGAACTTCAGGAAACTTGAGAGGAAGAGAAGGCAGTGAGTGCCTACGTGCGTGTTAGGCTCCTGGCCTGCAACTGCATCCAGCCAGCAGGCTGTGCCCCCCACCCCCGGTGGCTCCTTGGGAGTGCTTTTCAAAGTAGTGGTGGCAGCCCTGCAGCAGCAATATTTAAACCATCGCTCACCTCCAATTGGCTCAGTGAAGAGGGTTTGTTATGGGACAATCAGAGCACGTGTGCAAAGAGAGGTGATTCTGAGAGCAGGAAGTTCTTTAGAGCAGCCAGATTTCTAACACAAGGGAGATGCCCTTTCTGGGTCCTGCTTCCACATTTGTGTAAACAGCAATCTCCTTCACCCTTATGTTGTTTAGGGCTAGACTATGAACAGGAAAGCTCACTGTTCAAAGCAACTGGTTTTTAAATTGGTGCATGCACCAGATGTTATAAATCTTGGGTGGCCTCCCTTGTCCTGTGGCTCCTGCCTCGGGAGGGCGGGTGATGCTGGGAGGTGAGGGTCCTCCTGATGGACTCCTGGTGGTTTTGCTTCTGCTGCTGGGAGAAATCTGGGCAGAGAATCTTCTAGTCTGAGGCTCTTGCCAGTGGGCCCCTCGCCGGGAAGCCAGTGGCCGGGCTCTGAGGTACTCTGGGGAGATACAGGGGATTTGTGGGACCTTCCTGTTGCTTTTTTGGACCTGCTAGTTGTGTGTGGCTCACCGCCCGTCCCCTGGGACGCGCTGTCCAGCTGATGAGCTCCGTGGCTTCGTGGGAGCCAACCCAGGGGCAAGTGGGTCCTTCTTTGATGCAGAAATTATCACGATGAGCACCATCTTTCATCTCTGGAGAGAAATAACCCAAGATGTTAGGGGTGCACCCTTTATGCTGATTCCACTCGCTCTCTGTTAACCTCGTAATGTCTTAATGCAGACCTGGGCGGCAACCAAGCTGGATAAGCCTTCTGAAGTGGTCCAACCTTGCAGACTTAGGAGACTGGCTGAGGGGTACTCTGTACAGATGTGGTGTGTTATGGGCACACCAGTGTCTCTATGAAACTCCACAGACATTCAGCCTGGAACCAGCCAGGGTCTTTTTTCTGCAGAGATGAAAAAAGTATATTCATTACTGGAGAACTTGGACTTTATTCTAAACTAGTTTCACCTTGGTATGCAGAACTCCTGAGTGCTTCATATAATCAGATCTGTAGATTAGCATATAGATAATTATGTAGAGATGATTATCACATATAGATGATTATAATGTAGGTGGCTTGATACCTTATTGTTAGAGAGAACAGGCAGCCATACACTGCAGAGGACTCATTGGAGCAGTGAAATAAAATAATAATTGTGTGTCATGCTTTTCCCATGTAGTCAGCTGAGATAGCTATAGAATTATTCGTGGTGTTTTCTTCCCTGTCATCTTAAAATGAAAGAATTCTAGAAAACTAGGGAATTCGAGAATATATCCAGACTGTGAATAGTTTCTTGTTTAAAACTTTTTCTTTTGAATTCAGATTTGCCTCTTGATGCGGACGTAGAAAATGAAGAGACATCTAAGATCATATTCAGCCAGGGTCTTGGGCTAACACATCCTTTAGTTGAGTTTCTTGGAACCCTGTTTGTTTCTGGTTCCAGGACTTCTTGAGAAGCAGTCAGGACAAATTTCAGGTGTCCCCTTGGCGTGGGGTGTGGTTTATAGTATGGGGGGTAGAAAGAACTTGGAATTTGGACTCAATCAACCTGAGACCAATCACTTAGTTACTCTGCAGATAGCCTGAGATTGGATTTCCTTGTCTCTACAATGGGGATAATGATACTATCTTATCTGTAATGATTGCCTGCAGAATCAACAGAGGAATGTGAAAAAGCTTTGGAACCTGTAAAATACTCTCCAAGTGTTGTCTGTATCATTTTCTGCTGTCAGAATTTTCAAAGTCTTCAAAGTCTCTTTCAACTGTGATGAATTCTGTGATGTTAAACTCTTCCTGGGACAGAGCTCTCTTTTCTTCCCATGAGACACCCACAATCCCAAGGGGTGCCCCAGGTCCAGGTGCAGTTCAGGGAGTTGACTCTCTGTCCTATCTTAATTTAGTCCTAATTTACAGTTTCTCTCCTTTTTTATTTATTTTTGTTTGAATTTGAACCAAACAGACCCTTAAAGCCACAATGGTACCAGGAAGGGCACTGGGGTGTCTTTGCCAAAGCTGCAACATCAGACATGAGGTCAGAGCACAGCAGCTGTCTGGGGAGGCCAGTGGAAGGAGGGCCCCCTTGGTTTGGTGGCTCCATGATGAGGTGTTTCTGCAGGAGTGACTTTTATAGGCCAGGCAGAAGTATTGAGCATTGAGTGTGGCTAATGCCCACTGACATAACATCAAGGTTAGTTCATGGCTCCACAAAAGTCTTCAATATCAATTGTTTCTTCTTTCTGTGAGGTGGAGGCCTATTTGATCAGTCCTGGCAGGAGTGGGCGTTATGGTTGAAGCTTAGGTGTATAAATGGAAGCATCAGAATATAGTAGAAAGAGTACTGACCTTGGAGTCTTACCACCTAGGTTGACTTGGCCCGCCACTAACTACCTGTGGACATCACTTAACCTGTGTGGCCCTCAAGAGTCACATATGTAATGGAATATAACAATATTTGGGGATTGTTACATGTATCACATTGTATAGTACTGACCTTTGTAAAACATGAATATTTAAAACTCCGTGTATAAGGTACGTTCAGAAAACTGCCTGTATCTAAAAGTACAGCTTGACAAACTACCCCAAAGTAAACACACCCATGTAAGCACCCCAGTGAAGAGCTATAATGTTTCCAGAATCCCAGAATCCCCTTTCTGCCCTCTCCCCGCCACCCTCCGGCAACCTCCCTTAAAATGACCACAATCTTATCTCCAAACACCATAGACTAGTGTTGCCTGTTTTTTTTTAAATTGAAGTATAGTTGATTTACAGCGTTGTGTTAATTTCTGCTGTAACAGCAAAAGTGATGCAGTTATACATATATATTCTTTTTCATATTCTTTTCCATTATGGTTCATCACAGGATATTGAATATAGTTCCCTGTGCTGTACAGTAGGACCTTGTTGTTTATCCATTCTATACATAATAGGTTGCATCTGCTAACCCCAAACTCCCAATCCATCCCTCCCCAGCCCCCTCTTCCCCCTTGGCAACCACAAGTCTGTTCTCTATGTCTGTGAGTCTGTTTCTGTTTTGTAGATAGGTTCATTTGTGTCATATTTTAAACTACACATATAAATGGTATCATATGGTATCTGCCTTTCTCTTTATGACTTACTTCACTTTGTATGGTAATCTCTAAGTCTATCCATGTTGCTGCAAATGACATCATTTCATTGTGTGTGTGTGTGCGTGCGTGTGTGTGTGTGTGTGTGTGTGTGTGTGTATATGTGCCACATCTTCTTTATCCACTCACCTGTTCTGGGACGTTTAGGTCGTTTCCATGTCTTGGCTATTGTGAATAGTGCTGCTGTGAACATAGGGGTGCATGTATCTTTTTGAATTATAGTTTTGTCCAGGTATATGCCTAGGAGTGGGACTGCTGGATCATATGGCCTCGTGTTGCCTGTTTTTGAACTTCATGTAGATGAAATCATATAGTATGTACTCTGGCTTTTTTGCTTGTGAAATTCACCCATGTTTTTGCAGGTAACAGTAGTTCATTTATTTATTTATTTGCGTTACTATATAATTTCCATAGTGTGGTTATACCCCAACGTATCCATTCTACTGTTGATGAAGATTCGGGTGGCTTCTAGTTTTTGGCACTCTTACATAATGTTATGTTGCCTGCATTTCTGTTTCGCATATGCCTAGGAGTGGAATTGCTGAGTCCTATGGTATGTCTAGGGCTCAGCTTGAATAGATATCGCCAAATAGGTTTTCAAAACGGACATGTCAGTTTCCACTCTCACCCAGCAGCGTGTGAATTTCTATTTCTCCCCATCTTCTCCAATACTTGCTATTGGCATTCTTTCTCATTTTGTTATTCTGATGAGGTAAAGCAATATCTCACTTTGTTTTTTCATTTGCATTTCCCCAGTAGCTACTGAGGTTAAGCACATTTTTGTACATTTATAAACCATTTCAATATCCTCTTTTGCGAGGTGCTTGTTCAAATCTTTTGGTCATTTTTCTGTTGCATTTTAAAAAACTGTACAAGTTCTTATTCTATTTTAATTGCACTCTGTTATTGGATATCATTATTGCACATATTTTCCCCTACTCTGTGGCTTGCCTTTTCACTCTCTTCCTCTTATGTTGTTATGAACAGAAGCTTCTAATTTTTTTCTTTTTTTTTGCGGTACGCGGGCCTCTCACTGTTGTGGCCTCTCCCGTTGCGGAGCACAGGCTCCGGACGCGCAGGCTCAGCGGCCATGGCTCACGGGCCCAGCCGCTCCGCGGCATGTGAGATCTTCCCAGAGCCGGGCATGAACCCGTGTCCCCTGCATCGGCAGGTGGACTCTCAACCACTGCGCCACCAGGGAAGCCCCAGAAGCTTCTAATTTTAAGGTAGCTTAACATCTCAACATTTCCTGTGTTGCTAGTGCCTTTTCTGGTATTGTACTTGGGAAATCTTTGCTTGGGGTGTGAGGCTCAGTGTCTTTCAGTTACACCCACTGCTCCCTGTAGACCAGACAACTGTGAAGGTGACCTGGGGAAGCCTCCAGGTAGCTGCCCGCCTCTCAGGACAGCTTCAGACCAATCCCATGATGCTGGAGAGCAGCCCTGAGCTTGCGGGTGTACCTCCAGGACCCGGCTGATCTGAAAAACCTGCTGGAGGCTTTAGGTTCCTGACTAGGATCAGGGGTTTAGTTAAGGGTACACAGGGCTAATGGCTTCCAGGAACCATGTTGTTTGTTCACCTGGTTATGAAGAGCTAGCATCAGTCTTAGGCACTTTCCTAAGACTGTGTTTCCAGAACTTCTGTGGAAAGAAAATCTCTGACTCAGTTTAGAGCCCTTAATCTAGGAATTAGACATGGGGCTCCTTGTTGGCCCAAACTTCCTTTCCTGGGAAACTTCTGTCCTCCCATGGCCTTGCTGCGTGAGCGGGGCCCATGTGACCCTGCTTCCCCCTCACAGACGATTGGACCAGGAGTACCTGACGGGGGGCTGGCCAGAGAGCTATCAATGGCTTACACGTCCTTCTAAGTCAGTAAGGTTCCCTCTTTGGGGAATCTGAACCAGGCAACAGAAGGATTTTGCTGGCCGACGCTGGGCATGTGTGCTGAAAGTTCCCTGTAAAGTTGGGGGCAAAGGGAGCTATTTTGGGTCTACGTATTTGCTGAATGTATAAGGAACTGAGACTCAGAGAAGCTGGTCGGGAGGGAGACGGGGAGGGAGTGGGAGCCCAGAGAAGAGCAGAGAAATCACGTGTGAGTGAAGAGAGAGAGAGAGAGAGAGAGAGAGCGCAAATCAGTGTTTTCTGCTCTGCTTTAGGCATAATTCAATGCTTCCTGGTTTCCCTTTGGACCTCTGTGTATCCTTGCAATAACTCTAACCTTTCATTCGAGCTCCTTGGAGTGGGTTTCTGATTCTTGCAATTAAAAGAGTTTGGACTAAGATAGACCAGATCAAAGGTAAGGAAAAAAGAAAGGAAAGGATTTATAGGTTGTATTTTGTTCAATAAGCCTTATGGAATTCTAGTAGAAATTGATTTCCCTACAATTTAGATCACCTACCTTATTGACCAGAATTATGTCTGTGAGGATAACAGCGCTGCTCTTTAGCCATTAAAATGTTAATTCTGGATGTGTGAGCAAAGAGGCAGCATGCAGGTGGCTTTCTGATCTTCATCCTGTAATTAAAGCAGGACGTTAACGTGGAGCTGGGTGGGTGCATGGGTGGGTGGGTGCAGAGGTACCTATGACCCATGGGCTGCAAATTCTTCACCTCTTTTCGGGAGCCATGAACTTCAGGGAGCTTCAGAGGTTGTTAGGTTTAAAAAGTGGTTACAACTTCGATGGCCAAAGATAGGAGAATGGTTAAATAAATTAGTGGTCTCCAAATGAGGGTGTGTTTATGGAGTCATTAAAGATGATGTCATTAAAGAGGTTTTTAATGCTATGGGAAATTAATTGTATAATAATATGTAACATTAACTGGAAAACAGATGTAAAATGTTTTATACAAGTTGATTCCAAGGATGTTAAAATAAACATGAGAAAACCGGTAATAGTAGTCGTATATATTACGCAACTTGTATATACATAAATATTTGCCTTTCTGTATTTTCTATGATAAGTTTAGAAAAATTTTATTGGAGTATAGTTGATTTACAATGTTGCAAATCAGCAAAGTGAATCAATTATACATACACATACATCCACTCTTTTTTAGATTATTTTCCCATATAGACCATTACAGAGCATGGAGTAGAGTTCCTTGCGTTATACAGTAGGTCCTTGTTGATTATCTATTTTATGTATAGTAGTGTGTATACGTCAATCCCAATCTCCCAATTTATACCTCCCCCATGTACCCCCGTGGTAAACATTAGTTTGTTTTCTACATCTATGATTACTTTTATAATCAGAAAAATCATTTAAAATTAAAATCAAATGAATAAGTGGTTTACGCAGATTCTCAAAGTGTGACGTGAGTCTGTTCTGGAGTTTTCCTCCAACATTCATTCATTTTTTTAAAAAAATAAATTTATTTATTTTATTTATTTTTGGCTGAGTTGGGTCTTTGTTGCTGCACGCGGGCTTTCTCTAGTTGCAGCGAGCCGGGGCTACTCTTTGTTGTGGTGCGTGGGCTTCTCATTGCGGTGGCTTCTCTTGTTGCGGAGCACGGCTTCTAGGCATGCGGGTTTCAGTAGTTGTGGCACACAGGCTCAGTAGTTGTGGCTCTCGGGCTCTGGCGTGCAGGCTCAGTAGTTGTGGCGCACGGGCTTAGTTGCTCTGCGGCATGTGAGATCTTCCTGGACCAGGGCTGGAACCTGTGTCCCCTGCGTTGGCAGGCAGATTCTTAACCACTGTGTCACCAGGCAAGCCCTCATTCTTTCTTAAAAACATTATTTTATTGAAGTAGAGTTGATTTACAATGTTGTGTTAATTTCTACTGTACAGCAAAGTGATTCAGTTATACATATATATATTCTTTTTCATATTCTTTTCCATTATGGTTTATCACAAGATTGAGTATAGTTCCCTGTGCTATACAGTAAGACCTTGTTGTTTATCCATTCTATGTATAATACTTTGCATCTACTAATCCCAAACTCCCAACCCATCCCTCCCCCACCACCCTCCCCCTTGGCAACCACAAGTGTGTTCTCTGTGTTTGTGAGTCCAGACATTCATTCTTGGTTCTAAATCCCCAAACCCTTGCTCTCCAAAAACAAGGGGATTTGGATCATTTGCAATGAAACACTTGCTTTTTTTTTTTTTTTTTCCGGCCACACCATGCAGCAGGTGGGATCTTTAGTTCCCCGGCCGGGGATCAAACCCGTGCCCTCTGCAGTGGCACTGCAGAGTCTTTACCACTGTACTGCCAGAGAAGTCCCTGAAACGCTTCTTAGATGGCCCTTCCCTGGCTAGCCCACGGCTGGACACAGCTTCAGGATGTATGAAGATGACAGTGGCTCCATTTCTCTAGGGTGTGAGAGAGGATGAGACTCCAAGCTCAACAATTACAGAGCCAAGTTGGGATCTGGTTTACGAAAAACATGGGAGAAGTGAGTGGCAACAAGCTTTATAGTGCTTTGAGATGTTAGAGAGGAAGCTTGTGCCTAGCAACCTTGGCCAGAGAGGGTGTTTCTGAGGTTTTTTGTCCTCGAAGAGCCTGGCTGGGCTTACGTGGGACTTGGGGCAGGGAAGGGATAACACGGACAGAGGTGGCAAGAGCTGGTGGGGACTTCAGAAGGCGTGTAGGTGGACACCACAGCCTTAGAGATAAGGACAATTACCACCTTGACTCGGCTTCCTATGTGCTAGGTGTGCACACAGGTGAGAGGTGCAGCCTGGCTGGAATTTTACTTAACTTTCACAACAGCCCAGTAAGGCAGGTTTAATGATCTTCATTTTTTGCCAAAGAGAAAAGTAACCCCAAACAAAGCAAGAAACGGGCTTAGAGCTGTAAAGTGATATTCACAGGTAAGTGATTGCAGGTCCAGGACTGGACACCACCCTTCCTTTTACTTTTTAACCCTGATGATAATAATCAGATAATAATCACGTATTGCTCTTTACTATGTGTCAGGCCCTGTGCTGAATGCCTCTCTTGCTTTATCTCCTTTAATGCTCACAGCAGCTCAATGGAACAGATCCCATTACTATTTCCATTTTACACTGAAAAACCAAGCCTTGGAAGAACTTGCTGATGGTCACAGTTTTGGAACCCAGGTCCATCTGAAGCCAGATCAGTATTCTGACTGGGACCTCCAGGACCCCCTTCCCCCCCCGGGCGGGTGGTCTGAGGCCAGAACGGAGTGTCCAGTGGCAGGGTCCCGGTCCACCACCAAAGTGCCAAGTACAGGGGAGTAACCACAGCGTGGTCCTGGAGTCCATGCACTGTTGTCTCCATCCTTCCAATCAGCGCATCAATCACTGAGTGCGTGCGAGCGTGCGTGTGTGCGAGCATGCGTGTGTACGTGCGAGCGTGCGTGTGTACATGTGAGTGTGTGCATGTGTGCACGTGTGTGTGAGGGCATGCATGTGTGCATGCGTGTGTGCGAGTGTGCGTGGGTGTGTCCATCCATTAGTGGGCTTAGTTTGGAGCGGGGAACGTGGAAACTCGGTGATCTCCAGGATCTCGCTCAGCTCAGCACTTCTGAAAGTTTACTGAGCTCTAAATACCATGGATGAGGGACGGGGGAAGCCCACGTTTCTGCCTTAACCTTGTGCAGTTCAGGGGCAGAGTCAGGGGGCGTGATGTGTGATCGACACACATAAAACAATGAGACAACACTGAAGGGTAGAAAGTGTGGGACAGAGTTTAGATTCTGAGCTCGGTGCAGGTGGAGCAGCTGGGAAAGGACTCTGTACATGTGTGAGTATGTAGGACTGTATGTGAGTCAGTGTGTATGTGAGTGAGCTGTGAGCGTGTGAGTGTGAATGGGGGTGTGTACTTGTGCATGTGCGAGTGTGTGTGAGCAGGGGTGTGTGTATGTGTGAGTGGGCATGGATGTGTGAGGGTGTGTGCCACTACGTGACTAAGTGTAGAGGGACCTGGGCTGGTGGAGAAGACCGTGAGATCACCCCTGGTCTCCTGGGAAAGGAGGGAAGGAGGAGGGAAGAGGAACGGCTCGGGGGGAAGGTAGGGAGGGTGGGGGGCAGGGTCTCAAGGAAGCCAAAGCTCAGAGCAGCACAGGGACCGGGAGATGGTCCCCCCTGGCTGAGATCAAAACTGACGGAGGTCACTCTGGAGAAACCGCTGAAGGAAAGGACCCAAGTGTTTGCAGGTCTGGAGGGCATCTGTGTCACGGTCCCTTCTGACCTCATGTCCAGGAAGACCTGTACCCAGTTGACTGTCAGGGAACTGGATTTGTGGGCTTGAGGGCGAAGTGCCTGTCAAACAAGTCGGAGCCTGGAGGAGGAGGGGGCTCCACCCCTGACCTGGAGGCCACCTGGGCGAAAGGGAGAGGCCACTGATAGATGGGGCAAAGGGGAGGCCCGTTCGCCCTGGGTGGAGGGACCACATTTTCTGAGCCCCAAATGAGGGCCCTTCCTTTGATGAAAGACTTTTTTTTTCTGATTTAGTCCAGACGTACAAATAAATTACATTGAGCTGTACATCTCATTAGTTGTAAAGTCAGAGATAACTGGTATAATTTCTGTTCATATGGTCATGGAACCAAGGAAATCTTTCCTGGGTCCTTCGAGGTAGATCCTTTCTGCAGTCTGGGAGTCTCTGAGGATGATTAGGGCAGGTGTCACTAGCAAGTGGCCATCAAAAGGCCCTATTCACGACCCTAGTTCCAGGGAATCTCTTGCAACAAAGGAATAGAATTCCAAACCACTAGTGAGTAGACTGACCTCCCAACCAAGGGTTCCTTGACTTTAGGGGGCTGGTCGCGGATCTGTTCTGGGTTGGATCAGATGAGCATAGAAGACCTTGGGCCAGGAAATTTGGTCTCACACTTTTTTCTTTTTGTAACTGAAGTATAGTTGATTTATAATGTTGTGTTAATTTCTGCTGTACAGCAAAGTGACTCAGTTATACATGTACCTACATTCTTTTTTATAGTGTTTCCCATTATGGTTTATCCTAGTCCACTGAATATAGTTCCCTGTGCTGTACGTTAGGACCTTGTTGTCCATCCATTCTACATGTAATAGTTTGCATCTACTAACCCCAAACTCCCAATACATCCCTCCCCCTCCGCCTTGTCAACCACCAGTCTGTTCACTGTGTGTGGGTCTTATACTTTCTCTATTCCCCATTCCACCCACCCACTGGGGCTGTGTCCATAACATCTGCAGTCGTTCGCAAAATACAGGTTCCCAGGCCTTTCGTCGGCACTGTTTTCTGTCCTGCACACATGCAAAGACCTTTGAGTCGGCAGCTCTGTTTTATCAGGTTGCTACTTCCTGCCCTTGCTTTATTACATCTGTTCTTTGGGGCATGGTGTTATAAATTGGGTATGTGATGATGTGTAATCACTGACTGAAAGGCCAATACACTTTCACAGTACCGGCCGCAAGACAAATAAAAGGCAAAATGAAAGGCTTGTGCTCTTTCGACAGAGGGAAAAGCACAAAACACACATATTAAAGAAAAAAAAAAACCAGCCTGTGAATTGAAAATGTTGTCATCTTGGGGGCTGGTTTTCTTGGAGTTAGTCTGATTGTGTTTGCCTCCTGGGAATGGGGTGCCTGGTGGCTGGGAGGTGGGGAGCGAGGATGGAAGATGCTTTATTCCTCTTGGGAACCACATTATTATTAGTCTTTGTAAACCTCAGGCTATTGCCCTGGGCGCTTATGAGGTCTGATTCTGGGCAGCCTTTGATTGAGAACAACCGGTCTGTGGTCAGAGGATATGGGGCAGAGAGAGACAGTTGGAGAGAGAAAGATACAGACGGACAGAGAGAACCGTACGTGTTTGTGTTTAGATGGGTGTACACTGTAGAGTGATTTTCCCCCAGTAGAAATTCGGTAAATACCCAGGTTGATATTAATGTATGTAGGACAGTGCGATGCATACAATCGGGCTTAGTAAGTGATGATTCTGTGTCTGTCCTGACTCTGTGCTTTCACACAGTAGGGATTGGATGGGATGAAAGTGTTTGTACAGACGTTTGAGAGCTTTTAGGAATGTCCTCCCTCCTGTTCGTATTCAGTAAATCCGAATATTCATTCATATTCTTCTCCATGACCCTGCAGAAATACAGTCTGCAGACCAGGGAGTTTTATTTTGCTTTGCTTTTTTTTTTTCTTCTCCAAGGTCTGGAGGAAAATGCAATAGAAATGGGGCTTGGGGGATAGTTTTTTGAAACTGATTAAAGCAAAAGATAATAGGAATAATGTATATTGTCAGTCTATAAAAGGTTTCGCCAGAAAAAATGAAAGAGGAAAAAATATTTAGGCTTGCTAGCTAATTATGTTCGTGAAGGTGAATAGAGATAAGGGTCTCTCCTTTGTAAAGAGGATTCAACTGTGTGAACATTCTAGAAATGTAGACTTTTAGTAGTTCTTCCAACACACTGATATCATCCTCCTCATCATCATACCAGTTGTAATAACCGGGTTACATGACATTGATAGATTGCCTGTACACAGGGCTGAACAAAAGTAAGGACCCAGTGCAGATAAGCAGGGCCCAGTGAGTTGGAGGGGCCAGGGCCCATGTTACTTATCAATACAAATCTCCCCTCTCTGGGGCCCTCCAACTTTTTTTCTGGGGCCAAGCCAACTCTCAGCAGATTCATTTTCAAAACTCTTTCATAACTTATCTCATTTGGTTTTCTGAAGAATCTTGAGGGAGACAGGAAAGGCACTTCTGTCATTCTAGAATTATAGATGGGGAAACTGAGACTCAAACAGGGTGGCTGACTGGTCCACAGTCGCCAGTGGCAGAGCCAGGACCTGGCGAGGCCTTCCAAAGTCCACTTCCTCATGTCCAGGCCATCTGTGAGGGGCTGTGAAGGAGGTGAGATTACCTAACCAACGATACCAGCAATACCTTAGGTCACCTGCAAGTACTAAACAGTGCCGCCCCGTTTCAGTTCTGGAGCCTTTGTGCTTTGACCGCTTTGGCACCTAAGGAGCCCCGGATGTGACAGGATGGTAGCTCCTGATGGGCTGGTGAGCAAGCCTGGCTCCTGTTAGGATGACCTGTCCTAGTACAAAACAAAGCAAACCTTCCCTGTCTGCGGTCGTTGAATCCTTGTACAGGGTAGACACAGAACACTTCTCTTTGGGATCATTTTCTAAGATGAAGATGCCGGTTTCTTTCATTATTGAACATAGACCTTCATTTCATTTCATTCAAACAGCACCATGTATGTATTAATAGACTAATTTTTATTGTCTGTCTCTGCCACTCACTCCCCAATCTGAATGTAAGATCTGTGAAGGCTGGGTTTCTGGGTCTGTTTTCCGCACTTAAGATCTCAAGTGCTCAGGACAGTGCCTGACATTTTGTAAGTGCTCAATGATTTTTTTTTGTTTGAATGACCGAACGGTAAAATAGAGAGAAAACAGCAGAGGCTGACAATCTTAAATGATATGCTCATGTCCAATTAAGGTAGAAGGATATCACTGTTGGAGTCTAATCTGTAGTTCAAATAGAGAAAAGAAATAAAAGGACGGAACTGACACATGGTCCAGGGGACCACAGGCACCCAGAACCCACTTTAGAAGGTGCATTACTCAGATCCTGCCTTTTTTTCATATCAACTTTTTATCAGTGATTGAGTTGTGAATAGGCAAGAAATACATGTTCCGTTTAATTTTTTTCAAGGTTGAAATTTGGAATGAATTATTGGATTGACTGGTCCATAAAAATAATAAATCAATAGTTGAGTGAAAGTCGTTGTTAAAAGGCAAAAGGCCAAATGATGACATAATAAAGATGATGGATGAAATCAGGAGTCAGCAAACTCTGGCCCTTGGGCCAAATCCTGCCCAGCACCTGCTTTAGTAAATAAAGTTTTATTGGCACACAGCCAGGTCCATCCATTAACCATTGTCTACGGCTGATTTCATGCTGCAACGATAGAGTTAGTAGTTTGTGACAGAGCCCATATGGTCTGCAAAGCCAAAAATATTTACAATCTGGTCTTTTATAGAAAATGTTTGATGACCTCTGGATTAAATAATGGTCCATCATGTTAAAGTCCAAAGAGTCGAGCTGACAGCGGAGGTGAAGCCTAGAACAATGATATCTTTCTGGTGAGCCCAGCACCAGACCTAGCTTCTACAAGGCATCATTATCCATCATAGTAAGTTAATGTTGTTAATTTGAATTTTATTGGTTTGGTAGTTTTAATTGTATTTATTCCATAAATTTGTTTTTATTTTATATGTGCATAAGAGCTAGAAGCATAGGATTTATACCTCAGTCAGTGTTTGTATATATTAAATTTATGGTAAAATAACTTAAGTCAACCCCATGGGGATTGGTGCGATTTTTTTTTTCCCTTTAAATGTGTTCTTATCTTTTACTACTTAAGTTTGAAAATTACTGGTTTAAAGGCATCCGGTAGGAGCTTGTATCTAGGTTTTGCTAAGTTATACCATGCTCACTTGTTAATTGTCCTCCTATAGACTTGTTTGGGCAGCGGAATGACATTTCTAAAATCTCTCTACTTTCTAGTTTAATTCATTAAGTGTTTACCTTGTAACTTGGAGAATTCAAGAGAGAAGAAACTTATTGGGAGGTAATTACTTGAGTCCTGCTTTTTTTTTTTTTTTTTGGGGTACGTGGGCCTCTCACTGTTGTGGCCTCTCCCGTTGCGGAGCACAGGCTCCGGACGCGCAGGCTCAGCGGTCATGGCCCACGGGCCCAGTCGCTCCGCGGCACGTGGGATCCTCCCGGACCGGGGCACGAACCCGTGTCCCCTGCATCGGCAGGCGGACTCTCAACCACTGCGCCACCAGGGAAGCCCGAGTCCTGCTTTTTTGTCCTTTGATAATTTTAAGATGATTGCATTCTGATCACTGCCCCCATTACTCCTAATCTTTGTAAACGTGGGGCACGTTACTATGGTTATTGATTTAAAGGTATGTCTTTTGCTCTCAGCCAGATTCCTGGAGCCCAGCAGACTTGTTTTTAGGGGGCTTGGGGGCTAGAGAGCTTTCCTGTTATTTGTTCTCTGGAGTATGTCTGACCGTAAGTTCCCACAGCTTGACTTTGAGAAGCCTTCACCATCTGACTCTTATAGAGTCTCTGTATGTCACAGGATCATAATATTGTAAAGTCAAGGAAAGACTGAAGTTCAAAGTCAAGGCTTTTGCCCAAGATCACAAAGTAGTAAGAGGCAGAACCGGGATTGGACCAGCCGCATTTAGAAAACAAAAGACAAATCCCCAGAACCAAACCAAACCAAACCAGAAGAAACTCTTGAACAACATGGCTGAAGCGATCTTAGCTCCGAAGTTAGAAGTATAAAAACAGATGGCAATATAGAGCTAAAGATGTTTATGACATTAACTCTGAAACGTCATCTATTTTTCTTTCCAGCAACGCTCTTTGATTTTGTCCTGAGTTGGTTTTTATAGCTTATTTTATAGAACTTGTTCTATCCAGTCTTTGTTCTTGAAGTCTGATAGCAGCCTTTGATGGTGAGCAGTATAATTCTGACCTCCAGCTGGTAGGATGCAAATACGCCTGTAAGGATACATTATGCCTTATGCCTTCTTGGGCGCCAGTCTGAAAACAAGCTCAGCCTCCAGGCCACCTAAGCTCAGCCTGGTCCTCGAATCGGCACTGGAGTGAGCTTTTGAAACACAAATCTGATCATGTCCCAACCTCCCCGGCTTAATCCTTGCAATGGCTTTCCATGGCTTCCTGTGGATGGAGAAAATCTCCTTGATTTGCTCGTTCAGCCCTCCCATCCCTCTGGCCTCCTTTGACAGCTTGCTTCTCTCACCTCCTCTTCCACTCCGGCTATACCTGCCTCCAGACCCTGGTCCCCACCGTGCAGTTATCCTTCTGCCTGGTTGGCACCGTCCCATCCTTGGGCTCTCAGCTGCGGTCACCTCCTCAGGGAAGCCTCCTCTGCTCTTCCTGACCCAGGCAACTCCCTTTTAAAGTGGGACAGCACCATGCATGTCCTTCAAAGCACTCTTTCACTGCTTGTAATTCATTTACTTTCATTCATTTGTGTCAAGTTAGGTCCACGAGGCAGAAACAGAGTCCTGGTCTCAACTGTCTCCCCAACCCAGTGCCTGGTACCTATAGATACTCAATAATACTTGCTGAGCCCTGAATGAATGAATGAAATTCTGGCCCAGGTTTGGGGGTAGCATCTTAGCAGCCCAAGCAGGGCTGCCAGCAGGACGTGGTGGGAAGAGAATCCAGTTGGGAGTCACTAAGACCCAGATTCAAATCTCTGGGTAAGTTGGCCTCTCTGAGCCCCAGTTAATTCATCTGATAAAGCGAGTAAGTCATAACACCCAGCGCACAGGTAATTGTGCAGAAGCAGGTAAACGTGAAAAACACCAGTTCTTTTCTCCCTTCACTCAGACTCGGACAGACACAGCCAGTGAGGCTCTTTCCTAGTTCAGAGAGGAGCTCAGTTGACCTTAGACGTCTGCTGGTGCTGGGCTCACCCAGGGCTTCGGAAGCTGCTGGTGACCCACGTTGGTGGGGCCCAGGGAGAGCGCCAGGCTGCAGCCTGGAATCAGGGGGCAGCTTTGCACGCTGGGGCTCAGGGAGCAGATGAGCTGGACCTGGCGGGGCAGGGGTTAAGCTGGAGCCACTTAAGAAGGGTCCTTGCAGGGGTGAACCCTTTCATCATGATAAGTGTCATAGTAAAATCAATTCTCTGTGTACTTTTGGGAATTACAGCTATCATTTTGGTGTGATTTATCTGGTGTATAACACGAACACGGTCATCTCCTTCATCATTCTGAAAGTTCATCTAAAATTGCTTTGAGTTTCTGGTTTTGGGGAGTGACGTGTCCACTTGCTATCATCTTTCCTGTGAAATATGGATCGAGGGGTACATGGCTGCTGGCCTCGTTTCCTCCCCTTTACCTGCCTTAGGTGGCAGGGAAGTTTTATGGCTTTGATTTCTCTTCTCTCATTGCCCTCCCGATGCCGGGAACCTGTCTTTGGACCAGTACAGGGTTAAACCCCGAGGCTTTCCTCCCTGCCAGACCTTGGGAACCTCTCTCTTCTGAGAGGAAGGGAGCTGGTCTCAGCAGAGTCCCGGGCTCTCTGTCTGCTCCTGCAGGCTTCCCTGGGGGCTCAGTCCCTCCCACCCAGCCATAGAGCCCTGATCCTGGCCGTGCCCCAGTTATAGCAGTTAAAAACCGCCCTTGGGTCCAAATAGACAGGTGTGAGGGTTGTCCCACCCCTTAACTGGCTGTGTGACTTTGGGCAATTCCATCAATTTCTCTGAGTTTTTTTTTTTTTTTTGGCTGCACCACGCGGCATGCGGAACTTCCGGGACCAGAGATCGAACCCACGGCCCCTGCGGTGGAAGCACCGAGTCTTAACCACCGGACCGCCAGGGAAGTCCCTCCGCGTTTTTTCATCTATAAAGTGGAGATTATAATAAGGTGAGGATTGCATGAATTAATAACCTTAGCGTGTATCTAGCGCCAGGCTCCGGTAATAAATGCTACCCGTTACCATTATAGCCACCCCTGGTTTCTGCTTTGAGCTAAGCTCAGTGACTGGGGTCTCAGTTTTCCTCAACTGGAAAATGGCTTCTTGAGGTGAGTCACAGGCCCGCAGGAAGATGGGAAATGGAAAATGTGGGGTGAGTCATAAACTTGCCCTGGTGGGAGACACAGCGTGGTCCTTAAGCTCTGGGCGGTGCTGTGTTGCCGTTTCTCCGTCTCTGTTTTGCTGATGGAAGCACTTGGTGTCTGGGCCCCTTAGCGGAGCTTTGTGGGGATCCTGGAACACAGAGAACAAGTGAGGTCAAAATCCTGCCAACCTTTCCATCTGGCCGTCGCATCTGTGGGGAGGCCTGTGGTTTATCCCCGACATCTTTTTATAATAATACCACCACCCACCATGTATCACATGCACAGACCTCTTAGAAATCAGCGTCGGGGGGCTTCCGGGGCTTCCCTGGTGGCGCAGTGGTTGAGAGTCCGCCTGCCGATGCAGGGGACGCGGGTTCGTGCCCCGGTCCGGGAAGATCCCACATGTCGCGGAGCGGCTGGGCCCGTGAGCCATGGCCGCTGAGCCTGCGCGTCCGGAGCCTGTGTTCTGCAACGGGAGAGGCCACAACAGTGAGAGGCCCACGTACTGCCAAAAAAAAAGTGAATCAGTTATACATATACATATATCCAGTCTGTTTTTTTAGATGCTTTTCCCATACAGGTCATTACAGAGGATTGAGTAGAGTTCCCTGTGCTATACAGTAGGTCCTTATCAGTTATCATTTTATATATAGTAGTGTATATATGTCAATCCCAGTCTCCCAATTTATCCCTCATGCCCCCTTACCCCCGGTAACCGTAAGTTTGTTTTCTACATCTGTAACTCTCTTTCTGTTTTGTAGATAAGTTCATTTGTCGGGACATTTTTTTTTCCTGGGACACCTGTTCCATTTTCTTGAAATGGAGCAGCTATCTTTGTATACATTCCTCCCGACTTTTAGGCCGACGCCTGGCCCATCCAGGGTGTGCTGTCATTGGGAACACTCTGTCAAGGCTTTCCCTCTCCCGAGCCCCTGTATTTTCACTGGAAATGTGCTGTCCCCGTCGCCTCCCCTCCAAATCTTCTCATCCGGCATCAACAACTCCCACCCCGCCCCCTCCTGTGAGCACAGAGGGAGCTCAGCTTCCCAGCAGAGGTGAGCAGGGCCGGCTTGAGACAAATGTGTCTTTCTCTGTCACCCCCTGCTCCAGGGTGAGGGAGAGAAAGTCTCTGAGTTCCTTCAATTACAGGGATGCCTGGGGAGAGTGTTAGTACAAGTCATGGAGCCCCCGGCTTGGACTGCAGGGTGGCTGGTGCCTCCCACCCTCACCTTCCCCTCAGGTACTTAAATAGGCATCGTTGACCTTCAAAAGGCATGTCACTAATGCAGGTGTCCCCTTAATGCCACTCACTCGGGGCTGTCATTGGTACTCACGCCTGTGACAGGTGTTCATCGGCAAACACTGGCAGGAAGGTCAGCACCTTGAAAGCTGCTGAGTTCCCCTAAAGGCAACACTTGAGGGTTGGCAAGTGGCCCGGCTGAAGTTGGCTGCAGTGGCCTCAAGGGAGGCCGGGCGGGGCAGAGCCCCTCTGGGAGTTGGGAGTGCCCATTGCTCATTGGGAGCGCTCGTTGCTTCATGCCCGACTCCTCTCCTGGTCCCCGAGAGACTTTTCCTCCTTCACCTAGGCCCCTCCTGCCCCGCCCTGCCCCACAGAGGGTCACAGTAGTGACCTGGGCCTCCCGGCTGGGGGACAGTACTCGGACAAGCCTGGGACAGTCTGGCTGCCTGCAGTTCTGCACTTTGGAGATGGGCCTTGGGCAGGCAGGGGCTCCCCAGGGGCAGGGAGCCTGTGATTTCAGCCCCAGAGGGGACCGTGCCTCACAGGTGCCGCCCTGGGTGTGTCTTGCCTGCCCAGGGGCCTTGACCGGACAAGCTGGAGTAAAGCCCAGGTGGCACCGAGGATCTTCCCACAGCAGAGGACAAGTATGTATTTAGCTTCTTTCCATACCTTACGGGATGGGGGCCTGGGAAAGACGTGTGGTTTGATCCACTGACACTGAGTATTAGAGAGAAAGGAGATCCTGGGGTTCATGTAATACACAAGCTCTCAAATTTTTACTATTCACTCTGTCAGAGACTATTCTCCTAAGTTCGTTCTTTCTTTCTTTCTTTCTTTCTTTCTTTCTTTCTTTCTTTCTTTCTTTCTTTTTCTTTTTTTCTTATCTTTATTGGAGTATAGTTGATTTACAATGTTGTGTTAGTTTCAGGTGGACAGCAAAGTGAATCAGTTATACATATACATATATCCAGTCTGTTTTTTTAGATGCTTTTCCCATACAGGTCATCACAGAGTATTGAGTGGAGTTCCCTGTGCTATACAGTAGGTCCTTATCAGTTATCTATTTTATATATAGTAGTGTATATATGTCAATCCCAGTCTCCCAATTTATCCCTCATGCCCCCTTACCCCCGGTAACCGTAAGTTTGTTTTCTACATCTGTAACTCTCTTTCTGTTTTGTAGATAAGTTCATTTGTACCCTTTTTTTTTAGATTCCATGCATGTGATATCGTATGATATTTGTCTCTCTCTGTCTGACTTACGCCACTCAGTATGACAATCTCTAGGTCTATCCATGTCGCTGCAAATGGCATTATTTCATCCTTTTTTATGGCTGAGTAATATTCCATTGTATATATGTACCACATCTTCTTTATCCATTCATCTGTTGATGGACATTTAGGTTGCTTCCATGTCTTGGCTATTGTAAATAGTGCTACAATGAACATTAGGGTGCATATATCTTTTCAAATTACGGTTTCCTAAGTCGTTTCTGTCCCAGCAGCTGTGGCTTGAATTCTCTGTACCTCCTTTATCCTTCATGCTAGGGATTGCTAGTAACAATAATAATGGAAATGACGACAATGTCCACCACCAATGACTGTGTTGCACGTTTATTTGTCACGTGCCAGGAGTTCTGCGTGCGTGACGCCCGTGAGTTGTTGTAACAGTGCTGGGAAGTTACTCTTGTCACCCTTACTTCATTGCTGAAGCTCAGAGAGGACGTTCCTGTTGCTCAAGGTGGAGCCAGGGTCCAGACCCAGGTCCAAATAGCCCCTGGCTCACTTAGCCACCCCGCTTCGCGAATGCAGACCTTCCTCATCTCATGGTGCAGTTATTTCCCAATAGATCCATCAGAAGTTGAAAATATCATAAGATGAAAATACATATAGTAGACCAAACCTACCAGACAGCATATTTGTGTCTAGCCAACCTTAAATAGGCTCAGAACATTTCCGTTAGCCTACGGTTGGGCAAAATCATCTGACACCAAGCTTATTTTATCATCAAGTGTGAATCTCTCCTGTAATTGATTGAATACTGTGCTGAAAGTGGAAAACAGCCAACGGTTGTCTGGGTGCAGAATGGTGGTAAGCGCATCTGCTGTTTCCCCACTCCCTGAGAGCAGGGCTGACGAGGAGCTGTGGCTGGTGCCCTGCCCAGCATCACGAGAGCATCGTGCCACAGATCGCTAGCCTGGGAAAAGCTCAAAATTCAAAATTGGAAGTATGGTTTCTACCGAATGCGTATCGCCTTCACACCATCGTAAAGTTGAAAAATCGTAAGTCGAACCGTCATAAGTTGGGGACCATCTGTGCTGTTGAGAGTGCCGTTTGTCACCACTCTGTGCTCTGGGTCAGGGAAGACGCCGAGCCCCGCAGATCAGAGAACTGAGGCCAGACAGGTTAGCGCCCACAGCTGGCTGGTGGCTCATCTTTACTAGCCAACTGAGGACTTGGCTGTGCCCAGCCCCATGCTGGACCCTTTAGGGGGTTCCTAAAAGAATGTGTCCAAAACTCCGTGGACATTTGCTGGAAAACTCAAACTGTATTCCTAGGTCACATTTATTGGGCTTTTGCTCTGTGTCGGGCACAGGTTTTACATTTAGCTCTCATAAGTATGAGGTTTGTCCTGTCATTATCCCCCTTCGATAGCAAGGAGAATGAGGCCCAGAGACGTTAAGCAACTTATCCAGGGCCACACAGCTAGGAAGGGGGAGATGGGGCTCACTCAAACCCATGGCTGGCTGAGCGCAGAGCCCTTGCTCTCATACTTGAAACACAGAAAACAATTCCAGAACCACATGTGCCAAGCAGTGAGGACCCGACTCTATAATGGGACATGAGAGAAACGAGAATGTGTGTGTGTGTGTGTGCAGCATGGTGGTGGTGGGAGTGTTGGAGGAGGGGAGCTCCTCGGAGGAGGTGTGACTTGAGCTGGGCTTTGATTTTTGATTAGAGGGAGTCTGGGGATGGTGTCCTGGGTGGAAATAACATGCCAGGTACAGGCTGGGAAGTAAGAAGTGTACTTCTTACTTGAGGGGCTGCTTGTTCTTGCTTGATGGCAGAGGGAGCCTTCTCTATTAGACTATCAGCTTCTCTGTCCTATTTGACTCTCACCTGATGGGCTGATTCCAAGTCGTCTTTTTGGCGGCTAAGAAACTTCGATTTACCGATTAGGAGATAAGGGTGTATATATGTCATGGGAGCTTGTGTGGCAGAGTGGAAGAGCGTACAGCTTGGAACCAGGTTTAAATCTACTGCTGTCATTTACTGTGTGTCTTTGGGAGACTCTTAGCTCAGTTTTATCATCTGTGAAAACTGGATGATAACAATTAACTTACCTACCTCTCGCCGTAAGTTTTGATAATCAAATGAGATAATAAGGGTCAGGTAAAAAGCACTTTGTAATTTGCATATTGTCCTAACTTACGATTATGAATGAAATGTGACTACAAGAATGCGAGTAAACAGGTTGTGCATACATTTGTGTGTTTTAGGTGGTTATGCTTAGCTTTATGCCTTCATAAATGTGACTGCTGACGCCGATGTGTACGTGTGTGTGTGTGTGTGTGTGTGTGTGTATGTGTCCTTTGGTCACTCGAACAGCACCTGGACAGCGTTACCCTGCAACAGACTCCTAAAGAGGCAGCCCTTTGCTGTGTGGATCCGTGTGTTGGGCACAGTGGCCCCCATTCCCAATCTGTGGTCTCCCAATAGCCCTGTGAGTCCACTGCCATCATAACCACTTTTTTCCTTCCAGTTTTACCGAGATCTAATTGACGTACAGCACTGTATAAGTTTAAGGCATGCCATGGTAACCATTTAACTTTTCAATTTTAAAAGTTTTATTTAGGGCTTCCCTGGTGGCGCAGTGGTTGAGAGTCCACCTGCCGTTGCAGGGGACGCGGCTTCGTGCCCCGGTCCGGGAAGATCCCACATGCTGCGGAGCGGCTGGGCCCGTGAGCCATGGCCGCTGAGCCTGCGCGTCCGGAGCCTGTGCTCCGCAACCGGGAGAGGCCACGACAGTGAGAGGCCCGCGTACCGCAAAAAAAAATTGTTTATTTTTATTGAAATATAGTTGTACATATTATATAAGTTACAAGTGTACAATATCGTGACTCACAATCTTTAAAGGTTACAGTCCATTTATAGTTATTATAAATATTGGCTATATTCCCCATGTTGTACAATACATCTTTGTAGGTTATTTTATACGTAATAGTTTGTACCTCTTAATGCCCTACCCCTATATTGCCCCTCCACCTTCTCTCTCCCCACTGGTAACCACTACTTTGTTGTCTATATCTGTGAGTCTATTCATTCTTTGCTATATTCACTAGTTTGTTGTATTTCTTAGATTCCACATGTAAGTGTTGGCATACAGCATTTTTCTTTCTACCCTACAAGTCCATCCATGTTGCTGCAAATGGCAAAATTTCATTCTTTTTTACGGCTGAGTAATATTCCATTGTATATATATGTACCACATCTTTATCCATTCATCTGTCGATGGACGCATAGTTTGCTTCCATGTCTTAGCTATTGTAAATCATGCTGCTGTGAACATTGGGGTGCTTGTATCTTTTGGAATTAGTACTTTTGCTTTCTTTGGATATATACCCAAGAGTGGAATTGCTGGGTCCTATGATAGTTCTAATTTTCGTTTTTTGAGGAACCTGCATACTGTCTTCCACAGTGGCTACACCAATTTACATTCCCATCAACAGTGTACGAGAGTTCCCTTTTCTCCACATCTTCGCCAACATTTGTTATTTGTGTTCTTTTGATGACAGCCATTCTGACAGGTGTGAGGTAACATCTCATTGTGGTTTCGATTTGCATTTCCTTGACGATTAGTGATGTTAAACATCCTCTCATGTGCCTGTTGGCCACCTGCATTTCCTCTTTGGAAAAACATCTATTCAGTTCTTCTTTCTTTTTTTTGACATTGAGTTGTATGAGCTGGTTATATATATATTGGATATTAATACCTTACTGGTCATATCATATCATTTGCAAATATTTTCTCCCATTCAGTAGGTTGACTTTTTGTTTTGTCTGTGGTTTCCTTTGTTGTGCAAAAGTTTTGAAGTTTGATTAGGTCCCATTTGTTTATTTTTGCTTTTGTTTCCTTTGCTTTGGGAGATGGATCCAAAAAATATTGCTGTGATTTATGTCAAAGAGCATTCCGCCTATGTTCTCCTTAGGAGTTTTATAGTATCCAGTCTGACATTTAGGTCTTTAACGTGGTAACTCTTCAAAAGTGGTAACAGAGCCTGGATGTGAACTGGGGTGTGCTGACTCCTGAAGCTGCTGTGGCTTTTTCCAGAAACCGGAAGTGGCCTGTCCAAAGGCAGCAGAGAAGCCCTGCCGGGCAGACGGACACTTCTTCCTGGGGTCCCCCGCCCCTATTTCCTTAGCACTTTCCTACCGGCCGGTTTCAAGGGAGCTCACTTTGCTTCCCTGGGGAATAAGGAGGGTGCCTCCCTGGTTGCACCCTCAGCTGAGCCCACCCAAGCTCCTGACCGCTCGGCTGGGGTTCTCTGGGCCTTTTCGAGTCTTTATTGTAGACGCTGCCCTCTGAACCCCAATCCTGCTCTCAAGAGGACAGAGTTAGAGGAATGGCCTGTTTCTTGCTTCCCAGCCATCTTCTCTGGGACTTACCTCTGGCTACATCCAGACGGCAGGGAAGCTGGGATGTGGCCCCAGACCTGCAGAGGAAGTGCAGGGGGGTTGGCAGGACACGCAGAGCCCAGTGGGAGACCCCACTGCCACCTACCGTGGGGACCACAGGAGGATCTGTTCCCCATCCCGCCACCATGAGGTTGCTTTTACTTCCCGCTGGACTTGTGTTATGGGCTCCTCCACAGGAAGCCAGGACCTCTCAGCCTGGTCTGGAATTCCTGTTGAGGACTCCACCTCCCATGTCCACCCTGAGGCTCGGAGTAGAGCTGGGCTGACCTCAGGCTGTAGGCGGCCTTGGAGGAGCACAGGGGGAGCTGCAGCTGGGAGGCTTGTAGAAGGCTGCTTGTCTCTCACCAAGCGCGTGCCACAGACAGTGCCTGGGGGCCTCTGCACGCCCAGGCAGTGCTGCCCACGGCTCCATGCATATCTGGAGGCCTCACAATTTTACTTGGATTATGGAAATAATGTACACCTAGTGTAAGAAGTTTACAAAACGTGCAGGTGTGTAAAAAAGAAATACAAAAATAACTCCTCAGCCTACTACTTAAAGACGGCTACTGTTACCATCCTGTTGTATTTCTTTCCACTCTCTCTCTGCCTAATAGGCCATATGGCATATATGTCTGTGTGCGTGTACATATATAATAGCTATGCATATGTACTTAACACACCCCAAATCAGGGAGGTGCCAGCTAGAGGCCTCGGAGTTACCCTTGCCCTGTCTCTCCCCACCACTGCCCACGGCACCCTCACTTCTCACCAGGTCCTGCTAATCATGGCTCCTAACAATGGCTCTGAACTGGTCTGCCCACATCACGCTGTCCCCTCCCTCCACCCTTAGCCCAGCAACTAACTTCTTTGGCCCAGACTGTCTGGCTCTGTCTCTTACTGCTGTGCAACCTTAGGCAAGTTACTTCACTTCGCTGAGTCTCACTTCCCTGTCTCACAAAGCGGTGTGGATTAAATAAGTAAATCCATGCAGCGCTTAGACTGGCGCCTGCACACAGCGGGCAGTTGCCACGGTGCGGCCAGAGGCTACCCTCCTTGTAAAATACGGCAAAGGCTTCCTTCCCACTGCCCTTAGGGTGAGTGAGTGAGAGCAGTCTGGGATCCTCACCACCGTCTGAGATCCACAAGGTTTGACCTCCCCCTCCTCCTTCTTCTCCTTCTTCTTCTTCTTCTTCTCCTTCTCCTCCCTCTCCCCCTCCCCTATCTTCTTCTTCTCTCTCCCTCTCTCTCTCTCAGTCCTTGGAGTTGCCACAGTGTCTCTGCACATCCTCTTCTCTCTGCTTGAACACTTTCCCCTCTGCATCCTCTCACCTATAATGTGATTATTATACACTTGCTTTGTGCCCCCATTTTTCTCTCATAAGTAACATAAATATGTCTTTGCCCGTAAATCTTCATGCACACCTCTGATCATGTCCTCAAAATAGATCCTTAGAAGTGGAAATTTCTGGATCAAAGATTATGAACACTTTTTTAAGGCTTTTGAGGAATCTTGCCAGATCACCTTGTTTTTTAAAAAAATTTATGTTACTGACTTACATTGTTGGATTAATTCCTGCTGGACAGCAAAGTGATTCAGTTATACATATATATATTCTTTTTCATATTCTTTTCCATTATGGTTTATCACAAATTATTGAATATGTGTCCCTGTGCTATACAGTAGGACCTTGTGGTTTATCCATCCTGTATATAATAGTTTGCATCTGCTAACCCCAAACTCTCAAGCCATGCCCTCCTCCACCCAGGCAACCACAAGTCTGTTCTCTATGTCTGTGAGTCTGTTTCTGTTTCGTAGATATGTTCACTTGTGTCATATTTTAGATTCCACATCTCAGTGATATCATATGACGTCATATGATATCACTTTCTAGAAAGCAAACACATACTACTTAGTCTTCCTGCCACAGGTCCCTTTCTTGGGCTTCTGGGGCATTTTGTTTTGGTCTTTCATCTAGCAGTGATGGCCTCTCCTTTGTGTTGGAGTCATTTGTTTACTCTGTTTCCTTAACTAGATTCTAAACTCTTCGGGGGCAGGGGCTGTGTCTCGTTCATCTCTGTCTCTCCCTAGAGACCTAGTTCCTGGCATGTGCCCAGGGAGAACCTCTGCTGAGCTGCACCGAGTTGGACATATGAGTTGTCAGTCCCTTTCCACAGCGGGATGGAAATCAGGAATCAGTGGGTCCCAAAATGTATAAAAAGAGGGAAAATCCAACACTTGCAGGGCCTCTTTGCCTCTTCCCAGCCTAATGGTAGAGTGAGAGAAGACCCCAATATAAATGTGGTTTCCTGGTTCTGAGCGGGGGAGCGGTCACGTGTGAAGGAGCAGCGGCTCAGGCGGCCCTGGGCGTGGGGTGCCCAGGAGGGCTGTGTCCTTTGCGGGGGAGGAGTTCCCAGGACCTTACTTACTTCCCCGCAGGGTAGATGTCTTCGCTCGCCCCACCCCCCACCCCGGGTCCTGTCTCTGGGTGAGAAGGCAGAGCAGATGGCCCCCTGACCAGTATCACTGGGGGTGTCCTGTCCTCACACCCACCCCCAGGGCCATCAGCGCGTGGGCTGCCAGGGCCCTTCAGGCATGTGGAGGCTAGGCCCTCCTGGCTCCTGCGCCTCTGTGGTGGCTTCCTGGACGTCACCTCATTCTAGGCTGGACACTGGGCACTCAGAACCTTTAGTTCAAGCTTTCTTTCTAAAAGAGCTGGGAAGAAGTTCCTATGTCCCCCAATGGCACCTGGAGCCAGCTGGCCTCTGGGGCTCCTGCTAGGAGGCGTTTCTGCCCCAGAGAGAAGCACTTAAGGCTTCATCCTGGGATGCTTGGTTTGGAAAAGCTGTGAGGCTTCATCTGGAACCAGCCCTCCTGTTTTGAGACGGGGACTCAGAGATGTGGATTGCCCCCAGCACGGCCCCTCCTGTACTACCAGGGCTCAATGCTGCACACATATGTGTGTGACACTCACTCACTCACTGTTCACAAAGTGACTCGTTTCATCATCCCCCAAACCCAGAGAGGTAACTGCAGTTGTCCTCATTTTACAGATGGGGAAGCAGCAGCTCAAAGAGATCACAAGCCCCAGGGAGGCTGAGCCGGGAATGGAACCAGGGGGTCTGGTTGCAACGTCCTGGCTCCAGGGCCCTGCGCTGGGCTTCTCCCTGAGAGGGGCTGAGGATGGCTCCAGGTCCCTGGGTGCTGGGCAGCCTCTGTGAGCCTGAGGCTATGTGTGCGGGTGTGTATTTGTGTGTGTACATATGTATATGAGTGTGTGTGTGTGTGTGACAGAGAGAGAGAGAGAGAGAGACTTCGTTCAACCTGATGTGGAAGCTCTCAGGGCTTGGGTGACACTGAGGGGGCTGTGGGGTCTGGTCACACAGTGGAAAGTGGAAAGGGCTTAGCACAGAGCCAGACCTGAGTTTGAGCTTTGACTCAGCCGCTTATTAGCTGTGTGACTTTGGGCAGTCTGCTTGACCTCTCTGAGCCTTGATGTCCTTATTTGTAGGTGGAAGGGGCGTCTACCTCATAGTGTCGTTGGAAGGATTAAATATATTCATTTAGGTCAATGGTGAAGGGCAATGCCTAGCACATGGTAGGCCCTAAAATAAATATTATTTATCTTCACCTTTTCGATCATTCCAGGCAAGCTGAGAGGTGGAGGGGGTTTGCTCTTTCCTCCATTTTCCAGAATATTCTCTCTTCTTAGGCACTTTGTTCTGTCATTTACCCACCACAAATGTCAGTTTCATTTTCATCAAAGGATCACAGGCTTTATATAATAAATTTTTAACAATAAACATCAATTTTTACATTGAGTAAAGGTTAAGAGGAAGAGGGCAAGGCTTAACCCCAAAGCACAAGACCTTAAAAAAAGCAAGAGTCTTCTTGGTGCCTCCCAGCTACCCCCACCTGTTTATTCTGCCTGTGTTAAGGCAGATTCTGGAAGATCTTCTCCCTTCCTTGTCTTTGGACCTGGGCTTGGAGGCTTTGCTCGGGGCCCACAATCTCGGCTGTGTCCCTGGGCACCAGCCAGTGGCTCTGGACATGCCCAGACCAGCTGAGCTGCCCTCAGAGCTGTCAGCACTGGCGTGTGTGCTGGAATGCCAGGCTGGGGGCTTTGGGGAGGGAAGGTGCGGGAAGCAGGTGAGAATGTACCAGGCTGGTTTGCATTCACTGTCAGCGTGGAAACCGCCCGTAAATCACGGTGCACAGCTGAGGGTGCCTGGAGCGGGGGTGAGGAGGGAGCGTGGGGCTGTCATGTGGGCAGAAACAGGCTTGGGGCTCAGGCCAGGAGGTGGAAGCTCCAGGGAGGCTGCTTTTAACTCAGGGTAAAAACAAAACAAAACAAAATTTACAGATATACACTACTGTATATAAAGTAGATAAACAACAAGGACCTACTGTATAGCACAGGAAACTACATTCAGCAACTTGTAATAATCTATAATGGGAAAGAATCTGAAAAATAATATATATATATATATATATATATATATAACTGAAACACTTTGCTGTATACCTGAAAGATTGTAAATCAACTATACTTCAATTAAAAAAAAAAAAAGGTCTAACACTGGGATAGGCTGCTGTAAGGTAGTGAGCTCCCCATCCTTAGAGGTATTCCAGAGCCTGATGCTCACCCTTGGGTGCTGTGGTTGTAAGCACTCTTGTGCTGGGCAGGAGATGTATCCTCCCAACCCTGAGATTCCCCAAGCCTGGGAATGTGATTTTCAAACTGAAGGGGATAGGCATTTACTTTCACTTAATTACATGTACGTTGTACTAACCACGTGCCAGGCTCTGTTCTAATTGCTTACGCATATTAACTCATTTAATTACTGAGTACCATGAGGTAGGTCCTCATATTTCCATTTTATAGCTGGGGAAACTGAGGCATAGATAAGAAGCTTGCCCAAGAGTTCCCAGCTAGTCAGTCTGACTCCAGGGTCTGTTCTCCTGCCCACTCTGCTGCTGTGGTCCTGTCTCCTGGGGCGTTTCCAGGAGGCTTGGTTGCAGCATCTTAGTCCAGGCACGGCTGAGGGGCATCTGGGGCAAAGTCCGACAGCAGGTCCTGGGAGGAGTCCCTTTCTGCAGGCACACCTTATAACCCGAAGGATGCGGTGACAGACAGGGTAGTCACCCATGTAACAGAGAGAGGGGACAGACCCTCTCCCAAAGCAGGAAGTTCATAGTGACAGAGAATCTGGATGCTTGGAAGGCCAGGTAGGAAAGGGACAGAAGGATGTCTGTTCCAGAGTCTGAGGAACAGGGGGTGGGGGTGGGGGGGCTCTGCTAGTCCCAGGGGACTTCACCAAGAAGGGGACTCAGGCCCGGGGACAAGGTGAAGACTGGGGCATCAGAACTGGTAAGTGATGCTGGAAGCATTCAGGAAGAGGACTCCGAGTGGAGCCCCAGGGCTGGACTGGGTCGGCTGCCCCAGGAGAGGAGGGCCGGCTTCAGAATGCAGAGACTGGGGTTTAATCCCCCGACCTGCCACTTTCACTCCTTGTGTGACGAGGTCAGCATGGCCAACCACTCCGACCCTCGGTTTCCTTACCTTCAAAGGTGGGTAATGATAACTACCTTGCAGGATCGTGGGACGGGGCGGGGTGGGGGGAAGTCAAATCAGGTAATATTTACTCACATAGAGGCTTGCGAGCAAGAGGTGTCTTTGTGTGCCTTCCATTGCTCTTTTCTCTGGTGGGGATTGATTTTAGAGATGGAGGGAGAGTGTGTTGGGGAGCGGGCTGGAGATGGGACGAGGCAGGAGGCTACGGAGGGCAGGGCTGGGAAAGCCAAGCCATTGGACAAACCCCACCTACTCTGGTGCCAGCGACCACGTCGGGTTCATCAGGTTCGTCAAGGCTTTCCGGGACCCTCTGGGTACCAACCTCAGGATCCGGTAACTGGGGGCTATGGAAGGGGCAACTTCTAAAGAACAACTTGGGATTTCAAGTTCACGTGTTTGAAAACCATCCCCAGGGCCAGGGAGTGGACTGGCTCTCCCCTGGGGAACTGAAGGAGCAGAAAGCTTCCCCTCTGCATCCCCTCTCCCACGTTCCCTCCTGTCGTTCTGTGAGTGCCCTTGGACACCCCTCCATCTTCTCACCTGGAAAATGAATGGACTGGGATGGGAAGATGTCTAAGGCTAATTACATATCTTCCCTGGTCTTAGAGACCAAACATTTTATTTTTCTGCTCATCTGAAAATTTAGAAGACTCACTTCCAATAAAGGCAGCCAGACTTAACAGAAAGGTTCACAAACTGAGAATAACAATAGTAAGTTCTAAAGTTTAGATCTGTTGAGTTCTAGAATTGGTGACGTTGTCCTATGTATTCGGTTTAACATTTATAATATTCTTATGTTGGAGACGAGGCTGCCAAGGACCAGAGGAGTTAAGTGACTTGCTGGTAAAGCCAGGCTCCGCACCAGGGTCTTCCAGTCCTGGCTCTGATTCAAAGTAACTGCCTATGTCTAGGTGGGCCTTAGTTTCCCCATCTGTAAAATGGGTGGATGGTTCCCTCTGGCAATCAAAGGTTATGATCTTATGATTTCTCTGTCCCTGGGGGTGTGGGGCTTTCTCTCGGTGCTAGTTGATACATTTCCGTCTCGGTCTCCACAGCATTTGGAAACCACTCTGCTTCCTACTCTGTTGTTAATGCTGACTACTGCTAAACGAAGGCTTGAAAGTAGGCCCCGAAGGGTAGTCTCAAGATGTCTCTGGATTCTCTTCTCAATTTGTAGGGTGTGGGGAGATTTTCAAAATCACATTTCTGATTGGAAGGAGCCATCGGGGTCATCCTGTGTCCGAGGGGCCCTGCCTGGTGGGTTTGGAGTCTTAAGTCCTTGCCTTCAGCAGGATGGACGAGATGGCCTGGCGAGGTCCCCAACCTCCTGCTTCTTTCAAGCCTCCTTGAAGGAGGCATGTCTATGGCAGGCCCTGGGTAACACATTTCACAGCCCTCCTCTCCAGGAAGCTGTTCTTAATGTTTAACCTTAATCCCTCCCGCTGTAACTGAAGGTCCCTTCCTCCTGTTGAGTGCAAATGCAGGACAGCTGCTCTGGCTCATGGTCTGACATCAGCTATTATTTCTCAAGATGACCCTGCGAGACAGGCCAGTGTCATTAGACCCAGTTCGGTGCTCAGCGCACACGTGTCTATTCCTGCCCGCGTGGCCGCAGACAGGCTCGCTGGGCCCGTGAATAGCTGCCTGTTTCTGGGGATGTCTCTTAAGACACTTGTCTCCTGACGTCTGTATCACACTGTGGACCCCAGAGGGCAGAGACCACACCTGTTTGGCTGGCTTCCTAACGACCCTTCTGTGGCTCTCCACAGCTGAGCTTGCTTTCCCAAAGGGAGCGGTTTTAGGGAAGTGGCTGAGGATGGAAGTTTGAGGCAACTGATCGGAGGCAGTGTCCGGACGACGCTCTTGGGCTCCTCCTTCGTCTTGGATGTGGCTCTATTTCGGGGATATCTTCGCCAATGGGCAAAGCTGAGGATGTTCCCTGAGGGTGCACGATTCCCTGCCCTCCCTAAGGGCCACGTTGAGGGCGAGGGAAAGGGCCGCGGGGGTTCTGTGGCTGCTTGGACGTTGTCCTGCCTGCTGTCCTTTCTGCAAGGAGACAGGGATGAAACCTAATCCAGCGATTTGCCGCACCCATCATCGCTAAGAACAACAGTATCATCAACAAGAACAGAACCCAGGGGCCTGCTGGGTGGACGTGCCTCTCTCAGCTCCTGTCTTATCTGGCACTCTCTCTGGTCTCTGTTTAGAGTAACTTGGGCAACGTGTTTGGAAGAACAGGTGAGCAAGTGTGAGGGAATTTCAGGGGTCTGGGCCAGAGTGTCGCCTCTTCCCGGTTTAGTTTTGATGGCAACTTCCCATCCCTCTGAACAGTGTCACTGGTGGTTTGAGGCCCAGGCCCCTGTGCCCTCTCCCCAGATGGCAAGGGGGTACTTCAAGGCTCCACCTGCCCCAGGCACTGCTTCCCAGGGGCTCTCTTTCTCTAGGAGGCTGCATTCCTGTCCATAAACCTCCTTCTCCGGGGCTTAGAGCCGAGCTGTTCCTGATGTTTTTCAGAGGCCTGGATCAAAGCTGTCCAGGTCGTAAATTCTGGTGGCTGTCAGGCCCCCGGGGCAGCTGAAGAGGGTTGACAGCCCTTTGGGCCTCAAAGGAAAAAATTCGATCCACTCCGCCCACTTCCGTCTCTGCCAAGAAGCTGTCCTCTCGGAGCCCCCACTGGGCCGTCCTTTCCTGGGAGCTGCTTCTGGAGACGGGCTCATTTGGGGGAGAGAGAAAGCAGGGCCTGTGAGCGGG
>NW_020175192.1:5788997-5790127 GCF_003031525.2 Neophocaena asiaeorientalis asiaeorientalis
AGGGGACCCCCTGTGTGTGTGAGTGCACACGAGGGGCGCTGTGTGCCTTCACCTGTGTGCTTGTGAGATGCTTTGTGGGTGCCTCCACAGGTGGGCAGCTGCGGGGAGGGGGAGACAGACCCCTTAGACCCAAGCCCCTCATTTTATAGAAGAGGCCAAGGCCCAGGAGGATGAAGAGCTTGCTCTCAGCCCACAGCTCGGGCTCCTCAGGAAACCAGACCACGAAACCGGCGCCTAGCTCCCCGTCAGGAGCGGAACATCAAGGCCGGGGGAACCATCTGTCAGGATTCGAAACATCGAGAAAGGTCTAGGGAACCCCTCCTCACCCTTCTCTAGCATTCATGGAGGCAGTGCTTGTGGGTTTTGCAGGCACCTCAGGGGCTGTGTGACTGACACCCACGAGGAACTTGAGGCTGGAGGAGAAAATGAAATGAAACTGGAGGATCTCCAGTGGAGATCGGGTGGAGAGCAGCTGGGTGGAGATCGGGTGGAGAGCCCCTCCCTGCACAGTGATGGTGGGTGTGGAACTTTCTGTCTGGATGTGTAGGAGGCCTCGACGGTCCTCTGTTTGCCTCAGGACACTGGCGGCTTTGGGGCTGAGATTTTAGCTCTCCTGGAAAGGGCACAGGACTGTTCAGGCAAAACTCACCATTTTCTTTCCTCTTCAGGGTTTCCCTAAGAATCCCAAGTGCCAGGGAAAGAAAAGGTTGTAGAAACAACTTAGCTTGAGCCTTTCATTTACCACCCACCCCCGCCACCCCCCCTGCCCTGAGGAAAATGAGGCCAGAGAAGGGAAGGGACTAGCGGCAGAAGGAAAGCCATCAGCCCAGAAACCCTGGGGTCTGGCCTGGCTTCCAGGGACTCAAGCCTGAGCCAGTTTACAAGACAAATGCACACAAATGTTGCTGTCGATAAACCATAGATGTGCTTGTATAAAACATGTAAACGTATATGGATGGCCACGATTTCGGGAAAATGCCGCACAGATAAAAGTAACTTTAAGTCCCCTATAAAATGTTAAAGGCGAGTCCTTAACTCCTAGCTGCTCGGCAGGCTCTCAAAGTTAAACAACAGAAACTAACACACTATTGTAAAGCAATTATACCCCAATAAAGATGTTAAAAAAAAAA
>NW_020175192.1:5790149-5821656 GCF_003031525.2 Neophocaena asiaeorientalis asiaeorientalis
ATGATGGTGGCGGCAGCTCCAGTGTTGACCGTTCAGCACCTGCGTGTGTAAAGAGGAGACCGAGAAGCAAAGGGGAAGGAGACAGGGGATCAGGTGTCACAGAGACTTGGGTTCCAGGCCAGGCTGGGCTCTCGATAACCGCTGACCTTGGGCAAATTCTCTCGCAGTTTCCTGATGTACTTTCCTCATAGCTAATCGTACGGATGGAACCATATCGGTCCTCGGAGCGGCGCTGGGGACCTGGTATATGCTCAGCAGTTGTCCCCTTTTAGAGGTGCCTTGGGATCTTGGTCCAGGTTGCCTTGAAAACATCTCACTCTGGGAGGCAGAACCAAGAAGGACCTTGCCCCCTTGGATAGGACGCGGGCAGGCAGGGTCTGTCGAAGTCTAGGGACAAATCCCCTGCGAGGTGAAGTGGGCCGTGAGACGGCTGGGTTCTATTAACTCAGATTTATCCTAGTTGCAGATGTTTCCAGCGGTTTGGGTGGCTTTCAGGGCCTTTGTTCCATCTCAGGAGCTCACCCCTTGGCTGAGCTTTAGGGCTCTGTTAAGGTCTGGATTGTGTCCCCCAAATTCATATGTTGAAGTCCTACCTCCGGTGCCTCAGAATGCAACTGTATTTAGAGATGGGGGTCTTAAGGGGCCATTAAGTTAAAATAAGGTCATTAGGGTGGGCCCTAATAAGAGGAGGACATTTGGACACAGACAGGCCCACAGGGAAGACCATGGGAAGACACAGGAAGAAGACGGCCATCTACAAGCCAAGGAAAGAGACCTCAGAAACAACCCTGCTGACCCTGGGACCCTGGACTTCTAGCCCCCGGAACTGTGAGAAAATACACTTCAGTTGTTGAGGCCGCTCCATCTGTGGTTCCAGGTTGCGGGGGCCAGAGCTGACTAACTTGGCTTGCACACAGCCCTGCTCCTGAGACCTGAGGAGCAGCAACGGCTGCCCCCCACTGGCGCCCAGATTCCTGGACGGGACCAAGGGCCGGCGCTGCTTCTCAGACTTTTGTGTGTGTGGTTTTCTAAAATTGAAGCATAGTTGATTTCCAATATTATATTCGTTTCTGGTGTACAGCATAGTGATTCAATATTTTTATAGATTAAACTCTTTGAAAAGTTACTATATTGACTGTATTCCTGTCCCTTGCAAGATAGTCTTTTAGCTTATTTATTTTATACGTAGTAGTTTGTGCCTCTTACTCCCCTGACCCTACATTGCCCCTCCCACCACCCCTCTCCTCACTGGTTTATTCTCTAGATCTGTGAGTCTGTTTCTGTTTTGTTATATTCATATGTTTATTTTATTTTGTAGGTTCCACATATAAGGGATATTATATACATATTTGCCTTTCTCTAGCTGACTTAATTCGCTAAACATAATATCCTCCAGGTCCGTCCACGTGGTTGCAAACTTCGTTCTTCTTTATGGCTGAGTAGTATTCCACTGTGGATATACACCACACCTTTTTTATCCATTCACCTGGTGATGCACACCTGGGTTGCTTCCACGTCTTGGCCATTGTAAATAGCGCTGCTATGAACATTGGGATGCATGTATCTTTTCGAATTAGTGTTTTCATTTTCTTTGGATATATACCCAGGGGTGGAATTGCTGGGTCATATGGTAGTTCTATTTTTAGCTTTTTGAGGAACCTCCCTACTGTTTTCCATAGAGGCTGCTATCATCAAAAAGACCATAAATAACAAATGTTGGTAAAGATGTGGAGAAAAGGGAACCCAAGTATGCTGTTGGCGGGAACGTAAATTGGTGCAGCCACTACAGACTTTTGTGTGCTTGAAAATCTCCTTGAGGGGCTTGCGTTGAAGATGCAGAGTCCATGACCACTCCCCCCATTCAGAGCCTCATCCAGTTATGTCTGGGCAGGCGCCCTGGGGACGTTCCCCAGTGGCTCTGACGACAGGATCCGTCCCTTGGAGACGCTGTCTCGCCCTCAGACCCACCCAGGCTTGCCTTCCTGGGGGTTAGTGCTGAGGGGATGGTGGCAGGTGTCACTCCTCAGTCACCCAGGAGGCTGGAAGCCCTTCCCTGCACTCCACACCCCTGTCTCGAAGGTCTGCTGGCGGCTGGAGACCTGGCAGCCTGGGGCCGAGTGAGTGGAGACAGGCCAGCCTGTGGGGCGTGCCAGGTGGGGAGCGTGGTGGATTGGCTGCTGTGAGGTGTGTGGGGAAGGTCTGAACTCCTCAGCGTCTCACTCTCGTCGGCTCCCAGCGTGACAGACGCACAAAGGTACCTTTTAGAGGTGGGAAAGTATAGGTGCTGCCACTTCAAAGGCCTTGGCAGCCAGAGCTCTTCTTTGATAGATGGCCGTATTATTAACGGTGATTTATTGCCGGGGCCATTTTGACAACAGAAATAACCAGTTTCCCCAGCTTCTTGGCCTCTTCCCCCGCACCTGGCTGGATTTTTTTTGGCCCTAGGGTTTACCTCCCTGAACAAGGAGGCCGGGGCATCTGTTGAACGCACACAGTGAGGTATTGGCCTATGAACTTGTCATCGTGTGTCATAAAGTTTAGTGAAATGCTGGCAGATTGTAATCCTAAAGAGGGCAATTGCCAATTGCTTGCTTTCTCTCTCTTTCTTTTTCTTTCTCTCTCTCTCTCTCTCCCTCACCTCCTCTCCTGGTTGAGTTGGTTCTCACCTCTGTCCTACTTGCTTGATTAGTCACAAGCAGGAGTCTGCTGCTTTGCAGTTTTTCCCAGAGTGAGCCCGGCCTTGGCTAGGCAGATCTCATGGGAGAGCAGATTAAGGGAGCCCATCACCCTGCTACTGGCTGCAGCCAACAGACGGGGTCTGTGGACACAGGGAGGTGTCCCAGCCCTGGCGGCTGCAGGCAGGCAGCAGAGAAGAGCAGGAGGTGTTGGGGTGGTTTCTGGCTCCAGCTAATGGGGGTTCTTTAGCATCCGTTGCTTTTGCACATTACTTGGATTTCTCTCCTGAGTTTATCTCCCTCTGCCTTTTCCTAGCTTGCTTTTGGATCTGGAGGTAGCAGTGGGGTGGTGGGGGGATTGTAGGAGAGGAATCACTTGATCTGAGCTTGAGTCCTGGCTGCCCCTCACTTGCTGCAATTCCTCAGCCGGAGACTCAGTTTCTAAATCCATAAAATGGGGTGACAGTTCTTGCCCTGCTTACTTCACACGGCTTCAGAGAGGATCAGATCAGAAAACGGATGAAAGAGGATGGTTAATAGCAAATCACCCTGCAAATCTGTTGGATTATTGTAATCTCATATGCGCTGTCACAGAGTTTTGTTTCATGTCTAATTGAGCCTCAGCTTCTGTTATTCCAAAGGATTGTAAGCCTATCAGGATCGGTCTTCTGTTTCTCTTTATGGTTCTTCAAGGCTGTGATGACCTTGGTTTCTAAATCGACGTGGGAGGCATTGTTTAACTCATGGTCTGAACAATGGGGATTTTCAGGGACGTTCGTGACAAACAGTGGCTCTCTGTACAGTGCTGGGTTAAGAATACAGAAACAAATAGGCTGCAGACCAAACTGAAATGATTGAATCACAGTTTGTCAGATCTTGAAAGGACCTTAGGGAACGGCTAGTTTAATTATCCCATTTTATAGATTTGTAAGGTGAGGCTTAACGAGGTAGAACGACATTCCTGAAGTCAGCAGTGGTGGGACTAGAATTCGTGTCGCTGAGCCCCAGGCCAGTACTTTCTCACTGGGAGAAGCCTCTTAACGGCCATGATTCTGGCTGCTCCTTCTTTTCCACTAACAGGAGATGTCACCCCTCTCTTCAGGTATCCTCAGCAATTCTCTCTCAGGGAAAGATCGTCTGGCAGTCATTTACACCCTAGCATGAATTTAACTCAATATTTAGCTCAGTCCGACGTGTTTGCTTTTGAAGCCTCATTCCCCGTTAAACAGACAGAGCTGGGCTTTGTTCCCTGTCAGCAGAGTTTCTAGTACTGGTGAGAAGAGAGGCAATGCTTTTTGAGGCAGAGGTTTGTGATTCTCACCCCCTGAAATCATCTTAGGTGCTTACTCTGCAGGGCAGCCAGGGCTGGGCACTGCTTCCTCCATTACACTGCCCTGGCCTGGATCTATGTGTCCCGAGTTCAGAACATGTCTGTCAGGACCTGTCAGGGAGCGAGGTTGGGTAGATGGGTGGAGTCAGACAGGTTTAAAAATGGAAAGAAGCAAGACAGAGTGGAGGTGGTCCCTAAACACGCTGCCCCTTCATTTTGTTTCTGCTGTCTTTCCCATAGCTGGAAAACACTAGAAGCAGACGTGCTAAGAACTGTTTAAGTTCCGAGTGCCTGGTGTGGGGAGAGTTTCTAAGCCCTTACTGTGTGCCAGGCACTGTCCTGTGTGCAGAGTGGTGAGGAAAAGACATACCATCAACCACGCAGAGCTCAAGTCTAGAGTCAGGGCCACAGGCAGGGGGAGGGGGGACTACCCGGGGCAAACGTGCTGCCCTTCCTGCCTTTGCCCTTGAAGGGAGCAGCGATGCCCTTTCTGTAGGTCGCCTTGAAACTTTGGTAGAATCTGATGAAGTCTAACATTGATAAAGTGATTGCTGTGACTTTTGGTGGTTGGAAATGCAAAGGGACGGAGAGGATTTAGAAATGATGAGAGAGAGAGAGAGACGCAGAAGAACACCAGAATCCCTCTCATTTTAGGCATGTAGCTTACAGGGAAGCAAGGCAGCCACGTGCAAATGTCCTTGCTGGCTTTAGAGAAGGGGCCTGGAACCTGGGGCAAAGGCAGAGATGGCCATGCAGGGCCTCAGCCTAGAGGAGACAGATGGTGCCTGAAGCCAGGAGAACAGATGCTATCTCTGCAGGGAGAAGGAGATTGCAACCCTGAGTCTGTGCAAGTGCAGCTTGAGCTGGGATGGCGAGTAGCATTGCACGCTGCCCTCAGGTCCTTGTTCGGTGATCGTCTGAGGGTTTGCTGAGGTTGACCAGCTGCCCGGTGGGTCCTGAGCACAGAGAAGAGTGGAGGATAAAGAAGGGCCAGGGCGGGGCTACTAGCCTCCCCCCAACCCCAAGTGCACGATGAGACCTGTGGCCTTGCCGTCTGTGTGTGGTCCTGTCGGGGACAGACTGGCTCTGACTCCCCTGGGGCTTCAGGGAGGGCCCCTCCTTCCAAGGATCCAGGTGGTAAAGGAGAATGCTCTTTTGGCGGGGGGGGGGTCTCCTGAGAGCCACCCACCTCCCCTGCAGCTGAGTGGAAGTACCTTGCCTGACCCCAGGGCCAGCCCCATGTAGCAAGGCCTCGGCGATGTCAGACCTGAAAGGCAACCCGCTGGCCCTGTAGGCTCTGGAGCTGACAGGTGTCTGACAGGTATCCCCGCCAGAGCCTGGAGGTGAGGGGGATAGGCCGGCTAAGCTCCTTTCCTCCTGGAGATGATAACTGCAGTGCAATAAAGCCCTGGCCCCCCGGGATAGACTGATGGCTGAAACACTTCATCTGAGCTGAGGATCCGTCATGTGCATGTACAAGGGAGTGCGGGGGATAGGAAGGGAGAAAAGGCAGCTCCGAGAACATTTCCAGAGGTGCTCAGGAAATTCCTAGCCCTCCTCCCTTCCCTGAAGTATCATCTGGAAGGTCTTTCCAGAATTTATAGATCTACGGATCGCTTCCAGATCTTAGCACAGCATAGACACCTCATGAAATATTTACCTGGGCTGATGACAGTGATGATGAAGATGGGGGGGCCTGGAAGGGACTATGTTTTTGCCAAGTTTAATTAATTCAATTCAACAAATATTTAACAAGTACGCATTCTTGCCCAGGGCTAGGAAAGCTCTAATTATTATTTTGGGGGAGGAAGGAGGGAAAGGCACTGAAAATATAAATAAAGATGACACAGGCTCTTTTCTCTAGAACCCTGACCTATTCTGAGGGGCCAGGCCATGCACAAACTGGCTGGCTGGGAGTGAGTGCAGGCAGGTGGAGTTGGGACGTAACGACAGATGGTCCAGAGTGTAGCTTGAGGCACACGCACCTAGTGGGATCCTTGCTCTGCCTCTTACTGTCTGTAGGATCGTGGGTTAGTTTCTTGTTTCTTGGGTTCCTCAATTTCCTCAGCTCTAAAATGGAGACAGTGATATTCCCCAGCTCCCAAGGTTGACATGAAGGTTACATGATTTGGTGACTTAGCACCATCCCCGATCAGTAGCTCAGTAGGAAACATTGCCAGCATGGTTGTGATGGAGAATGGGGATCCAGTGACAGAGCCAGGCTGCAGATGACCAGGAACCAAATGACGGTCACCGACTCAGGGCTCTGTGCATGCTGGCTATACCAATGGTTTCAATTTTTTAAAAAAAAATTTAGAACCAGTGCATTTTTGTTTTATTTTATTTATTTATTTTGGCCGCTTTGTGTGGCTTGCAGGACCTTAGTTCCCTGACCAGGGGTCGAGCCTGTGCCCCCTGCAGTGGAAGCACGGTATCTTACCACTGGACCGTCAGGGAATTCTCTAGAACCAGTTCATTTTAATAGGTAATATACATCCAAGTGGTTTAAAAGTTAAAAAGAACTGTGCATAGAAAAGGAAAATAGCTGTCTTCCCTGTCCCCTAAGCAGTCTTTTCCCTCTTCCCCGAGGCAACCTCTGTCACCAGTTTCTGGGGTATCAGTATATATTGATGATGAACATAGCCAATACTCCTTAGGCTTACCACGTGCCCAGCATTATTTTAAGTGCTTATATTAATACTTTTAATTCATATGCACATTCATATTTATATTTATACATTCGTATTCATATACATAACATATTGATTCATTTAATCGTTACAGGAACGATTTATAAGGTAGGTACCGTTGTTATCACTAGTTGTCGGAACATATAACATATAATTAAATAATTTTACTCTTTTTTTTTCCATTTGAGACATTTACTTATATCTTTCCAATCTCAATATATAAGAACAATTCCCTGAACAACAGTGATAATTAGGGAAGCGGATGGGCCACGGTCATTGGAGAGACTTCATAAAGGAACAGGGCTGGGGAGGATGGTGAGAAAGATAGGTCGTGCTGTCAAACATCTACAGAAAAACTTCACAAGAGTCTTGCAGCTCTTACTCCATTTTCCCCAAAACACGGCAGGGTGAGGTAGGGATGACCATCTCCATTTTCATAGATGAGAAGAGAAATCAGAGGAGCTAAGTGACTTGCCCCAAACCTTACAACTGATCCCAAGCTGGCACTTAGTCCTCTCTGGCCTCCTGGTCCTTAGCCTCACATTTTGCCATGGCAACATGGTGGGATGGGGGGATCAAGCATGAGTAGAGGTCGGGGAGTGAGAGAGCACTGCACGCCTTGTGGAGGCCAGACTGTTGAGTAGGAGTTCATGGGCAGGGAGAGTGGGAGAGAGATGGAGGTGAGACAGCGGGGGCTCCAGGGGGCTTCTCTTGAGCTTTAACCTTCTAGTAAGGAGAAGGTCTAAGTAGAGATGCCATCCTCTGGCCTCTTGTCCTTGGGGGGTCCCTACCATCCAGACCCAACAGGGACCCAAGCGGGGTGGGAGTGGAGCTTCTCGACACACTTCTCAGATGGGCCTTGAAAGATTTTGGACTTCTTTTGTGGGATAGAGAAATTGTCCCCCCCCCCCCCAACACCGCCGGGTTTGTAAAGGCTACAGAGGAAAGGGCACACCAGTGTTAAAAACTGGAGAGCTGCCTGCTTAGATCTGGTGAGCCAACCCCCGTGACACATGGGGTGACCCAAGATGTGTGCATAGCGATTTCCCAGCAAAGTCTTCATTTCTGTAGCTATTTATTAAAACCTGCTTCCCAAAATGCCTTCCCTTCTGTGCGTTTCAGTTTCCTCATCCATGGCATAGAGATAATAACGCTTGCCCGACTTACCTCCCAGGCTGGGGTGTAGGTTTAATGAGAAATCGTGTAAGTGCTTTGGCCTTGTTAGGGGTGGTGACGAAGGTGATGGCTGTTTCTCTCCCCACTCGGGGTGTTGGTACCCATCCCTGGTCTCACTCTGTCTTCAGGAGGAACGAAGGCTCTCCTGGAAACATGGGGGCAGCCGTCATGTGTGGCATCTGGGTCTCGTGCGGAGACCCTGAGTAGAGGCCAGATTTCTCCTATGAGTCTGATTCTCCTCATTAAGGAGAAAGCTCCAAAGCTCCAGCATCCCTTGGGCAGACAGTAAAGCATTTGTGCATCTGTGTCAATTTCCCCGCCGAGTCTTAATTTTTCTAAATTACAAACACAATAGTGCGTTTCATGGAAAAATTAGAAAATACAGACAAAACAAAAGAATTAAAAACTGTATTATTTCTACCATGGTCAACACCAAATGTATAGGTACTCTCAGTTTCTTTTCTTTGTGGGTAGGTGTGTGTCTTTTTGCAAAATGAAACCCTGTTGTACATAATGTTTTGTAACCTATTTTTAAGATCGACAACATACCACAAACATCTTTCCATGTTGACCCAAATTCGTCTCCATCACGCTGTTTAAGTTAAGACTTTGTTCTCATGGGCAGCTCCAGAGACCCCTGGATGTGTGAGAAAAAGGGTTGGCTGAGAAGTGACTTCTCCCCAATGGCCAATGTTTATTCTCAGGTGTGTAGACACCTGGGTCTCCCTGGAGGCAGGCAAGGTTTGGAAAACACTGAACTTGGGGTCAGATAGGCCAGGAGTCCAGCTGCAGCTCTGCCATTTACAAGCTGTAATTGGGAAGGGAAAGGACCCAGGGTGACCAACTTACCATTTCCAGGCCTCCATAAAGGAGTAATGGCAGAATGTAAGTAAAAGAGCTTTGTAAACTGGCAGCAGCTATTAACAAAGTTATGGATGAACAAAGCCTACTTTGTTGCTTCTGCAGGAGAAATTCCAATGTTTTGAGGATCATAAAACACCATGAACAAATGAGTCTGGCCTGTAGGAAGGAGGAGAGCTTGAGAGAGAAAAATCATATTTTAGTTTTGAGAAATGATTTGGACTTTGAAAACAGACTTCTTGGTAAGTAAAGGGGTGGGGAAAGAGAGAGGAAAAAGATGAATTTCTAGGAAGCCAGAAACAAGGGTTCCTAATAAACAGTAATAGGGATGGTGACAATGATGGTGATGATGGTGACGGTGATGATGGTGATGGTGATGATGATGGTGGCAGCTAACACAGAGCATGTACTATGTGTCACTTTACAGAGACAAACTCAGCTAATCCCCTGAACATCCGTATGCGGTAAGTATAATTATTGTCCCCATTTTACAGGTGAGGGCAACGAGGCACAGAAAGAAAGATGAACTAACTTAACCAGGTCACATAGCTGGTAAGCGAGAGATCCAGGATCTGAGCCCAAGGTCACAGGTTTCTGTAGACTCAACATACCTGGGACCAGACACGATGGGAAGGGCTGCAGAGCCAGCTCTAGATAGATGGACTTTGAAGACAAATGCTGTATCTATGAGTCATTGTCTATTTGGAGACAACTTGCAGTGAGTGAGTAGTTTCACTTACAGTCAAGGGGACCAGCTGGAAAGCATTTCAGTCTGTGACAACTTGGGAAGTGGAGGGGTGGGGAAGGAAGGGGGAGGAGCCTGTGTTCATTATTTGTCCAGAGCCCTGGGGAGGTGACCAGTGGGAGGGAGTATCCGCTAGGATGCTGAGCCATGACATTCTTTTTTTTCCTGCTCCCTCCCCCCACGACATTCTTGATTGTCGGCCTCCGCCAGGAGGAACTGAGGTTGGTGAGAACTTCCCCTGTGCTTAAGATGGACTCTGGTTCTCCTGGGGGTCTGCCCGTGGCTGGTGTCTCTTGGTTAACCCGGAGGCACAGGCTTCCCTTTCCCCTCCTCTCCTGCCCACCCGCTCTCCCTCCCAAGCACGGCTTGGTGGGGGCAGCCGTGGGATGGAGAGAGCGACCTCTCTGTGGGTGCTCGGAGGACCCCGAGAGCTGTCCTGAAGCCCTGGAGAAGTTTGGAGGAAGTTCTGTGTTCCTTCCGTGGCATCGTCAACGTGGGGAGGAAAATACAGCAGCCATCGTCAGGGGGCTATTCGTCCGGTTCTGCTGCACTCGGAACCTGTCCGGAGGGGCTGACAAGTAAAGGACCCATTGGCTGATGGCGGGCAGGCTGGGCTGTCTGTCAGAGTCACGTGTGCGTACTTGGCAAAAACGGGTCCTGAAACCCTCCCAAGCCTCTGAGAAAGCATAGTAGAGATGCTGGTCTCCTGTGGGTGGCTGGGCCTGAGGGGCTGCGTTGCAGGGAAAGCCGCTGCAGGACAGAAGGTGCTGGAAGCGGGAGGGAGGCCTCAGCAGAGTAGCGGTGAGCAGTGCAATCGACGACGTGCTACGTGCTGTGCTGGGTGCCTGGGACTGAGGTCCCCACCACACACTGCAGCCCATCCCTCCGAGGGCTGCAGGAGCCGGCAGGTAAATGATGAAGTATCATCCCGAATGCTAAGTGTGAGCTGGGCACACGTAGAGAAAGTGGGATGGGCTCTGGGTGGAAGATTCTTCACAGCCGGGGAACCCCTGTGCAGAGAGCTCTGCCCTGTCCACTGATGATCCCTTTTCAGGAAACGGGCCCTTCCCTGGATGCTTGATAATCCATTTAAAAAACCAATAGTGTATCACAGACATCTTTTCATGTTGATCCAAATTCATCCGCATCCCCATTTTTTGGTTAAGACTCTGGTTCAATGCACAGTTCTGGGGATCCCTAAACGTGTGAGATGGGAAGAGTTCACTGGGAAACTATTTCTCCTCTCTGCATGTGGGCGCGTGCGGGCACGCGTGATACATACACACACACTTCGTGTGCAAGCTCACACACACATACTTCTAAAACTTATTTACTTTATGGCTCCGTGCATTTTGTTTAAAGAAATTTAGTTTAGAAAATTTCAAATATACACTAGATTAGAGAGAAGAGCATGGTGAGTCCCCATGTACTCATCTCCCAGCATCTGCAGTTACCAACATTTTGCCAATGTTGTTTCCTCCATCTCCCCAGTGCATTATAAAACAGTCACAATTCCCTGCATTCCATCAATGCTTCAGAATGCATCACCTCATGCCATCCTTATGACAGTCCTATTGAGTTCAGCAGAGTGGTTATTACTATCTTCATTAAAAAAAAATATTTATTTATTTTTGGCTGTGTTGGGTCTTTGTTGCTGCGCGCGGGTTTCTCATTGCCGCGGCTTCTCTTGTTGCGGAGCACAGGCTCTAGGCGCACAGACTTCAGTAGTTGTGGCTCACGGGCTCTAGAGCTCAGGCTCAGTAGTTGTGGCGCACGGGCTTATTTGCTCCGTGGCATGTGGGATCTTCCTGGGCCAGGGCTCGAAACTGTGTCCCCTGCATTGGCAGGCAGATTCTTAACCACTGCGCCACCAGGGAAGCCCCTATCTTCATTTTATAAAGAGAAAACCAAAGCTCAGAGAGGTTAAGGAACTTTTCCAAGGTTACACAGCTAGACAGCCCAGGACTTCTGATGCCTAATCAGGTTCCAGCTCATTGGATTATTCCAACTGCATTTTAGGATGCAGGCAGGGCAAGCAGGGGCGTAGCTTAGCTGGTGGAAGGTCTCTGAGAATCCCAGCCTACAGGGTTGCCCAGTCTAAGGCCTTCCTTTTAACCCCTTTGCTAGACCTGCCCCACTGCTTGGAGCAGCTAGAGCAGGGGAGGGCAAATTAAGCTCTCCCAGGTTTTTCACCGGTGGCTTCCTTGGATCGTGGCTGCAGGACGTTTATAATACTCGGAATCAATTTGAGGCGCAGAGATTTTCAATCAGGGAGGCAGGTTGCACTGATAGGGTCAAAAGGCCTGTCGCCAGCGAGGATCACAGCATCTGACATATTAATTTGAGCTGTCAGAACCAATACGTGTAACGGAGGCGTGGAGACACAGGCCCTGTTTCGGAGAAAGAGTGGGAAAGGAACAAACAGGGGAAAGTACGACCCTGTGACAGACTAACGTTTCACAGACTCCTGTAGACCCAGTCCCGCCGCGGGTAGCCAGCGGGCCGCCCATTCCTGGGGAGGCATACGTGGACGGGAGGACGGGACTTCTCTGCGGGATGCTGGCTACATCACAGCGGCCAGTTGGCCCTGTAATTAAATTCTCCCCAGCTTTTCCCCGACGCTCACTAGTTGTCTCTTTCCTTGCCTCCACATCAGTTGAGCTCCAAAGCTCTGAGCCTCAGTGGGAAGTACGTTTGTTACTGAGAACCCTTTGACACCTGCAGCTGGAGTCGGCTCCCGGCAAAAAATCACCATGAGCCCTGCTTCTCCCGAGACTCACGCTCAGCCTGCCTCACGACTGGTACCCTTCCCCTCTTTCCTGCCCTCCCTGTTCCCGTTCTCCTTGTTGTCCCTCTCCATCTCATTCTCCCCACTCCCAGTTCCTTTGGGCAACCCTGCCATCCCCTCAAGACCCCATACCTTCCCCGAGACCTGGGAGCTGATGCTCTCAAATGAACCCTTGTGAACACACAACAGCGCAGGTCTGCACGGGTCCCGGGCGTGCAGGGTACACACTGTGTTCCCGGGGACCCCATCTTATTGGGTTGCACATGTAAAGCACGGTGGACCCAGAAAAGCCCAGTAGTCTCCATGCTTCTTATACCAAGTGATCAGGAAAGAATGGGAACATACAATGTCATGGCCAAGACATGGTAAAGTCTCCATTCCTGGAAGCCCCTGGGCCATGACTGGGGGGTGGTCTATGTCAAGCAAAGGAAGAGTGATTCCGCATCCAGTGGGAGCAATGAACACAGACAGACCTCATTTTAGTGCACTTTATTTTGTTTCGCAGATACTGTGTTTTTTACAAACTGGAGGTTTGCAGTAACCCTGTATCAAACGAGTCTATCGGTGCCATTTTTCCAACGGCATTGGCTCATGTCGTTTCTCGATGTCGCATTTTGGTAATTCTCACAATATTTCAAACTTTATTATTATATTTGTCATGGGGATCTGTGATCAGTGAACTTTGATGTTACCGCTATGACTCACTGAAGGCTCAGAGGATAGGTGGCAGTTTTTAGTTTTTAGCAATAAGGTAATTTTAAATTAAGGTATGTGCATTTTTTCCCACCAAAACCATGCATTTACATTTATTCTTGTAACTCGCTATATGTTTCAAGCCATGAGTTCCCATGGTTATCTCCAGTTCCAATGCAACAACACAGGATTTATCCCAGCTTTTCCCCTTTTGATATTTCGACCTCCTCCTCTGAGGAGAAAGCCCCACTGTCTCTCTCTTCCCGTACAGACAGTGTTCTCCTTCTTGTGCATTGTTTTTTTAGACAGAATGCTAGTGCACCTTAATAGACTACAGTATAGTGTAAACATAACTTTTATACGCACTGGGGAGCTAAAAAATTCGGGTGACTCGCTTTATTTGATACTCGCTTAATGGTGAGGGTCTGGAACCGAACCCATGATGTCTCTGAGGTCTGCCTGCACTTATGACATTAGGCGCCGTGGAGAGGTGAGCCTGAGAGGTGGACAGCAGCCCTATGTTAACACACAAGCGAATCCCACACGTCTGTCTGAGATTCCAAAGCTCACGGCCTCCCGGGCATCTCCTCATTGCTGGGCCTCCAGTGACGGAAGACGTCAGGTCTTTTCCTAGGCAGCGGTGCTGAAGGGCCTCCCTCGGGGACACAGGAGTTGACTCTCCAGCTCCCTTCCCAGACCGGATCACTTCTTCCCCCAACACGCCCTCTGCCCCATCCTAACACCCGTGTAGCACCCAGTGTGATATATTCGGGAGCTTTTTTCTTCTCAAAACGTTTTGTGCAAAGGGAACAGCTCTTTGAAGAAACTAGCTCCTGAAAAAAAATCTTTGAGTTGTGTGGAGGAACACAGTTGTCCTTGCTCCGAGGGGAGACCCCAATCTTGAAGAGAAAATAAATGAGGGACAATGGTTATCAAAAAGATGGGTGAGATTTATAGGAAGAGCTGCATTTCTTCTCCTGATCTGTCTTTCCCTCCACCTGTAACGTACAAGTCAAACCAATAAATGGTATGGGGAGAGAGAGAGAGAGAAAGTACACTTGTAAGAATCCTCTTTAGGGTGACAGCTAAAGGATAGAGAGTTTCTTCTCGAGATGATGAAAATGTTCTAAAATTGACTGTGTGATGGTGGCACATATCTGAATATATTAAAAACCATTGAATTTTATACTTTAAACGGGTGACTGTATGGCATGTGAATTACGTCTCAATAAAGCTGTTAAAAAGAAAAAACAAAGGACACACTTCCTACTGGGGCCTGGCCTTGGACGTTACCTTGGAAGGGCACGGGTGTTCAATCCCCACCAGCGTGGGTCCCAGGAGTCGGGTCACCCACAGAGTCCAGGAGGCAGTGGAAAGGCTGGAAAAGGGCCTCCGTCTCTAAACCCAGCCACGTCACAGGTCCAGTTAGAGACTTGTGGCAATCGGTTTGTAGGACGTCACCGTTGGAAGGAATGTTAGAGGCCACGATGTCCAACTCCCGTTTCTCAGATGCAGAAACGGAGGCCCAGGAAGGGGAGGGACTTGTCCACAGAACACAGCGCGTTAGAGTCAAATCTGGGACCTGAGCCTCGTCTTCTGTTGCTTATCCTAACGTCTTTCCTTTTCCTTCCACAAAGAGCGACCGAAATGTGTGCTGGGATCTATGTGTTCACAGTCAGCCTTAGAGAGTATAGAGGGGGGTGGCGGTGTGGGGTAAACAGGCCACTACACCACAGTCTGAGGCACTTTGATGGGGGGAGTAGAGGAGGCTATAGGTAGATCTAGAGAGGGACGACAACTGTGTGTGCGTGCGCGTTGCTCAGGGACGGTTTCCTAAAGAAGTTACTTTCCATCTGAGATCGAACTGATGAACAGGAATCAGGTACAGCTTGGGGACAGGGGGAAGAGGGGGAGTGGGGGTGAGCTGGGGCATCTACGTTATTCAGGAGACATTCAGTCTGATACGGAAGACTGTCTGGGGAGTGAGCAGAGAATGTGGAGAATGAGACTGAAGAGGTTCTAGATTCTCTGGGACCTTCTATAACTACCTATGGTGTTTAGGCTTTACCTCGAGGTTAACAAGAGCCCTTGATGAGTTCGCGGCACGTTACTCTGGCATCCACATCGTGCTAAGGGAGCTCTCCTCTGGTCCAACACCCCTCGCCGCCAACCCCAGGCTCTTGGGCCAGCTGCATAACAACCCTCTTTAACTGAGCACCTACTGCATGGCTGGCGCTGGACTCAAGTGGGTATTTAACGCTGAGGAACTCATTTAATCTCCATAACAACCCAATAAATTGTTTACCAAAATGATTCACATTTTACAGATGCTAGTAGCTGACACTTATTTAGATTAACTATGTGCCAGGCATGTTCTAAGGACTTTACATATATCAACTAACTTATTCCTCATGGAAACCCCGTATGGTAGGTACCAGGATTACCTGCATATGATAAACTAGGAGACTGAAGCACGAGGAAGATAAATAACTTGCTTGACTAGCCACTCACAGAGAGTCAGCCCCTGCTTGTCTCCATTTCTCTAGACCCCCCAACAGAAGAAAACTAAAAAAAAAAGTTGTAAAATTTAGAGAAAAATAAAGCATTTCCCCCTTATTGTTAAATTCCTGGCCCTCCTTCAAACAAACAAAGAAACAAACAACCCTCCCAAACTCAAGGTGGGAATCTTCTTGTCCAGGAAAGAGGGGAGGGGTGATAGGCAAAGGGCTAGGACATCACATAGGAAGGGCAGACCACACATCTTGTGGGAGGGGGTGCAGGCAGAATTCCAAAATCACCCTATGGCCTTCACCTCCTGGGGTTACCCCCATGACTATGTTATGGGATGTGGCAAAAGGCGTTTTGCAGATGTAATTAAGGTTACTAATCAGATGACCTTAGAATTGGTAGATTATCCAGGGGGACCTAACCCAAACATGTCAGCCCTTTAAGAGCAGAGAATTTTCTCCAGAAAAGGTAGAAAAAAGGCATCAAAGAGACTGAAGTGTGAGAGGGCTCTGATGCCAGGGAAGTTCTCTGTTGGTGATCTTTACATTTTCTCATTCCTTCTGCACCTATTCATTGGAATCCTTCTGAGAAGGATTCTTCTCCTCATCAACTATGTGGTTGGCTTGATGAAGAGTTCATACAGGAAAGGCAGTGTAAACGTTTGATTGTTTTTTTCTCCCTTATTTAATCAATTTTCAAAAAAGTTTTTAAAATGCCATTATGCCAATCAAAGGGCTGAAGTCCAGAGAATGGATAGGTTGCAGAGTTCTAGAGCCAAGATTTGAATTTAAGTTTTCCCAGGGTCCAACTTGTGGGCTTAACCACTGTACCTCACTGCCTCCCAGGAAGGAGGAAAATGGTCATGAGATAATGTCAAATTAATCAGGCAGAATATGAATCTAGTGAGATATTTATAGATGCATAGAAAAGATGGAGGGAAATACACCAGAAGTTTTACAGTGGTTATCCCTGAAAAGTTGAAAAACAAAAAGCACCCAGAACACTTGGGTTCCTCTGTTTCTGGTCCTTTCTCAAAGGCTGCTGAGAACCTATAGAGGGTATTAAGTTCTTTTTGTGCAATGAGCAGGGCACTTTTCTTGTTTATAAAGGTCCCTGTCATTGTCCTTGAATGCTGGCGAGTGTCCCACGGGAGAGCTTGGCAGTGTCTTTCTCCAAGGAGAGAGGGGCTGTATCACTTCAAGGATTCCTAGGCACTTTCTGTGGCTACCGTTGGTGTGGTTTAGTGGGGAAGAGGCTGATCTGGAGTCAGATCATTTAGGCTCACGCTTTGGCTTAGCCACTTCCTAGCTCTGTGACCTTGGGCAAGTTAACCTCTATGTTCCTCAGTTTACTCAACTCTGAAGTGGAGAGGGTCACAGTGCGGACCTCCTAGAGTTTGGGAGGGTTACATGAGTTAATGCAAGTAGGATGCAGGCCTTAAAAAGTACTCAAGGAGCGCTAGTTATTCTTATGCAGGAGAGCCTGGAAGAATCATTGCTCCACATAATTTTGCTGTTACGAGAATAGAAGGGAGGACCGCTTCCCCAGGTGCCAGAAGGATTGCAGTGAAGCCCAGACTCTGCCTTTGTGACACACATTTTCCCTATCCAATTTACCTTGGCACAAAAGGATAACTCATTGGTATGTCCACATCCTGGTCCTTGACATACATCTTCCCTGCTCGTGCATGTGGTGACAGCTCCCCAGGTCCCCTGGACTTTCTTCTCTGAGTTTCCCATTAATGTTGTCTACACGAAGGAAGACCTGGTGTTTGCCTTTCCCCAAAGCCATCCTTCTTTGGAGAACAGGGTAGGGTGAAGGGTGGGGGCCCTGAGAGGAAGGAGGTGGGAGAAAGACCATCCCAAGACGTCAATGTGATCTTGAGATCCAGCAGCATGGCTTAGAAATACACAGGCCAGCTACCTCCCAGCAAGGCTTGCCGGCACCAGTCCTGCCCTTCCTGGCAGCCAGGAGAAGGCACGTCTGGAATGAAACTGGTCCTGCCCTGGGGAAGGGGTGAATGGTTACTTGTGAAGCTAGTTCTTGGGTTTGATTTTCTCCTCAACTACCTCAATTTCTTCCTCTTCACCAGACAAGTGCATGCAGCTTGGCGATTTCCAACCATTCCCAGCCCTAATAATTGACCCGATGGGCTCTGTAAGCGATTGGGGTCCTGCCGAGGCCCGGATTCTCAGTTGGGATCCCCAGGAGTGAGGACAATCATCCTATTCCTTTCCCAAGTGTTTGGACTTTGGGTCAGAAGCCGCCACGGAAAGGGGAAAAAGAGAAAACACTTCTCGATGAAATGTTCTTCCTTTGGGACACGACTCCAGGCGTGTTAGGAATGGAAGTGACGTTTTCTCATTCATTCATCTCATTCACTTATTTATTCATTCATTGGAGAAATATGTATTGGTTCTTTTAGAGAGTGCTTTTCAGACTTTTGCTTTTGGCAGCAGAACCCCTATTTAATAACATCTTCATGAAACCCAATATATAAGAGACTGAACTGAAGTTCAGAGAGAATCAGGGACTTGCCCAAGGCATCCACGCTCTTTAATGGTGGTGCTGGGTGGCATCCAGATATGCTCATTTCTAACCCTTCAGTCAGCTATGCCCTTGTTATTTGGAGCATTTATAGACAAGTACAAACAGTCCTAAACTTACAAGTGAGCTCTGTTCCAAAAGTTCATCAGGAAGTCCGCTACCTGGACTTGGAATATATTTCCCTATAGAAACAGAGGTACGGATGGTGGTGAGGTGCCCAGACCGGCCCACAAAAGCAAGTTTAATCCACAGTGTGTTGGAATTCTAGAACTAACAGTTCTTCTTTAGCTTTGTGCTTCTAAGAGCCCTGAGGAACTTGTGTACTTGGACAGTAAGACATCCTTTGTGGGGAACATGTCTGTGAGTTCCCACCCATGTGGACACAGTAAGGGACTAGGCAGTGAGCAAAAATGACCTTTGCATGTTTCGAAAGATGTCACCGTTTTCTTTGGTCCCAATAGAATGTCAAGCTCCCAAAGGAAGGGATTTTTGCTTATTTTGTTTCCTACCGTATTCCCAACATATAAGTGCCCATAAGAAGCGCTTGATAAATGATTGTTGAATGAATAAATGCACAAAAGTTTCATAGATTTCTTGAACACACATCTCCAGGAGGCTTGGTTATTTGTTTCCAAGAAACAAATATATTCTAAATATATTATATTTAGAAACAGCAAAGTAAAGGCTGATATAGACAGATCACACCAACAGCAGGTAGAGGTGATCAGCATTCAGGCAGAAGAAAAAAAAAAAACATAAAAAGCTGATACAGGAACTCCAACAGCACAACAGTCTGGGATCATTCAGGTCAGGAACCCTGGGAGTCATTACTGTAAAGTACACATTAATTAATGCTTATAATTTATCATCCTTGTTTAAAGATGGAGGAAAGGATGTGTGGAAATTGTCAAAATCATAATAAAAAGTTATGTTTCTTAAAGAAACAAACTCTTCTTTTATCTGGAAAAACATTCTAGGATTCCTCAAGTTCCAAGTGCCTAAGTGTTCTAGTCTGTAATATGAGAAAAACGTTGGATGTTACACTTTACAGTAGGGACTATTTGGGGCTTTGGTGGAGCTCTCAGCCTTTTTGGACTGCAAATATAATTGGGTAACAAATGAGAAACTTTGCTTTTAAAGCAAAAACGAAACTGAAAGAGGCATCTTAGCTGCTGCGGACAGCAGTTCATCGCAGGTGGCCCAGGGCGGCCTTCCAGGAGCCCAGGCAGGAGTAGCATTTCCGTGGAATGTGCATCCTTGGGGGAATTTTGCTTGAAGACAGAGCGTGGGCTTCAGACTAAGACAGAACTTCACTCAGTGTAGGCGCTTCTACTTACTAGCTGTGTTACCTTGGACAACTCATTAGCCACTCTGAGCCTTGGTTTTTTTTCTTCCTCCAGAAGGTAATGTCTTCCTTATAGAGTTGTGAGGTTTAACTGAAATAGCATATTTAAATGGCCAGGTATGGTGCTGTTACATGAAAGATACTCAACAAATGCAACTTCCTCTCTTACTATTTCCAGGAGATACCCTCCTCTACTTTCTATGGTTGAATTTGAGTGAAGGGTGCTGTGTGTGTGTGTGTGTGTGTGTGTGTGTGTGAGTGTGTGTGTGTGTCTGCAAGTGGCTTGCTCACTCAACAAGTCTTCCCTCCAGCAGTTCTCCTCCTTTCTTGCCCTGCTCCATGTCTGGATGGGCTGTTGGGCCAATGACCATAGTCTAAGAACACTTTGCAAAGTTTTGGTAAATATTTGGCCCCTCTAGTTCAGGCAATGATTTGAGTTTGAGAATCAGTCACAGAGCATCATTTCCATGAACAGCTGTGCTTGCAATGGAAAGATGAAAACAAAACACACCCTTCCATCCCCCCACCTCCTTTCCTAAGACCACCGTATCCATGAGGGCAATGGCCTGCATGAGTCAAGATAGTCTGAACACGCCTTTCCTTCCTCAAGCGTCAGACCCTGTTGCTTGGGAGCGGAGACCAAGAGTTTTATACAAAGGGTTCATAAACTTTCCTAATTTTGGGAGCGTGGGGTTGTAGTTAAATGTGAGCTGCCCCGATCCCCCCTGGGGACAAAGGCACTGATTTCTCCAGCTGCGGGAAGTGTTGCTGCTCGTGTCACTTTGTTTGTCTCCCTCTGGGCATTGCCCCCAACTGAAGGGAGCTCCCTCACCTGAGCTGTGTCCCCTTTCCAGGGGCAGCCCATGTCCAAGGACTGGGCAATGTGGTATGGAAAGATCTGGTCCTCTTGTCTCAATGTGGGACATCTCTGAAGGCCTGCCCAGCCACAGAGCTCTCCATGGGATTGGCTAAGGTCTCTGCTACAGCTGCATTGCCACTGAACTTCAGCTTCTGCCCCATCCTGCTTCCTTCACACACTCTCAAGGACACTTCCCAATAAATCACCTGCAGGCAGATCTCCATCTCAAGGCCTGTTTCTGGGGGAAAGGGACCTACAGCACTTGGTGTAAGAAGAGGTGCAAGGAAGCATGTGTTAAAATAGGGCCTGGTGGACTTCAGACTATACTACAAAGCTACAGTAATCAAGACAATATGGTACTGGCACAGAAACAGAAATTAGAGCAATGGAACAGGATAGAAAGCCCAGAGATAAACCCACGCACATATGGTCACCTTATTTTTGATAAAGTAATCAAGAATATACAATGGAGAAAAGACAGCTTTTTCAATAAGTGGTGCTGGGAAAACCGGACAGCTACATGCAAAAGAATGAAATTAGAACATTCCCTAACACCATACACAAAAATAAACTCAAAATGGATTAAAGACCTAAACATAAGGCCAGACACTATAAAAGTCTTGGAGGAAAAAATGGGCAGAACCCTCTGTGACATAAATCACAGCAAGATCCTTTTTGACCCACCTCCTAGAAAAATGGAAATAAAAACAAAAATAAACAAATGGGACCTAATGAAACTTAAAAGCTTTTGCACAGCAAAGGAAATCATAAACAAGATGAAAAGACAACCCTCAGAATGGGAGAAAATATTTGCTAATGAAGCAACTGACAAAGGATTAATCTCCAAAATATACAAGCAGCTCATGCAGCTCAATATCAAAAAAACAAACAGCCCAACCCTAAAATGAGCAGAAGAGTTAAACAGACATTTCTCCAAAAAAGATGCACAGATGCACATCTTTTTTCTCCAAAAAAGATGCCAACAAACATGTGAAAGGATGCTCAACATCACTAATCATTAGAGAAATGCAAATCAAAGCTACAATGAGGTATCACCTCACACCGGTCAGAATGGCCATCATCAAAAAATCTAGAAACAATAAATGCTGGAGAGGGTGTGGAGAAAAGGGAACCCTCCTGCACTGTTGGTGGGAATGTAAATTGATACAGCCACTATAGAGAATAGTATGGAGGTTCCTTAAAATACTACAAATAGAACTACCATATGACCCAGCAATCCCACTACTGGGCATATACCCTGAGAAAACCATAATTCAAAAAGAGTCATGTACCACAATGTTCATTGCAGCTCTATTTACAATAGCCAGGACATGAAGGCAACCTAAGTGTCCATCGACAGATAAATGGATAAAGAAGATGTGGCACATATATACAATGGAATATTACTCAGCCATAAAAAGAAATGAAATTGAGTTATTTGTAGTGAGGTGGATGGACCTAGAGTCTGTCATACAGAGTGAAGTAAGTCAGAAAAAGAAAAACAAATATCTTATACTAACACATGTATATGGAATCTAAAAAAAAAAAAGGTTCTGAAGAACCCTAGGGGCAGGACAGGAATAAAGATGCAGACAGACATAGAGAATGGACTTGAGAACACTGGAAGGGGGAAGGGTAAGCTGGGACGAAGTGAGAGAGTGGCATGGACATATATACACTACCAAATGTAAAATAGATAGCTAGTGAGAAGCAGCCGCATAGCACAGGGAGATCAGCTCAGTGCTTTGTGATCACCTAGAGGGGTGGGATAGGGAGGATGGGAGGGAGACTCAAAAGGGAGGGGTTATGGGGGTATATGTATATGTATAACTGATTCACTTTGTTATACAGCAGAAATTAACACACCATTGTAAAGCAATTATACTCCAATAAAGATGTTAAAAAAAAAAATGGGGCCTGGGAGCTGGAGCATCCACCAGCCAACTGGCTATGACGCCCTGTGTCTGGTGGTAGGTGATGTTTCCATGGAACCTGGCCTGCGGTAGCAGCTCCATTGTCAAACCTTCACTGGCAGGCAGATGAGATTGGACATGGATGGAAGGAAATGTCCTGGCAGGTATAATGTCTTACGTGTTTGAGAGGGTGGGGGCAGCAGTGCTTATCTGGACTAAGGAAACATAGCTGTTCCTGGGAGCTATTGATGCATTGGGGAGAGACAATGAATGTTGGGGATAATTAATCACCAAGTTCACACCAAGGACCTCCATATAAAGAGAATCTTATTGCCTGAAGCTAGAGGGGGGATAGTGGGGATTAGGCCTAGAACTAAAGACAGCAGAGCTCCAGAGCAAGGCTCGATCCTCTACCCCAGCCAGGCTGCCCTGCCAAAATCAGGGTCCTGAGACTTGCGATGGAGACACCTGGGTTGGTACACTAAAACATTGAATCCCCAGATTCCTCCGACCCCTCTGGGTCAGCAGAAGCAGCCCAGTCCTTCCTGTTAAAGCCTAACTGCCCCCCTTCCCCCTCCTTGGCTTGAAGACAGTGGAGGGGGCTCTGCCTTTCAAGACCCCAGGTGTCCCCTCAGGACTCAGCCATTCCTCCCTTCCTGCCACCAGCCTAATAACCGGGGATAAGTCATGACATAATCTGGTCAGAAAAAGGCTGGGCCTGCTAAGGAAAGAAAGGGCCTGCACACCAAAGGGGGTGCAGATGTATCCAGCAGGTACCTCTCAGAGCTGGGAGAGTGTGTGTGGAGCTGCTTTCTGAAGGTGTGGGATTGAGTGGCAAAACATAAGGGAATCGAAGAGGGTTTTTTTGTTGTTGTTTGTTTTTTTGCGGTACGTGGGCCTCTCACCATTGTGGCCTCTCCCGTTGCGGAACACAGGCTCCGGACGCGCAGGCTCAGCGGCCATGGCTCACGGGCCCAGCCACTCCGCAGCGTGTGGGCTCTTCCCGGACCGGGGCACGAACCTGTGTCCCCTGCATCGGCAGGCGGACTCTCAACCACCGCGCCACCAGGGAAGCCCAAAGAGGGCTTTCTATTTGCTTGTTTTTATTTGTCTGCTAGGGGGGCACTCTCCTCTTATTGAGGATTGAACCACACGACGAGGACCCTGGAAGTCAGTGCTAGCACTAACTAGGTGCTAGGGAGACTCCTGGAAACTTGGAGAAAGTGCAGGCCTGGACTTAGTGAAGTAGAAATTCCAGAACTGTCGTGGTGGACAGTGGAAGAATGGGTGGATAGGCTTAAAGAAGTGGTCACGTTAGAGTTGATTTAGTAAGGCTGGAAAACTCACACTGACTGTTCTCTAAGGGAGCCAAAGGACTCCCCCAACCCAACCCCCATTTTTTTCAATTTTTATCAAAATATAGTTGATTTACAATATTGCGTTAGTTTTGGATGTACAGCAAAGTGATTCAGTTATACATATATGCATATTCTTTTTCAGATTCTTTTCCGTTGTATGTTATTACAAGATATTGAGTAGAGTTCCCTGTGCTGTACAGTAGGTCCTTGTTGATTATCTATTTTATATATAGTAGTGTGTACCTGTTAATTCCAAACTGCTAATTTATCCCTCTCCCCGCAACGTTTTCCCTTTGGTAACCATAAGTTTGTTTTCTATGTCTGTGAGTCAACTTCTGTCTTATAAATAAGTTATTTGTATCATCTTTTTAGATTCCACATATAAGCGATATCACGTGATATTTATCTTTCTCTGTCTGACTTACTCAGTATGAAAATCTCTAAGTCCATCCATGTTGCTGCAAATGGCATGATTTCATTCTTTTTCATGGCTGAGTAATATTCCATTGTATATATGTACCACATCTTCTTTATCCATTCATCTGTCAATGGACACTTAGCCAACCCCCATTTATGAAAGTAATGAAGACTATTTCCTTCACCAGTGTTGTTGGGAAACTCAGTGGTGGCTGTCCTCTGTAGGCTAGGGCTGACCATCGGAGATTCTGTGACAGAAATTCACTCCTTTATAGCAATGGGGATGATAGGGTCGCCAAATAAGAGGGCCCAGCTGGTGTTACGGTCGTCAGAAGCAAGGTAGGCACAGTTATCGGGGGAGCAGGGACAGAGTGGTGGTTGGGGGGCCTGACCTGCAGAGAACCATGAACCTAATTAATAGAATATCATCCCTCTGGGCAAGCAGATGGGCAGCTAACATGGGAATCACTCACACTATACAACCAGGAGAAATTGATGCTCAGGAAGCTGAGGGTGGCTACCCCCAGTAAACAGGTGTGATTCCTTGCCTAGTTTCTGGACCTGAGCCAGTGTTTAGACCTGGGACCTATCAACTAAGGGAGAGATCAGGTCTCCAGAGGAGAGGACTCTGTAATGCCACAGCCAATATATAATGATTTCTTTTGTCCTTCCCCAAATGTACAAGTGGCCATTTACTTGGGTAACCATTCCCTGGGGAAGAGGGAAGATGCAGACTTATCAAGGACTTTTGGACACAGGACCTGTGTTGACTCCCAGGAAACTGAAGCTTCAGTATGGTCACTCTGGCTAAGTCTGACTCACAGTGGGTCCATTGGGTCCTCTGATCCACCCAGCGGTCACTTCCCTGATCCCTGAATGTATAACTGGAATAGACTTTGTAGTTGGCAGGACCACATTGGCTCCTTAGCATGTGGGGTAAGAGATATTGGAATAGGAGTGGCTTCTGAATCTTCCCCCACCTCCTGGCCAACATAGTAAATAAAAACCAATATGGCATCCTGACAGGAGGAAATGTCACAGATCAGTGCCGTTCGTAAAGAACTAAAGGATGCCCAGATGACTGCCCAGATCATATTCTCATTTAACCCACTAATTTAGACTCTACAAAAACCAGACGATCTTGGGGGATGACAGTGAACTAGCACAAACTCAGCCAAGCGGGAGCCCTGATTGCAATTGTTTTGTCAGTTGTAGTATCTGTGCTAGACGGATTGGTATGGCCTCAGGTACAGGCCAATGATCTGGTGAATGCATTTTTTCCATACCTATCAGGGAGATCAAAGCACTTCACATTCATAGGAGATGGACAACAGTATACATTTATGTCTTGGCCTAGGGCTACATTAACTCTTCTGCCCTCTGTCATAAAAAAGCCTGAAGGGACCTAGGCCTTCTAGACATTCCACAGAATGACATAGTGGTACACTCTATTAATGCCATTTTGATAATCTTACTGGGGATTAACAAGCAATGGCAAGTATGTGGAGGCATTGGTAAGACACACATACTACAGACAGTGGGAAATAAATCAGTTAACTTTGTACACAGTGCTCTGTCTCGGACTGTTTCCTGGGGAACCTGCCTTATGGTAAGGATGTCTAAATACTGAGTCTCCACCTGGAACCGGGCTACCTGTATCAGGCTGGACTAGGCAGCCGCATAGCAGAGGGAGATCAGCTCGGTGCTTTGTGACTGCCTGGAGGGGGTGGGAGAGGGAGGGTGGAAGGGAGGGAGACTCAAGAGGGAAGAGATATGGGAACATATGTATATGTATAACTGATTCACTTTGTTATAAAGCAGAAACTAACACACCATTGTAAAGCAATTCTACTCCAATAAAGATGTAAAACAAAACAAAACAAAAAAAACAATGTCAACACCTTGATGGCTTAACACAAAAACAGTGCTTTCATCACTAATGAAAAACCCGATGAGGCTGTTTCTGGTTGGTTGGTTGGTTGGTTGGTTCCTCTGAGCCCTTGAGGATGGTTGGCACCATTGTCGCCACCTGGCAGCCACGGTCTCTGTGGACGGGTCTCCATCCAGGGAGCGCACGGGAGACTTAACCACCTGGGCCTGAACCTGACACAGCCCTTTGGCTCACGTTTGTTGGTGAGGAGAGTCCCATGATCTGATGCAGTTACACAGAGTGGGGAGTGGGCATGGAGTTGAAAATTGTAGACGGGGCAGCAGATCCCCAGAAACAACGCCACACTGTGTCGAGGGGGGCATGAGCCTTGGGGGTCAGTAGTCATCTCTGCCACACCACCCTAAGTAAAGCTGGGAGATAAGTGAGGTTAGTCTTTTTTTTTTTAAAAAAAATTATTTTATTTATTTAATTTTGGCTGCATTGTGTCTTCATTGCTGCATGCAGGCTCTCTCTAGTTGTGGCGAGCAGGGGCTACTCTCTTCGTTGTGGTGCGTGGGCTTCTCACTGTGGTGGCTTCTCTTGTTGCGGAGCACAGTCTTCTCATTGCGGTGGCTTCTCTTGTTGCGGAGCATGGGCTCTAGGCGCGTGGGCTTCAACAGTTGTGGCACACGGGCTCAGTAGTTGTGGCTCGCGGGCTCTAGAGTGCAGGCTCAGTAGTTGTGGCGCACAGGCTTAGTGGCTCCGTGGCATGTGGGATCTTCCCGGACCAGGGCTCGAACCCGTGTCCCCTGCATTGGCAGGTGGATTCTTAACCACTGTGCCACCAGGGAAGCCTCCAAGTGAGGTTAGTCTTGACTCCATCTAATGCACTCCTCCACAGACTCCCAGTTTTGTGACTCTTTCCCCTTCCTGGCTCTGACCTCTGATTATTCTTTGAAGAATTGCTCTCAGAGCGCCGTTAAGTGACTAAGTTCCTAGCTGACAACCAGACCATCGGCTCAATACCCATCCCTTCCTAGACCTTGAAATTCTCTCCCATCTTCAGCAGGCCCTTCCAGAGCTCTCTGCCTTTGCCGGCGCAGGGACCCCTCCGGAGCACAGTTACCTTCCGGCCGGGAAAGGATGACTTTTGTCGTTCTTCACGATCCAGCTCAGAAATAACGTCCTCAGTGTTCCTGACTCCTTGAATATACTTGGATTACAGCATTTATCACACTGGAGCATAAAGAACTGGGTGCCCATGGGTCTTCTGAACATGGTGTGTGTCCATGTCACGAGAACAGAAGCTGCATGGGGTCAGGATTCTTTCCTACTCTGTGTTCCCCGGAGCCTAGGGCAGCAGTTGGACCAGAGTAGACACTCGTTCAGCGTGTGTTGCATGAACAATCCTTTGTCCCTTTTCTGCCCTGGCACGGTGCCCAGCATGCAGCAGGCCCTCAGTTGCCGAAGGATGTCACGTTTGCAAGGTCAGAGTGTTTGCAGTCTCATGTCATCCTTGCTGGTGGTGGGGTTTCAGGTACTGTCTTTGAGCGATGGTTCTGATTCTGGAAAATCCTAGTTCTGGCTGAAATTATTCTACCTAGACACACACAGACACACAGACACATGTACACACAGCCCTTTATTCCCAGGTCCTCTCCCAAGTCCTTTTTGAAGATGGAGGCCCAAGGAAACCAGTTCTTGTAAAACTACTTCTTGTAAAACCATTTCCTTATTTTTCTACCCTGTTGAGTCTGCGCCTCCATCCTGCCCACCCCGAGCCCCAGGCCCGTACCTCCAGGGCTGGTTCCTCCTCAGACAGAATTGTTCCCACAAAGGCCCAGAACCGGAGACTTAAACTGGATTTGCCTGTGGCTTTGGGCTCCCTGCGTCCTCCGTCTTTTGTTTTTGATTTATCGTTTTAATCAGTTGTAGTCAATCATTCCCTCTGTCTTGCTTCACCATAAACACAACTCTTTGCCAAAAAAATTATAACTGTATTAAATGATTTTATGACAGTAAACTGCAGATGGTACAGTGTAAACACAGGTGTTTCTCATACCCCACACCCTCCAGCTCTGCCCGGACCCGCAGGGGTGCCGTGGAGGAAGGGCGCCTTTGGGGTCACGAGAAAGGAGCTGCCCCCGGGAGTCTGAGGATAGCAGGTCGTGTGGTTCAACCCTTCACTAAAGAGGTAAAGAGACAGATTTCTGGGAGGAGATGCCATCGGGCTCAGGTCGCACAGATGCCTGATGGCAGAGCCAGGGTGTGATTGAATTCATCAGATGTCTAAGATCCCTTCCAGGACGCTTCTGCTCTCTCCTCTCCTTCCCCAGGCCCATTTTAGGCTCATTTCACTGTAGTACAAGTACTCGTGGAGGGAGGGAATGGGATAATGTGAATATTGTAATTTGTCCGAGGCTGTGTGTGTGTGTGTATATATATATATATATAATTCCTGTTCCCAGAACAATGCCTGATACAGCCATCCCAAGAGTATCAGAAGTCTCCATCACTTCCCTGCCATGATAGGAGGCAGGAAGACCTCCCTGCTGTCGGTCTTGCGTTCCACATCTACCCAAACTGTAGGACAAAAACATTAAGACCCAAGGGGTGTGTGTGTATATATATATATATATATATATATACACACACACCCCTTGGGTCTTAATGTTTTTGTCCTACAGTTTGGGTAGATGTGGAACGCAAGACCGACAGCAGGGAGGTCTTCCTGCCTCCTATCATGGCAGGGAAGTGATGGAGACTTCTGATACTCTTGGGATGGCTGTATCAGGCATTGTTCTGGGAACAGGAATGAGGAAGCAGACACAACAAAGGAGGCTTTTCCCGGGGTGAGGCTCTGGGGAAGCTGACCAGCTCAGCGCCCTGAGCAGTGAGGTGAGCTTTTTCCTGTGCTGGCCTGGTTGCTCTGGAAGGTTTGGGAAGTCTGAGATTCCAAGGCAGCTCACCTGAGAGCCTGCAGGGCACGGGGTTGAGTTTCTTTTGGTTCCAGGTACAGAGGAAGAAAGAGTAAGAAACACTTTGGGGGTAATTTCACCAGGGGAATTACCCCCTATAATTTTCATCCCTAACCATGAAAAAGGCATTTTTCAAACAGGTGATTTATTAGAAGGAGGAGAGGATTCCAAAGATAGGGCTATTTGGGACAACCCGTTGATGATGTCGTCTCCCCGCTGGGATGTTTCGTAGCCTAAGCTTTCTGGCCCTTTGGGAATCAGCACATGTGTGTGCGCAAACACACGTGCAGTATGTGTATAATATATATTCATATATGGTTTAGTCTGAACGCTGGCTGTTTCCGCTCCTTCCTGTTTGTTTCTTGGTTTTGGCTCACCTGGGCCCCTGCAGGAAACACATCCAATATTTACCAAGAAGCTCCAAAGGTTACATTCGCTTCCCAAAGTTTTTATTCCTCCTTTGTTTGGGTAAGTTTCAGCTCACAAGAGAAGCTGTTTTTGCTGAGCCTGGCCTGCACAAGAGAGGCAGAAACACAGGCCCATCTGGTGAAGATTGGAACATAAATAGCCCCCTTTAAAAATAAATCTCCGCTTTTAACTCTGTAGATAAAAATATCTGAATGAAGGACAATTCTTAATCTCCACCTTCTCCCCTGCTTGACTCAAGCGTTTCTAAGTGGAGTTTTTTCCCCCTTCTCCTGTTACAGGTTTCATTTTGGCTTTGATTCTAGCGAGTTTACTGACAGATTACTTCATTTTAACTATATGGCTTTTCTGTCTAGTGGGAGGCATATTTCTAAGTATCATATTTATCAAAAGAGCTCTGCAAAACAAGGGCCAGAATTACTCTTTTGATGGTTCCCCCTCTAACTACAACCACAATAAATTTTGTAAGAAAGAATGCTCAACTGGGGACCTTTTATGTTAAAGCCGAGAACCGGGGTTCAGACATTGTCACTTTCAAACCTCCATCAGTCGAGCTGTTTTTCGCCCCCCCTCCTCCCGCCCCCTCCCCGGGCAGAAATCTCACATCTGGTCTCACTTGCACGGCTGGTCCTGGGCTCCCAGGGGCTCCATATTTTTTCCCCTATAACTTTAAATCAGAGGAGCATTTCAGTAAATCACAGGGAACACTTATTTATTGGACATAGTTTTGGGTCTCTTAAAGCATGGAAAATAAATTTAATGGAGCATTCGGAGCATTTCTCCAATCTTTTGAGGGATTACTTGGGGAATTTGTCATCTGTGCCAAGCCCAGCAGCTTGATCCAGAGAGATGGGGAGGAAATAATGGGAGAATCTTCTCCGAAGGCCTAGGTGGGTCCTAAGTCACCCCCAAGAAAGACGACTAAGAAGGGGCCCAGTTGCCAGCAAGGTGGATGGGCAACATTGCTGTTTAGTTAAAAAACTATCATTTCAGCTGGAGGGTGACTTTAATCTGAATTACATTTTGTTTTTGTCATCTACTCTTGCTGTGTAATTTATGGACGACCATGGCATGCTTCTTAATCTTAAACACCAAAGGAGGGAGGTGAAGATGGGGGCCAGGGGAAGGAACAAAGGAGGACTGTGAAATCAAAGAGGCAAGGGGGCAGCTCTGGGAGACTCAGGGGCAACCTCAAGGGGCGTGGAAGCGCAGGCCAGCGTGGGACCTGGCTGGAGAGGTGAGGGCCCCGGGCACTCATCTCTCAGACCTGGCAAGAGCCCTACCTAGTGGAGTGGCACATCCCTGGGGCGTGGTGTGTATGTTTCAGGGCTGTGGGGATCGGGTTTGGGAATGGCCCGACCTGGGCAGTTACAGCAAGTCCCTGACATACGAACCTTCAAGTTGCGAACTTTCAAAGATGCAAATGTGCAGTCGCATGTCCAATCACGTGTTAGTTCACGTGTCTGGCGTACACTGTCACGTGCGTGCATCCTCTATAAGTGGTTGTGATCTGTGTCCTTTACTGTACAGCGCTGTATAGAGTACAGTAGTACAGTACCTTTATTTCAAGCCCAGGAGGTCCGGAAGCAAGCGTAAAAGCAGTGGTATATAGCCTATTGTTAGGTGGGTACCTAGGCTAACTTTGCTGGACTTAACGAACGCGCTCTCGGAACTGAACCCGTTCGGATGTAGGGAACTTACTGTGTTCACAATCAAAAGGTGAGGACTTGACTGTGGAGTCTGACTTTCCCAGGATGGATCAGAACTGATGAATGGGTGGAGGACGGTCTCCCCGGGAGAGGTTGTCACCGGGCTAGGTGGGCAAGTTTCACTCCTGCTGTCCTTGAGCGGGAAATGAGGGTAAATGGGGGCGATGCTTCTCCCCGGAGGGAAGACAGTCAGAGGAGCTGTTTTGGGGCTTTAGGAACACGGAGCTTTGAGTTCAGGGTAGTGGGGACGCTTCTTTAGGAGAGGAAGATGGAAGGTGGGGTGCTGAGGGAATCCCCAGGAGGATGTGCTCCCCTTCACGCGGGCGCTACGGGAGGCACAAAGGACTTGTTCGCGAGGGCAGACAGGCTCTGTGTTTGGAGGCAGAGTGAGAATGACATTATATTATTAGTATTAGCTGCAATGGCAACCATGCCCACAAGCGTTTTGGGTCTTCGCCTTTTGCGTTGTCCTCATCTCAGTCTCTGTTAAGAAGGAAGAAGGCTGGCACTCTTGTTTTTAGGCTCAAATGGGTAAAGTGAGGCATAAAAAGGAACAAAGGTGGGTGGAGATGCTCAGGTCACAGGGGCGGCCCCTTTCCAGCTTTCATGCCCTCAGGCT
>NW_020175192.1:5821973-5827733 GCF_003031525.2 Neophocaena asiaeorientalis asiaeorientalis
CAGCTGTGGAGAGAATTTTGTTCCAGGTTTTCTTGGCGTTACTCTGACGTCTTGGGGAGAGAGATTTTCTCTCTAATTTACCATCCTCAGCTAGGAGTTCTTTCTGTCCTGAGATGGGCTTCCTCTTCGTTGCCTCTTTATTCTTTGCCTTTTTAGCCTCGCGGACCAGCCCTGGCCTGGGACCTAGCAGATGGGGCTGGGGGCTGGGAACTTGCACCGAAGGCGTGGCTGCAGGAACGAGGAGGGGTGATGTCCCCACCCTCCCGGCAGGACAGGCTGAGGGGCAAGTGGACCCTGCAGCAGTTGTGAGTCTGTCCAGACTCAAAGTTGAGCACCAGTTGGGATCACAGCCATCTGTGGGATACATTTAAATGGGTCATTAGGCGTGGGTATAAAGTTTAGAAAATTACTGGTCAGCTGGGGTTGAAGCCCTGACCTTCACGTGACTCCTCCTGGCTATGTGCGCACTTTCTCCCTGACTGCTTGAGATCCTCTGTGGCTTCAACCAGTGTCCAGCCTTGACTCCCCTCCCTTCTCCCCATGTCTAAATGCTTGCCCCTCATGGTCTCGGGAACACACCAGGCTCAAGTTTACCTTTTCTCTTTGGTTTCTGTGGCCCTTCTCTTCCCGTCCATCCATCTGCTCTACACATGCTTTCAGGTCGAGATCAAGTGTTATTTTCTCCTAGTGCATGACTCCGACCCCTTCACTTTCTCTGACCAGCATGCAGTGGCCACTGCACCCTGCAGCATGAAATTAAATAAGCAACCTAAATGTCCATCAACGGAGGAATGGATAAAGAAGATGTGGGGTGGGCTTCCCTGGTGGTGCAGTGGTTGGGAGTCTGCCTGCCGATGCAGGGGACACGGGTTTGTGCCCCGCTCTGGGAAGATCCCGCATGCCACGGAGCGGCTGGGCCCGTGAGCCATGGCCGCTGAGCCTGCGCGTCCGGAACCTGTGCTCCGCAACGGGAGAGGCCACAACAGTGAGAGGCCCGCGTACCGCAAAAAAAAAAAAAAAAAGATGTGGTATATATATAAACACACACGTAGTAGAATATTACTCAGACGTAAAAAAGAATGAAATAATGCCATTTGCAGCGACATGGATGGACCTAGAGATTGTCATACTGAGTGAATTAATTCAGACGGAGAAAGACAAATATCATATGATATCACTTATATGTGGAATCTTAAAAAATGGCCCAAATGAACCTATTTACAAAACAGAAATAGAGTCACAGATGTAGAAAACAAACTTATGATTACCAAGGGGGAAAGGTGGAGGGAGGATTGACATAAACACATTACTGTAAATAAAATAAACAACAAAGGCGTACTGTATAGCACAGGGAATGGTACTCAATATTCTGTAATGACCTATATGGGAAAAGAATCTAAAAAAGAGTGGATATACGTCTATGTATAACTGATTCGCTTAGCTGTACACCTGAAACTAACACAATATTGTAAATCAACTATACTCCAATAAAAATCAATTTTAAAAAACAGCTATTGCCTGGGAAACACAGTTTGCTTTTAAGAAATTTTCAAAAAAAAAACTATTTTATTTTTACCCCTGTTGATTCACCGTTTCTCTGAACTGTCCCATCTCCTTACTGGAAAATGAAGGGTTTAGACGGATGATCTCTAAGGTCTTTGGCGGTTATAAAATTCTGTTTATAATTATCTTCTCATCTCCTCAAACACAAGGACAGTATCTTTTTCTTGCACTGACTGCCTCCATTGTCGAGCCCAGTGCTGGGCCCGGAGTGGATATTCCCTAAGTTCTTTTGTGTCCTTCTTCCTACTGGCGATGGAAGGAATGAGGCATGGCTCAGATGCCCTGGAAGCCTGGTCTTGTAGTCTGGCCCGAAGAGAAATTGTTCCATAATTTGTGGATTTGGTAAAAACTGCTGTGACGTCTTAACACTCAATGTGCTCTGTTGCAGGAAATTTACACTGAGGACTCTGCCCAGCACAGGGAGATGTCATTTTAAAGGGGGCCAGCCCCACACCTCCCCACCCCCTGCAGCATACACATTTTGTAGCAAAGAAGAAAAAAGTGCTCAGCTTGGTTCGGCTACTTACTACCCACAAGACAGGGGCAAAGCACGTGGCTCGTGTGAGTCTGGGTTGCTCACCCCTGCAGTGGCCACTGCCCTGTGGTGGGAATAAAAAGATGAGACATGTGAAAACATCCTGTAAATTGTGAAGCCAAGAGCGGTAGATGTGAAGTGGCCGAGGAGGCGTGATGCTCGGTTTACTTAACATGTCATCATAGAAAGTCAAAAACTCAAACAGAAAAAACACAACCTAAAAGGAAAGAAGCAAAGTGCTCTCTCTCTCTCTCCCGCTTTCATTCTGGGACAAAGAACCACTTCTGTTCTCTGGTTAATACTCTCTAGAGACTCCCCCTTTCCCACCCCTGCCAAAAAAAAAAAAGAAATTAAAAGAAAGTCCAGGAGTAAGAGGGAGCAACCTGGTATATCCTGAAAGTTGACTCTGGGAAGAGAGGAAAATATCAGCAAACAAAAGCTGTCACTCACTGGCAAGCTGCTGCCTCTGGGGAATCATCAGTAGGAAGAAAAACTAAAGATCTGAACCTTGCCTGGAGCCGGCGCAGAGCTCGCGGCTGAGGCTGGTAGAACAGGACCCTCTGGATGGAACCTTCCTGCTCATTCTTGGGGTTTTAGCAGTTCCGAGGAGTCACGCTGTTGGTTAAGAGTCTGCCTGCTGCCCCCTGAGTGGGCGCTGCGTCCCATTCTTCAGCATCCCGGCAGCCCTCGTGAACGGGTGTGTATGGTGGGACCAGGCCTCACCGCGGACATCAGTTGGAAACCCACCCACGCCCCTCTTAGCCTGTCTGATGCGCTCACGCCTCTCTTCCCCTTCCCCTGTCCCAACTTCCCCTCTCTTCCCACATCCATCCACCTTGCCTGTCAATTTCCACCCCACGAATCAGAAGTCAGAGGCCCCACCACCCCCAAAGCCGGCAACCGGGGCTCCAACCTTCTAGAAACCTGTTTGTGCGCAAACAAAGGCCTTCCCCCCCAACCCCTCTCAACACACCATCACGACTTTCCAAGACGATGATTGAGTTTTTCCCCTGTTCTGGTTGATATTTCTGCCAAAGCAAGAAAAATCCTCGTTGAAGTCTAGCAGGAAATCCAATAAAAATTCTTCAAAAGATGGGCTTGACATTGAAAAACAGTAAAATTATAAAATAGGCCTTAGAAAAGAGAGCAGAGAGTTATTATATCTGGCACCAGGCAAAAGCCCCGAGACCCCGTCCAAATGAGCCATCACAGACTGAAAGTGTTTAGCTTCCCGTTGATTAAATATGGAGAAGGACCCAGGGCTGCCAAGCCTCGGGGATCCAAAGTTTGTTTTCAGTCAGAATGTGTTTTCAGTCAATGGAAAAAATGGTCGGCCTGCGCTGGGCTGTGTAACCGAGAAGCCCCAGGTTTGGGCTGAAATATGGCTGTGAAGCAGAAAACCATGAGGGTAGTTTATCATCCCTCCCAGGCCCCTGTAATTTAACTCAGCGGCTCATTCCACTTGGTAAGCTCCCCCAGCCTCCTTTCTTTCTTCTTCTCTCGGTTCATTTCGTTCAAGGGGGGATAGATGAGTCCTTCTGAGGCTCATTTGAGGCTACGTTTCAGTTGTGAAAACTCCTCACCCCCAAGGCACACCCCTCCCCAGTCGGGTCCCCACTGCCCACTGCTCTGAACACCCTGGGGGTATAAGAACAGAAGGAGGAGACCATTCACATGGACGTCCTTCAGGGAAATCTCTTTGTCCCAGGAGCTCCCTGGAATTGGGGCCTGGAAAAATCTCTTCCTTCCCCACTGCCTTTCCAGGGAAGGCTCTTTTTCAGAGGCGTTTACTGCCATTCTTTTAACAGGGTGATCTTATTCGAGACTGATAGTTTCCTTTTTTCCTGGGTTCTCATCTGCCCCAGTGCATTCCCTTACGATGAAGAGTACAGGATATTACTCAGCCGTAAGAAAGAGTGAAATGATGTCATTTGCAGCAACATGGATGGACCTAGAGATGATCATACGAAGTGAAATAAATCAGACAGAGAAAGACAAATATCATATGATATCACTTATGTGTGAAATCTAAAAAAAAAAAAAAACGATGCAAATGAACTTAGTTTCGAAACAGAAACAGACTCACAGACAGAAAAGAAACTTGTGGTTACAAAAGGGGAAAGGGGAGGGAAGGGATAAATTAGGAGTTTGGGATTAGCAGATACAAACTACTATATATAAAATAGATAAACAACAAGGTCGTACTGTATAGCACAGGGAATTCTATTCAATATCTTGTAATAAACTACCATGGAAAAGAATCTGAAAAAGAAGATATATATATATGTATATTTATAACTGAATCACTTGCTGTACACCTGAAACTAAGACAACGTTGTAAATCAACTACACTTCAATAAAAAAACAAAAAAATTTTAAAAAGTATAGGAAGTCTGCTTTTGGGTATCATTAAGGCCCCATGAATGAGGATCTGAGAGAGAGAGGGAGAGAGAGAGCGAGTCTTCAGGCTTGTGGAGCTGGACTTTGAGGTAAGCCAAACCTCCTTCCCTGTCAAATGCAAGCACCTATTCTACTTTTCCACTTCAAGTTTTACACCCGTGAGTAGCCTCAAGGGAGCTGTGATGATGGTGCATTTCTGATCCTGGTGCATTTCTTTTTCTTTTTTTGATTTTTAAAAATTTCCATCATTCCTTCTACTTAAAAAAAAAACGATTTTATTTATTTATTCATTCATTTATTTATTTTTACTGAAGTATAGTTGATTTACAATCTTATGCCAGTCTCTGCTGTACAGCAAAGTGACTCAGTTATACACATACAGACATTCTTTTTTTCATACCCTTTTCCATTAGGGTTTAGCACAGGTTATTGAGTATAGTTCCCTTTGCTATAAAGTAGGACCTTGTGGTTTATCCATTCTAAATGTAATAGTTTGCATCTATGACGCTGGTGCATTTCTGATCCTCTTTCTCGCGCTCCCAGGGCCGTCACTGGCCCTGTGGCTTTCGTCAGCTTCATCTCTCCAATAAATGCTATTCATGAAACCCCTCGCACTGAAATCTGTGTAAGATCGCAGGGCATGGGTCCAGCTGAGGCTTCGTTTGGTCTTCTGGTTGTTTCAAAGTGGTGGTCGACCCAGCCGCAGCCTCATCTCAAAGTCCAGGCTGTTTGATACCTTTCGGCCGGGTGTCCAAATTCAGTAACAGGAAGTCACTCCTGCCAAATATTTTTTGAGAACAAGGCAAATAAACTCAAGACAATGAATAAATAAATGGTTTGAAAATGGTGATGTGGGAAATGCTCAGTGGTTTAATGGAAACAGATTCTTTTGTGAGGACAGCAAGTCTCGGGTGACTCGGCTGTGGAAGACGTGAGCTCAGCCAGCAAATCCCTGGATGACCAAGGGAAGGAGCAAGGAGACAGGTCCCTGGGGTTAGGTTGTCCCAGAGAGCAGCCCAAGAGGTTCTGGGCAGGGAGAAGTTTAAGTAAAAAGCCATGGATAGGGCTTCCCTGGTGGCGCAGTGGTTGAGAGTCTGCCTGCCGATGCAAGGGACACAGGTTCGTGCCCCGGTCCAGGAAGATCCTACATGCCGCGGAGTGGCTGGACCCGTGAGCCATGGCCGCTGAGACTGCGCGTCCAGCGCCTGTGCTCCGCAACGGGAGAGGCCACAACAGTGAGAGTCCTGCGTACTGCAAAAAAA
>NW_020175192.1:5827842-5881488 GCF_003031525.2 Neophocaena asiaeorientalis asiaeorientalis
AGATAGAATGTGGCCTCTGTTGTGTGTGTGTGTGTGTGTGTGTGTGTGTGTGTGTGTGTGACCATTCCCGGGATGGAGACCAAGGAGTTTGGTTATATTGTAAGAAGAAGAAGGAGGACAGAACAGAGTCACGTTTGTCCTCATGTCCAGTCCTCTACTTTCACATTCATATAATTCTCCTCCTCTCCATGGTCATCACATACTGAGTAATTACAACAGTACAACAGGCCAGCCTTGGGCCAAAAGCCTTATATGTTATCTCAAGCTGTCCTTCCACCAGCTCCCTGGGCCATGCCTTATCTTCTGTCTTCACAATAAGGGATCTGAGATTCGGAGCCTGGGAGAGCAAAAAGCATGGAAGTGGCAGAGTCGGGATTTGAACCCAGGTCTGTCTAGCTTCTCGCCCTGACCCTGCAAAGGCAGTCTACAGGGCAGGCTGTTGGAGATGGTGATTTGGGGGGGCCCAGGCGTTTCGACAGAACCCAGTTGGGTCCACTTCAAAGATTCCACTTCACAAGGGGAAGAAAACCAGCAGACCAGTCAGGTCTGCATTTCAAAAGCCATGCAGGCTGCAGAGGGCTTCATGGGCGGCAGCAAGCCCAGGTTGGAAGGGTCAGTGGCAGGTCACTGTCACCATCAATCACCCGCAAGCCCTTTGTCTGTAGAGGTGAGCGGGAAGCAGAGTGGGTGAACCAAGAGAATTTAAGGAACTCTGCTGGTGGCAGGAGATAGGAAGTGGCATTTAGAATTTTAAGGGGAATCTTCATGGTTTGGGGGAGAAAATGTCTGTTCCTGGGTTCTGGAGCCGTGCCGATAAAGGGCATTCCAAGAACAGGTGAGCTTATCCTGATGTTGAGTCACCTGCAAGTCTAGCCATCCATTTACATACCTACCCATCCATTTCCGGAAGCCTCCTTGACCCACATCACCACAGTTCCAGAAGTTACCAAGAAACCCAGTATTATACTTGCATTCAGAGAAACTTACAGCTGGGAAAAATATATACATGAAACATAATATATATTACGTAACTATACATAGTAAATATATATACAGAGGCCGACCTCATCTGGTTGCACTTCATTTTATTGTGCTTTGCAGAGACTGTGGTTTTTTTACAATTTGAAGGTTTGCGGCAACCCTGCATGAGGCGAGTCTATTGGTGCCGCTTTTCCAACGGCATTGCCTCACTTCGTGTCTTGGTGTCACATTTTGGTAATTCTCGCCATATTTCAAGCTTCTTCATCATTATTAGGTCTGAGTGATCTTTGATGCTGCCGCTGTGACTCTCTAAAGGCTCAGAGGATGGGTAGTGTTTTTTAGGAATCAAGTATTTTAAAATTAAGGGATGTGCCTTGTTTTCTTAGCCATAACGCTCTTGACACTTAACAGACTACAGTATAGCGTAATCACGGCTTTTATATGCACTGGGAAACCCAAAATTTCTGACTCAGTTTATTGGGGTATTTGCTTTATTGCGCTGGAATGGAACCCGCAGAATCCCCGAGGTCTGTCTGTGTACGTGTGCAGGCATGGTTTTAAGTATGTGCATGTGTTAGAGGGCATCCAAACCATGGCTGGCTGAGGTCAGAGCTCCTGTTATACCCACGTTTCATATGAAGAGACTGAGGCACAGGAAGTGAAGTAGCTTGCCCACGTGGCCAGTGAGAGGTGGGCCAGGATGCAACCCCAGGCTGCCAGGATCCACGGGTGGCTCCCAGACGGAGTGGTCCAGTGTCCACGGCAGGGGGCTGGTGATCCCTTCAAGAGCGGAATGAGGAGCTGTGTGAGCAGGTGTGACTCAGACACGTGGCCTGTGGGAGGTCAGGGAGGGCGGGCAGGGCCCTGTGGGCAGGAAGCTCCGGGGAGAGGGTGGACTTGGCGGGTTGTAGGATGGGGGCCTTCAGGAGCAGAGGCCGGGCCAGGCCTGATCCTGGGATTTGCTGGGAAGAGGGTAAGTTGACTGAAGATCAGGGTGGTCATCAGGAGGCAGTTAAGAGTACCAGCCGGTGGGCAGGCTGTGGGCAGGTGGTCTCGAATGCCCAGTAAAGACTCCGGCCTGTTCCCTCTGAGGAGGTGGTGTTCCCCGGGGGGATTTGGAGCTTTCAGCTGGCCCAGCATAAAGGACAAGGTCCAGGGAGACCTAAATTCCAGGCCTGGCTGTGCCTCTAGGGGTCTTTACTGCAGGTCACTCAGATGAGTTATCATCTGTCTGCATTCCAGCAATCTCATTTTTTAAGTAAAAGGCTTAGGCTAGATGCATCCCTCTGGCTATAGAGTCTGTGGTGAACCCAGATGAATCTAGCAGGGCTTTGGAAGAGGATTGGTGGCAGGGCGGGAGGGGAAAAAACTGGAGGCGGATGGAAAACTTGGAATCAGAAGATGCAGAACGGGGAGGTTATCTTAGAGACCTCCTCCCCGCTCTGTTTTACAGGTGGGGAAACCGAGGCACAGGAAGGTAAGTGGTTCCCAAGCCAGGCAGCTCATTCCTGTGGAGCCAAGGAGGCCATCCAGCCTCTGCCCCTTACTTAGTCTCCTTTCCCTTTGGGTGGGAGCTGCAGGGGACCTTGGCTTGGAGCACGGGTGAGGGGGGAAGGGCAGGGAGGCTCAGCCTGGGGGTGCTGCCCCCCTTCATTCCTGGCCCATTTGGTCAGCACCGGCTGGGCAGCCATCCCCAAAGTCGTCCAGCTCAGCAGAGCTCCCGAGGCCTGGGTTCCAGTCGTCGCTCCGTGTGGCAAGGCCCCGACGCTCTGGGGAAACTTTTAGACCATCATCTGTCAGATGGTCAGTTCAGGCTGTGAGCTGAGGCCATCGTGTCACAATGCAGAGGCATGTGAAGGGCCAGTGTGGAAGCCGCCCTCCCCCTGCCCTCCCCCCGGGCCTTGGCGCCCCTCTGCTGCTCTGGGCCTGGGAGCTGCTGCAGGGTGGGGGAGGGGGGGTGCTGAGGCTGTGGGAGTCTGCGCTGAGCCTCTGACACTTGAGTGAACCTCCCTGCTCCATGTCAAAGGAGTCTGGTAAAAGTTAACAGGCCTCCCTGCCTCGAGCAGATCACAGGGACTCTGGGGGTCAGGGAGAGGTCGCTGAAACCTGCTTGATGGCAGTCCCTGGAGCTGACCCCTGTCTACAAGCCTATCCTGCCCCCTCCCCTAATGCAGAACCCAGGGCTCCTTCCAGGGTGGCTGGCCCAAGCCCTCATTTGTCTAAAGGCCCCTTGGAAGATGTCCTGGGCCTTCCTTATAGGGGCCTTCTCTCTGTGGCCCTGCACCTCCCCTAGCCCTGGACCCAAGTGTGTGTGTGGAAGGGAGAAGATATGGGGGAGGGGCAGCAGGATGGTCTGTGGATGAGATGCCAGACTGATCTGGGCCTGGGCTGGGCCTGGCCAGGTGTGACCCTGGTCCCTGACCCCTAGTGGCCCAGAGGGGGAGGAGGGAGGATTGGGGGTTGGGGAGAGGCTGTTGGCTAACATTTACCAGGACCTTTGAAGATGTAAATGCTTCCCCAGGCCCTGCTGGGATGGATGGGGTCAGAGTTCACAGGCATGGTCGCCTGCTTCTCCAAGTGAGCTGGAAATCTTGCAGACAGATGGGTTAGGGTCCCATGTGAAGGGACCTTCCCCAGGGCATTTGCTCTTTCTGGGGCTCTCTTGGATCTGGCCCAGGGACTTGGAGGCCTCGGGAGGGGCTGATGGGAGCTGTCTTTTTCAAATACTCACATTTCTCTTGGGTATGTTTTCTGGGTATATTTGGCTCCACTAATATCAATCACTGGAAGATCTAGGAGACAGAGCCTCATCTCCTGCCTCTTCCTGTCCTTTTTATTCTGCGAATACTAGATTGCTTGGCATTTCCTGTTCACACCATGCTCTTTCACGCCTGGTACCCCCCTGTGCTAGTTGCTCTGCAGGCATTCCCTTCCCCACCTTCCTTCTCAGGATGGCTAACTCCTATTCACCATTCTGTATCGCCTCCTCCAGGGAGGCTTCCTGGAGTGGAATCTGCCCCTCTGCTTGGTTCTCCTGTAGCACTGAATGAACTAATATTTATGCAATATGTACCAGGTCCTGTTCTATCGGGAATGCATCAATGCGTAAAACAGACCCAAATCCTTCCCTTAGGGAACTTACATTCTTGAGGGGAATAACAGGGAAAAACGACATTACCCTATTTTTTTTTTTTTTTTTTTTTTTTTTTTTTTTTTTTGCGGTACGCGGGCCTTTCACTGTTGTGGTCTCTCCCGTCGCGGAGCACAGGCTCTGGACGCGCAGGCTCAGTGGCCATGGCTCACGGGCCCAGCCGCTCTGCAGCATGTGGGATCTTCCCGGACCGGGGCATGAACCCGTGTCCCCTGCATCGGCAGGCGGACTCTCAACTACTGCGCCACCAGGGAAACCCCGACCTTACCCTATTTTAAACGCTTTACAGATACTAACAGATTTAACCCTCAGAACATCCCTATGAGTTAGGTCAATTATCCACATTTTACATGTGAGATTACACAACTGACAAGGGGCATATTTAAATTAAATTAAATTTAATTTAATCCTGACAACAGCCCTATGAGATAGATGTGATTTTCTTCATTTTCCAGATGAGGAAACCAAGACTTAGAGGGGTTAAGTACCTGGTCCAGGGTCATTTTACCAGTAAGTAGCATCCCAAGCAGGATGAGTCTAAGCCTGGGAAGGACCATATTGCCTCCCTATCATAACAGGACCCTGTTTCTGTATTGAAGCCGTTTCTCTTTCGATTAAATGGTCTGCTCATCTTCTCCAGCATCCTGGGAACTCCCCCAAGGCAGCAACCTTGGCTTATTATCTGTATCCTTTGAACTCCCATTGTGTTGGGTGCTTAACTGGCTTCTAACAAATACTTATCTATGGGTTGACAGCTGTACGTGGGCAGAGATGAGCGTAAAGCAGCTAATATTTATTGCAAATACTCTGTGTTGGGCTGTGCGTTGGTCTTTGCTAAGCATGAGCTCTTCTGGTCCTTACAAAGTTCTAGGAATTATGTCACTACTCACAGGTTGGCAGCTAGGAGTGCTAAAGGTGGGACTTGAGTCACAGGTTTCTCTGACTTCAAAACTCCTTGTCCTTTCCTCTATGCCACAGGACGCTGATCAAAGGAAAGGTGGCTCAAGCCTCCTGGCTCTTGGATTTCTGTCCCCACCTGGCTGGGAGGCCTTAGGGACGGAATTGGGGTGGGCCTTCGATGCTAAGGGTAGCATCCTCCCTAGGCTGCAAGGCAGCTGGAGAAGCTGAGGCTTCGGTTCCAAGATTATTCCCACATGATAAGATGTTTGAAGTTGTTGAAGGGAGTGACTGGGCACATTGAAGGTGTTCAGTGAATTCTTACTGATCGTTGTGGGTTCATTCCCCGTTCCAGAGACACAGCCGGATTCAGACTAAAACAGCAGACACTTTGGGCATTTTGACTTGGGAAGAGGAGGATTACGGAAGAATAGACATCAGGCCTTAGGTCTGGAGCAGAAATGGGAGCGTTCCCGCTGTATGTATGTTTTGTTCCTTTGTTCTGACATCTGTTTTGGTTTTTTTATTTTTTGCTTTCCCAGTTAGGAGGGGAGAACAGCATCGAATCTTCTGATTCATCTGCCCACAGGGCTTAGCAGACTGGCCGACTGGAGGTATGTACGGGGAGAGGAGGTCACAAGAGATGGATTTGGGGTCACAACAGCTGAGCAGGGGACCAGCGCCTGCGTCTCGGGACCCCCAGGTTTTCACTCCTGCCGTCAGGTCTCATTTGCTTCTACAACCCCCCTCTCCCACCGTCGATGGGCTTGTTGGATCCGTACCCCTCCCCCCTTTGGCTAATGCCCTATTTTGCTTGACTAACAGTCAAAATGCAGGACTGCACCCAAACGAACTAAGCTCACTTAAATCACTGGCAGGTAATTTGATAGATGTTGGCCGGCACCCGCTTTGGGAATTAAGTAAAGCCTGAGCCGCGGAGACAGTGGGAAACAACCTTGTGCAACTGGTAAGCAGGCGGCCTCATTTCACCCGGAGACAGCCCAGGCCCCAGCTCCACGGCTCAGACTGGAAGGCTGGAGCGGGCCAGGTGGACGGTTGACGTTTCTCTCTCAGCCTCTTCCTCCCTCGGTCCTGGCTCTGACTCCCCTGGGGTTGGGAACCTGACTCTTGAGGATCTGCAATTTTGTCCCCACCAGCCGAGGTCTCATTTCCTGGAGCTCACCCGGGGAGGACCCAGCAAATGATGTCGTTGGCTAAGCTCACTTGTTTGCTGAGCTAACTCAGACGGGACAAGGGTTTTTCCGCAGATGGGCGCGGTGTCATACAGATGGGTGTTTTATGGACCGAGCTCAGAAACTGACTGCTTGTGGAAGGCAGCTCCCATCTGCAAAGAGGCCAGTTGCAAGGGAGAAACTTCTAGGTCCTTTCATCACGGCGAGGAGGATCGTTCGTTCGTGCGCTAACTTCAGATAAGCAGAACAAACAAGCCTCGGCCCAAGTGGGAACGGGTTCTGCCCCCGCTCTTTGCTTTTCTAAGTCATCAAAGCCAAGTTCCTAAAGCCTGACTGTCTCACGGTCCTTTCTGATGGTTTCATTGTTTTGTTTATTGTGCTTATGACAAGTGCTAACAGACCGCTTTCAAAGTGTGTTGATATTTCGGTTGTTTTTGAATGGCCCTTCTGTTTTTCCTGCATCTGGACAGCATTAGAGCCCGGCCCCAGGGAGCCACTGGGTTCCTATAAAAGTGTACCAGGTCCCCTTCTGCAGAAAACACCAGCCATGGCAAGATCAGACTCCCCATCTGGGCAGGAACAAACACCGAAACCTAGAGCAGAATTAGAAGACAATATTCAGCAGCTGCGGAAGACAGGCCCGGGCTGGGAAGGGGCCAGCAGGCATTGCTAGCTGGATTGTGGGTGTTCCTTCTGTCCATGGACATACTGTGATCTGCCCATGGGAGGACGTTCCCTAGCAGAGGGCCTGGCACTGGGCGATGCTGCCAAACGCTGGTCATCAACAGGTTCACTCTCTGTCTTCTTCTCCAGGCTGCCTGGTCAACACCAGCAGCGGGTCCAAATAAGGGGGTTCCCGGAGATGGGACAAAGAGCAAGAGCTGGAAGATGAAGAAGATCATGGGGTCCGGGAGGACCAGAAGAGGCAGGGCACCGTGCCCTGCAGCTCCGACCCTCTTCCCTCTACAGCTTTCTTCGGGGATCTTCGGTTTTCACGCCCTTTCCCTTCCTTCTTCTCCTGCTCCGTCCCCATCCCCAGGCCCTGCCACATGCTACACGACAGCCAGTTTCCTCCAGTGTGAGAGAATCTCGGTGCACAGACCAGGCTCAGAGGAAGGGAGTGACATGCACAGTCTCGCTTTATAAATTCAGCACAAACTGGATTTTGTTTCTTCAAGGTCGTCTGTGTTTTCCTCCTTTCCAGCGGGCTGAGGTTTTCTTTAGCCCACGTGCTTTATCGGCTTGTACATGGTTCTCTCTTGTTTGGTTTCAAGAGTGGCAGAGTCCCTTTCTGACTGCGCCCCAGGTAGCTGTGTGGCTTGGTTTGCGAAGTCCCTGGAACTTGAGTTCAGAGTCAAATGGATTAAGATTGAGTGGGTGACAGGGAGCTTTGGTGCCTCGGAGCTGCAGTTAGAGGGGACCCAGGCAGGCCAGATGGGGGAAAACGTGTGCTCTACTGTTGGTTCTCTGACGGAACCACGTGAGGCTCATAGACCTACAGTCAGCGTGTTCATGCATATGGACACGTTGGGTGGGTGGATGGGGGCTGCACGATGACTGGTCTCCATCCACCATCTTTATGGCCACACTCCATGGCATTTCCTTCTAGACACACACTGTCTTGTCAAAAATTCCCATTTAAGCTGCCTCTCCTGCCCTGGATCTTTTTCCTTAAATTTTTAACATCCGGAGAAATGTATACGTCACTGCACTTACTTTAGCTGATCTGGGATGGAGCGCTCAGTGGTACCATTTTGTTTCTCTAGGACCGGAATTGCATTGGCTCTTGGATCTGACAAGGAGACAAAGAGAGGCTCTGGGTCCAGGGCCCAGCACGTGGTGACGGGCTGGGCTGATTGGCCTCTGAGAAGCTGAATACGCCTGCCACAAAGGCATGAACATTCTATAAGAGGGATACTTCCTGTTTTCCCTCTTATAGAAAACAGTGGGTTTTTCTGGGTAGGCTTGGTAGAGAGCAGTGGTCTTCTGTCTAACACCTCGTGTGTGTGAGTGTGAGTGTGTGAATACTTGTCATATTGAAAAATGTCAAACTTTACATAGCAGTTTCTTTTCTCACCAGGGTCTCTGCTTGTGTGAAACTTTCATTTTATAGCTTTGGCTGTTAATTCATCACAGGCACCACCATCAATAAATATTTATTGGGCTTTCATTGGGCTCAGTGTGTTGAAATAAGAACTATATATTTGACTCAAGAGGAGTCAATAGCAGATGGGGGTAGATTTGGGGAGGGGGGCCGGGAGAAACAATCATTGCCGTCTCTTCCAGCCCTGAGATTTGGTGACTTTATAACTAAAGTGATGGGGTCCACTTGACACCCATTAGGCTGTCAGCTACGAGACGCATGGGCCATCATGAAGTCACTGTCAGAAAAACCACCCAGTGCTGGTGATACACATCTTCAAGCCTCATGTCCATTTTGGGATTCAGGGCTGCAAAGGGATGAAATGAGTCTTCTTGGCTTTTCCCATAGTGCCCATGAAAACAAAGATAGTTGACCCTTGGACAACTCCTAGTTTAGGTCACTGACCCTCCGCACAGTCGAAAATCCACGTATATCTTATAGTCAGCCCGCCATGTCTGTGGTTCCTTCATTTTCGCGATTCCGTATCTGCAGATTCAACCAAGCACAGGTCATGTGGCACTGTAGTATTTACTACTGAAAAAAATACGTGTGTAGGTGGACCCACACAGTACAAACCCCTGTTGTTGAAGGGTCCACTGTATTTGCTGATGGAGTGATGGTTGCCATTTGATTTTGGAGTTTAAGAGGTGCATTGACCTTGGGGAAGATTGTAGCCTGTTGATGCTTTGGCAGGAGAGGAGCCAGTCTACTTTTTTGCAAGTGTATCTGTGGCAGCCTGAGGGGGGTCGGTCCCCACTTGATGGGAATCCCGGAGCGGTGTGGGCTGGGAGGCAGGGCTGGGTGCCTCTCATGGAGCCCTAGTTAATCAGACCAGAAACAGCTGGCCTGCCATGGCAGTGACTCAGGCCTCCTGGGGGGTTTCTTCAACATTACGAAGATGAACATGGCTCTGTGAATTCCCTTTGGACCTGGGCCTCCTGCTAACTGCCTCCATATTTATGGGAAGATAGTCAGACCATGGAGCGGGGCTCTGGAGTGGAGTCTGTGCTCAGGAGAGTGGCCCTAGCCCTAGTGGGAGTTGTGAAAAGGTAGAGCTGAGCCCTACGGGGTCAAGACATTCTTGCTGTGAGGTGGGCAACCTATTATTACTATTACTACTACAGTTTCTGAGTCCAAGCTCGTACTGCTCACCACATGACAGGCCAATAAATCGACAGACAAGTTGTTGGGCAAGAAATAGTGACTTTATTTGGAAAGCCAGCAGACTGAGAAGATGGGGACTGGTCTCCCAAAGAACCATCTCACCTGAGTTAGAATTCAGGTTTCTTTTATACTAAAAAGGAAGGGGTCCCATTTGTTTATTTTTGTTTTATTTTCATTATTCTAGGAGGTGGGTCAAAAAAGATCTTGCTGTGGTTTATGTCAAAGAGTGTTTTTCCTGTGTTTTCCTCTAAGAGTCTTATAGTGTCCGGTCTTACATTTAGGTCGTCAATCCATTTTGAGTTTATTTTTGTGTATGGTGTCAGGGAGTGTTCTAATTTCATTCTTTTACATGTAGCTGTCCAGTTTTCCCAGCAGCACTTATTGAAGAGGCTGTCTTTTCTCCATTGTATGTTCTTGCCTTCTTTGTCATAAACTAGGTGACCATAGGTGCATGGGTTTATCTCTGGGGTTTCTATCCTGTACCATTGATCTATATTTCTGTTTTTGTGCCAGTACCATACTCTCTTGATTGCTATAGCTTTGTAGTATAGTTTGAAGATGGGGAGCCTGATTCCTCCAGCTCCATTTTTCTTTCTCAAGGTTGCCTTGGCTATTTGGGGTCTTGTGTTTCCATACAAATTGTAAACTTTTTTGTTCTAATTCTGTGAAGAATGCCATTGGTAGTTTGCATTGAATCTGTAGATTGCTTTGGGTAGTACAGCAGAAACTAACACAACATTGTAAAGCAATTATACTCCAATAAAAAAAAAAATAAAAGGGAAGGGGGTGTGGCTGGTTGTTACAAACTTTTTGGTGTAGGAATCATTTGTTCTTGCAGCTGTCCACGTAGGTATGATCACAGTGTTCCTGTAAACCTCGGACAAGACAAAGGTTATTGTCTGGCCTGCAACTTTTAATCTCTATATGAATGGAAAAGTGTTATACTGTACCTTTAAAGGTCAGAGCCTTGAGAATGGGCTACCCTGTATATTTCAGGCTATAGGCAACATTCTTTTATAAAATGTGCAGAGTCAGCATGACTCAGCACAGGCAAGGGAGCACAAGGGTTAGAGCTAAAGGAATAGATCCAGTATGGAGTCAGGCTTGCTCTTCTGTTACATTACTATTCCCTTGGTCCAAAAGAGAAGCTGAAACAGAAACCCGGAGTGGTTTTGTGCCCAAGGTATCACTATCAGAACAGGATCCTAGAGTCGGGGTAAACAGGAGACGAGGAGTCCAGATTGGCTGTCTTTCGGTTCAGATTCTCCACTGCCCCGGGCGGTGGGGTGGGCAGCGGGTGGGCAGTCGAGCAGAGCTGAACATTGTAAAAGATGATGCTCAGTGTCTCACAAGTTGCTTTTCCCTTGAGGTTAAATTGGTGGTATTAGGGCTAAAGACAGCTGATAGAGAAGCAAGGACCTGGGGAGTGTTGCCTGGCTCCACATTTACTGCTAGGTTAACTGTGGAGTTACCTTACCTCTCCAAGCCTCAGTTTCCCTATCTGTGAAGTGAACGTATTGGTACCTACCTCATAGGGTTGTTGGCAGCAGCAAATGAAAGAATACATATGAGATTTGCATCATGCCTGAAAGACAAGTTAGCGATTCATAATTCTTAGGTGCCATTATAGGAAGGCAGTCTAGTGGTTAAGGGTGCAGGCTCGGAGACTGACTGCCTGAGCCCAGAGAGATGAAGTGACTGTCCAGGTCACACAGTGGGTGAGGACAGTCATGGTGAATTCCCCAGTTGAGTACTCTTTCCAGATCTCTGACCCTTTGAGCAGGGGACCAGGATGGGGTTCTCCAGGCACCAGTGCTGGTCACAGGGGTTGCCTATCTCGGGAGCTGGGGTGATGTGACTTCCCGGTCTCCCCGGACAGCAACCGGGGGAGGGCAAAGCCCTGGTGGGAGTCCAGGGGACTCCTTGTCTCCGTCCCGAGGCGGCTCGGGGCTATAGCCTGAGCAGCTGCCCGTCTACCGACAATCCAGTGGGGTAGCTGCTTCCCGGTAGAGTGGAAGCCACGGGGCCCAGGCAGGGTGCGGGTACCCCCGGCGCCCCGGGGATCCTGGCGTGGCTTTCTGTCAAGCCTCTGTTGTTGCCTGGTTCCTCCATAAAGCCATTATGTACTGGGAGAATTAATCATGCCGTTAGGTAAGCATTATGGCACTTTTATGGCAGCTTTGAAGCTAATCTGTCACTAATGCCTGCTGGATTATCATGATTTCTTGCAGTTGTGATTCATTAACTCGAGGCCTAATAGTAATTCTATTAAATAGCTTCCATCACCGTTTGCCCCAACATGTCCCCACTCTCCATTCTATTGTGCTGCTGCAGTGGCACCACTGGCAACCCGTGTGGTCTCCAGAGAGGGGCCCTGAGGAGATGGTCAGGTCCCCCAGGCAGCTCGCAACTGCCTGACGGTGTGTCCGTCCCCGGCCCGAGCCCAGAGCACGTCTTCTCCTCTCCACCCAGCTGGACTTTTCAGTTGATGCCCGCTCTTCTCCCAGAGGAGGCCTCAGTGCCTTTCCTGAAACGCCCATCACTCAGGCCAGACTGCGTGGAGGTGAAGGTGGGGCTGTGGAAACCGACGAGGCTCAGATGAGACAGGCATCCCACACGTCCACAGGTGACTCAGACCAGCGTCTCCACCTGCGGCAGAAGTGGGTTTGGGGCCAAGAGAGAGAGAAATAGGAGCGGCTCAGGCAATCTGGTCACACCCGGCCCTTTCTGTTCTGGCTCAAAGCTAATGAAACTCAGGGGCGCGGAGGCAGGCGGCGGTGACAGGAAGCGGTGGTGGCACACGGTGACTGCTGGCCTGCCAGCATTAATAAAATTCCTTGGTGAGGTTTTTCAGCGAGAAATGGTTCTCTGAGGCTGGCTGTTCTCTGCCAAAGGTCAGCTTCGGGGCACGGCTTGACTGATGGGCTGTGAGCAGGCAGGAGAAAGCAAGTTGGGGAAGAGGGGCCGCTGTGGGGTGGGCTGGGAGGAAGCTGGGAGGACCGCAGCGCAGGCTGGGCCCCAGTGCCAGCATCTTGCCCCTCGTTCTGCGCCATCAATCAAGGCCGGCCCTGATATCTCAACAATTTGTAATGCCTCTGCCCCGCTCCGAGCTGCCCAAGTGGGCAAGCCCTGACCCCTCTCGCCCTCATTCAGGCCTCTGCTGCCGCCCGGGTGACGGATGGCCTCTCCTCCCCTGGGCTCGCCTCACCACAGCTGGGGAAACATGGGCAGGTAGAGGGGTCACGCCCGGGGCAGCCACAGCGACCCATTCACCGAAGCCAAGGGCCCCTGCGTTCCCAGCCACAGCAGGTGATGCAGGGCTAGAGGAATAGAACCGGGAGAGGAAGCGAGGAGAACATTCCAAGTCTATAAGGAGGAAAGGGAAAAAAAACCACCCAAACCAAAAAAAACCCCTCTGCATCCTGAGGTCTTCCAAGACTTCTAAAAATCTCCAGCGCGGTGCGAAGCCTCCCGCGCGCGGCTCCGACAGGCCCTGCTCCGATCCATCTGTGTTTTCTCACGCCTGTGCGCTTGAAGAACCACTGAAATGGAAAACAAGTTAAAAAATACATAGATGTATGTAGCGAGATGGAGAAAAGAGAGGACAGTGCTCTGCAGCCTGGATTCGCTTTTTTTTTTTGTCAGTGTTTGTTGTAGGAAAAAGTGTATGAAAACAAACCTCAGACAACTGGAGTGAATATTCTCAACACATCAGCCGGGGAGAAGTCAGGATTCAAAATTTCCCCGTTCTGGGCAGAGCTGGGAGGAAAACGAAGGCCTGCTGCCTGTGTTCCAACTTCTAGTGGGTACTTGCTGCTTCCTGTTCAGGGGTGAGACAGTCGAGAACCGTGCTAAGGTGGGGACTGGCCAGCTGGGATATGTGGGTATGCGTACGTGTGTAGGTATGTATGTATGCGTGCATGTGTGTATGCGCATGTGTTTGTGTATGTCTGTGTATGAGTATGTATATATGCGTATGTGTGTATGTGTGAGTATGTATGTCTGTGTATGTCTGTGTGTGTAGGTGTCTGTATGTGTGTGTGTCGGTTTCTCTGTGTCTGTAAGTGTATACACATGTCTGTGTGTGTCTGTATGTGTGTCTGTGTGTGTATGTATGTGTATATGTATGTATGTGTGTGTATGTATGTGTATCTGTACGTGTCTCTGTGTGTGTCTGTCTGTCTGTGTGTGTATGTGTATCTGTATGTATCTCTGTGTCTGTATGTGTGTGTATCTGTATGTATCTCTGTATCTGTATGTGTGTGAGTATGTATGTGTATGTATGTGTATATGTATGTGTATCTGTCTGTGTGTGTGTGTCTGTATGTGTGTGTACGTGTGTGTGTGTGTGTGTGTGTGTGTCTGTGCTTGTGGTACTGGACAGGCCTGTGTCTGCTGCAAAGACAGGCAGGTGAGAATTCAGTTCCGCATGGATGAACTCATCCTTGGCCTTGAGAGCAGGGGAAACCCGCTCTCCGACCCCCCAGCAGACGCCCCTGATGACTTCCTCTTGGAACTTTTAGGGGCCGAGCAGGAGGGTCCAGGAGAGAGTGTCCAGGCGAGGGAGTCTGGGGACCGTGGATTTTTGAAGGAATCGGACCAAGAGAACAGAGCAGTTGGGGTGTCGGGGAGCTGGGGAGGCAGGGGGCGGGGACGGAGGAGATCAGAAACCGTTAGGCCAGTGGAAGGAGGGAGGAGGGAGAGGAAACGGGCGCTGAGAGGAAGATGAGAGAGAGAGGGAGAGAGAGAGAGAGAGAGAGAGAGAGAGAGAGAGAGAGAGAGAGAGAGAAGAGGAAACGGGCGCTGAGAGAGAGATGAGAGAGAGAGGGAGAGAGAGAGAGAGAGAGAGAGAGAGAGAGAGAGAGAGAGAGATGGTCACGGGGCAGAGTCAGCAGGGAGAGAGGGAGAGGAAATTTAATGAGGGCAACTTGAAGGCCAGCTTTAACCAACAGCTGGCAGGGGGCCGGGTTTGATCTCCTTGTGAGTCAGGAGTTTGATTAATCGTGGCCTGTGAACGAGGCTGGACACCTGGTCTGCTGCTGAGCCTTTGATCTCCGGGGTTTCTCCGGGCCCGTGGGAGGGGAGCTGCAGGAACGAGAGTCTCCCAGGGCCTTGGACGGCCTCTTTGGGGCCTCCCCGGGAAGGGAGGGCCGCCCTGGGAGTGGGGCTGAGGCCCGGGGAGGCTGGGAGGAAATACAGAGGGACGCCTGGGGCTGTGCAGCCTTGTGAGTGGAGCCCCTGAGAGGGGGGCGGATGGAGGAGACCTTTGAAGGGGAAGACCCCCCATAGTCTTGGGGGTGATTTTGTGGTGAGGGCTCTCACACCCTCTCTCCCTGCAAGGAAATAGCTGAACCATTTGCAGGAAATTGTGTGCTCTTGCTTGTGGCTCGCAGAGCTGGCCAGTTTAACCAAGGAGCCTGCTCTTCTAGGGGTGCAAGGAGAAGGGAGGTGTAGGGCTCCCTGGAATGTCTCCATTTTCTGTATGTCGGATGGAAACGGATTTGAGAAAAGAAAGCGATATATTGCCAAAAAAAAAAAAAAAAAACCACCTCTCAAGAAGAAAGGAAAGAGAACTAAAACCCTAATGCCCTTAAAAAAGAAAACCCGAAAAAAAAAAGGCATATATTATGTCTTTGGACTAAATCCATTGGTGTTCTGCCAATTTCAAATAATAGTGTCACTCGATTAAGAAACTTTACAGGATTTGAAATCGTTCGTTGGCTTCTCTGACTCTCTCTGACACGTCTCCGTAAGTCACTGTCTACACCAGGCTGATTTGTTCCCAGATTCCTTAATCTTCTGCAAGTTGGTGATGACGTTTATGACTTGGTCGCCATATTTGAAGTGTTCACGATTTCTTTGGCTCACGACTTCCACCCAGAATTTGGGGGCGACTAGAAACATGACTCTGAATGTGTACTACTGTTGAAAAATTGTGTGTGTGTGTGTGTGTGCGTGTGTGCACGCGTGCCTATGTGTAAACTCTTTGAGTTTTACCTGCCCCCGCTCTTCTGTTGGCTGGCAAACTCCTGCTCATAGCTGCCTTAAGTCTCAGAGAGGGGCCCACCTGGGTACCACAAACATGTCTCCCTAGAGGTCAGCTGGCACACAGCACATAGGTAGGGCCCCAGAGGCTCTGGTGGCCAGCAGCAAAGGGAATTCCAGAAGCGAAGGAGGGCAAGTTTTCTGGTGGGATTAGAGTTTTGACCAGATGACATTAGTTCACTTTGGAAGGCAGCCATGGGGGCAGGGCACTGGGTACCCACCTTGCATCCCAAGGCCCAGCTCCCTGATGCAGTGACTAGCTGAGTGACCTTGGGTCTGCCCTGTCTAATATCCGAGGCTTGTTTCCTCATCTATAAAATGGGATAAGGAAAAATATTTGCCTCCCAGGCTTGTTTTGAGGCTTAAAAGCACTAGTATCTGTGAGAGCTCCCTGAACATGAGCAAGGCTTCCGTGAACAGTTGGCATTAGAGTTACCGCTTCTATTACAGAAAGTCCTTTAAACACTCGTGTTGACAGCAGGGGTGTTTTAATTTCAAACAGGGTTTGTTCATGGAGGGCATTAGAAAGTGGGATCCCATGTTACCTGCTCCCCCCGGGGCACCGGCTCTCCTGTAATTATTATTTACTAATAAGCACGTTTTGTTCGCAAATGTCCCATTAAATCGGGCTGAAATCCTTCATCAGGCTGGCCTGGCTTCTCTGAGTGCACCGAGACAGGAGCTGCTGGGGGTTCCCTCCGGGTGGGGGGGCACTCCTGATCTGGGGGCTGCTGCACCTGCCTTCCCAGGGAGGTCACGGCCAGTGTGACCTGTGGGTCTCTGCTGTGCGGTGGCCGCGCTCTCCAATCTGCTCTCCCAGCGCAGCCTGCTTGGCTTGTTTGGGAGAGGAACGATGCATTCCTTGGGCCTGCGCTTCCTGGAACTTCACGGCTGTTCTTCCCCGCTCGTCTCTGGTCCTCAGACGTGTGGTATCACTACCATGGACAAGCCGGCTGCATGGTGCTTGGAGCTGAGGCGTGGCTCAAATGGTGGCTCTGGCGTCTGTGGACCAGTAGTCTCTACCCAGGCTGTACATTGAACTTACATGGGATGGTTACAATTCCAAAGCCTGGACCCCACCTCTAGAAATTCTGATTTGATTGGTCTACAGTTAAACCTTAGTATCAAAATCCAGGTGGTTCTAATGTGTAGCCAGGCTTAAGAAATACCAGTGCTTCTCGGATTTAATGTTCATACAGATCTCCTGGGGGATCTTATTAAAACATAGATTCAGAGTCCATCCGTGCGGGGCAGGGGAACTTGGGCATTGCTAATAAGCGTGCCAATGCCGTGCAGGGATCACACTTTGGGTAGCAAGGCTCTATCCCTTCCTAATCCTGACAGCTGTGCACCTGGCCATGGCCAGGGATGGCAGATGTGGGAAGCAGGTGGAGGTGAACATAGGAAGAAATCTGTGAGGCAACTCCAGAGGCTTGCTTGAGGGTGTTCCTGTCAGGTACCAACCATGGAATCTTCAGTTCTCCTCACCACACACACACACACACACACACACACACACACACACCACACACACACCCCCTTCCTTCTGAATCTGGTCTTGAATCCCCACATAAGTAGCAACCAGAAGATGTTTTCCAATATTTGACTATCTTTTCAGGTTTCTTGGTTTATTCTGTGAAGACATCCAAATGAATGAAAACGTTTGCCATAGAACATTAAGGTTCCAGGCCATGAGTTAAATACCTCTTTGGAATACTTAACTGGAAAGTAATCCCTAGCCTGGACTTGTAAGTAGTCAGCCCCAAGACTCCTATGGGGCCAAGTGAAATCCCCAGAGGTGACCACGATAACAGCAAATCCCAGTGAGGCTGCAGGTCAATAGCTGCTCATTCTGGCTCATCTCTGAGAAGGAGACAGAATTGCCCATGGAATGAAGGCTTTTGAGTTATGGGAGAGGGTCTTCCAGACGGCATTCAGCCTGGAAGACCACACCCCTCCCAATGACAGGTGTGTTTATAAACCACTGCCTTCCCCAACACAGCTGCAGGTGTTTGGGGAGCGTGGGGGCAGGCGGTTTTGCAGAGGATATCGACAGAGTAGGTTTTCCATGGGTTAATATCATGTTTACACATTCCGTGATTTTATGAAATAATACATAGAAAAAGGAATACCAGAGTGTATAGTTGATGAAGACTCTCCACGAAAGAGTGAACTTAGAACGACTGAGAGTGAGTTCTTTGTAGTTAGACCGTCGGCTCAGACCGAGGGAGGGGTGAGTGTGATATGCAAGGGCCTGGGTCCGGGTGCATCAGCATGGGCCCCCCTGGGTGGCATGCATCATCTGACCAGCAGAGGATGAACAATTAGGACCTCCAGGGAAGAAGAAAGCCCTGAGCTGACCCGTGTTGGAAGATTTCACTAGTCGCTCAAAGAAAAGAATTTTACCAGACAGCTGAGGGATAGTGGTTGACACCAGAACCACACAGAAGCCATGTCTGTATTTTTGGTTAAATTGTTCCACTGGGCTTCAGTTAACTGTTCCACAAACAGTGTAGAGTGTTTCTCTAGTTGAAGGTTAAGGTCTCTCGCAGCCCCCTTCTATCGTCTTTCCAAAGCCAGGTGTTGTTGCAGACCTATGTCAGGACACAATGAGCCCAGCTGCCAATCACTGCTGAGATCCTGGTGTGTTGACTGGGCAGTCAGGGAAGCAGCCCCTTTTAGTGCAAGGTTCCTGCACACAGCTTATTCTTGCCTCGAGGTGCTACCTGTTCCCCAAGATCCAAAGGATGAATCCCTTGCAGGCTTCAGTTGGGTCCTCCGAGCCCATCAGCCTTCAAGAAGCCCGGGGCCTCTTTGCATCAGAAATTGACGTGTGCCATTCCAGAAATCTTATTTCTTTGCTCCTCTCACCTCAAACAGTCCCCCACCTCTGCCACCTCCTCTTTCACTCCTCTGGAATCCTCGTCCCAGATGTGACTTTCTCTGTTTCCTTTGGCTGGGAATTTGCCGTTTTCCCATAACCCAGTTGCGCTGCCTGTTAGAGAAACCAAAAAAAAAAACCCCTCCAACTTTCTGGGAAGACATGTAATTCAATTCCCAAAGAGGGACAAGGAAAGCCCCCTCTGAAACAGACAGAGAGAACCTCCTAATACATAATCATCCCAGCAGAGAAAGTGCTTGGATAAGCCTGGGGAACTGGTAACGTGGTGTTCTGTTTCTTAATGTCCTCTGCAAAGAAGCTGGCCCTGGGTTTAAAATAGCCCTCTGGTAAAAGCAGCTATTTAAAGAGTATTGGGGTCTGAGAAATGCAAAACAAAGTGTTGTTGATTAAAAACACATGGTTTGTTCTCTAGGCGAGAGTAGCCAGCAAAATCAAATGTGACAGTGTTTTGGCTTTTTCTATCCCACAAGACATGACGGTGATTTATTAGAGTGATGTCAGTTGCGGTTAAAAAAAGTTTGCTGTGTTGTCTTAATAAAAAGAGGCTTTACCTTGGAGCTGTCAAACTCCCTCCCTCCTCTGGCTTAAGGTGGCGGCTGCTGGGCCCTTGGCCCTCCTATGGAGGGGAGGGGCTTCTCCCCAAGGGGCAAAGCCTCTGCCTTGAGGAAGTTCTTGAGACCACAGGGCACTGACTTCTTGGTGGATATGCAGGATGGCCTTTGAGGGGAGTTGCAGCCCTCTCTTGGTTTGTTGAGTTTTGGAGAGTGGAGATGCTGACCTGGCTTGGAGTAGGAGCCTGGCCTGAGCTGGTTGGGTGGTGGGGCCTGGTTGGAGGGGAGAGACCCTAGCCCATGGCCTACCCCAGATCACAGTGACTTAGGCCTGGGCAGAGGCTTGATAATCAGCAGGATGGATAATCTGCTCATAAACAATGAGAAATTGGGCTGCTGGCTGAATAGGAGAGTCTGTTAGTTGGAGCTCTTTGGTTTTATATGGAAGAGAAACCCCTCAGACAAATTCAAGTAAACAGGATCTATTGAAGGAACACCACAGTCCATCTTTCAGACAGCTAAGAGGAGACAGGCCATCTGGGGAATGAGGTGGGCAGCAGATGGGAGTGGCTTCCTTCTTCTACCTTCCAAGGAGCCATGCAGTCTCTGATGTGCCTCTGTTTCTGTTCCTGCCCCTCTTAGGGGTTTCCTCCGGGAGTGTCTCAGTTTTTACTTCTTCATGGCTTTGACTTGTATCCGCTGCGCCCTGATGCTACAGGAACACTTGTATCAACTTTGCCCTGTTGCTAGAGGACCATATTTTTGTCCAAGTACCATCATCTTTCTTCACTGAGTCTCGTTGCCTCAGTTCCAAATTCCTGAGAGAGAAAATCCATTTGGCATACCTTGAGTCCCACTTCCATCTCTGGTCCAGGTGGCAGTAGTTCGGGGAGTTGTCAGCTTCGAGGGGAGTCCCTCTGGGTGGGTGCGGCCAGCAGGTGATGGTACAGGGTCAGCTGTGGAAGGGAGCTGTACGTTTTACTGGGGCAGTTGAAGGAAGCAATCACTTGTGTGTGTGTGTTTGTCCTAAGGCTCTGGGACTTTCTGGCAGTGAGAATTTCGTAGTCACTTCTGAATGCCTCTCCCTCTTTATTCCGTAGGAAGGATAACCATCCCGCTGGGAAGATGAAATCCCAGCAGACACCCTTAATTCTTTTCTGGAGACACACCCATGAATTGAGAAGAAGACATTATTATTTTTTCAATTCATCTATGGATTTCCCCCCTAATTCCAGGAGAAACACATAGGTGGTCATAGAAAACTTGGAAAACAGAAACCCACAACGATGGGAGGAAAAAGCAGCGGTAATCCGAGATAACTGCTGTTAACATACTGGTGTGTTTCCTTCTATTCTTTTTTCTTGAAGTAGTAGCCCGAGGCTCTGTGAATGATCTGGGCTGAAGATCTATCTTTGCACTCTAATTACATGTCTTCAGACTCTAAGACTTTAGGATTGCTTTAAATGTGTTCTCATAATTTTCCTTGAGCTCACAGGGTTGTTTTCCTCTTGCTCTTTGACCTTTTCCTGGAGGTGGCAGCTCAAACAGAATCAACATTGGCTAGTCCCTCTGTGCTGCCACCCCACTTTTGTGCAGATCACCACTGTACCCCCTTCCCGCCTGACCCCCGAAATACCTTTTTAACTGCTCCTCTCTTGAGTCCTTTCTGCTTCCTTCTCTGGGGATGATCTTTTTAAAGCCCCAAATCTGACCTTACCAGTCTTCGCTGAAGATCCTTTCCTGATGATTCCCTGCACTTAGGATAAGATAGACAAAACCTGTAACATGGACCTCTGGCCCACTCCATCACTGTTTTTTCCACTCACCCTTATGGCAACTCTTGGACTCTCTCAGTCACGTTCCTGCCTCCTAAACGCTGTTCCTACTGTTCTTAAGAGCTTGACTCTACTCTTCAGCCTGAAGGCTGAGTTCCATGTCGCTTCCTCAGAGAAGCCTTTTCTGACAGTGGCCCCTTAGAGGCCCTTAACTTTTCCTTCACAGCGAAGATCGCAGTTTGCACTTACGCATTCATTTGTTTGGCTATTACGGAACGTCTGTCTCCTGGATAGAAGTGAATACTCCCTGAGGCAGGGCAAATTTTGGTGGATGCTGTGTCCTACCCTAGCTGTCGTCCCCTCCTCAGCCACCACTCCCACCTCCTCACCCTGTGACAGTGCCTGTTACGGATTAGGGGCTCCGGCAATGCTTGTCGAATGAATGAGTGAATTGGTGCTTGTCTGGTGCCCATCCGTGAGTGAAGGGTCACCACACGGTAGTGTACAGGATCGGGAGGTCTAGGGAGAGCATACGGTTTTCCATAAACCCTTGGCGTGAGCGGCTTTCACGTTTGCTGTCATGTGTGAGTGCCCCAGATGTGCACGCACACGGTGATTGGGGATGTGGTGCTGGGCTTGAACCGTGCATGCTGAGATGCTGTGTGTAGGGCTGGTTCCAGGGCTGCTGAGCGAGGTGGGTGTTCAGGGAAGTATCTGCCCCTTGGTGTGGCTCTGCCACTCTCTACTTCCCACATTCTGTGGGGAGACTTCATTCTAGAGCATGAATTCTAGAGCATGAACTTCATTCTAGAGCATGAATTCTCTACCAGCCACCAAGGCTCCTGGAATTGGACGCCTCCACACCGCAGGGGTCCCTGCCTCTGAATCGGCCTGGTAGCCCTCTCTGCCTGCACTGTGGATCTTGCCTAAGTTAAAGGCAGATTTAGCTTTCCTAGAACTTTTACCTGTTGATTGCCTTCTGGAGATGTTTCTTCTCTGGAGAAACATCAGTTCACGTGATGGACATTTGTCGAACCCTGGTGTGGTGTTATCAGGTGGGGATGCAGGCACTGGGGGTAGACGTTACCGAGTCCAAGCTTATACTGCTCGCTGCATGACAGGCCAATAAATTGAGAGATGAGTCGTTAGGGCAAGGAATGCTGACTTTATTTGGAAAGCCAGCAGACCAAGATGATGGACTAGTGTCCCAAAGAACCATCTTACCAGAGATAGAATTCAGGCTTCTTTTATGCTAAAAGGGGAGGGGAGTGGTTGGTTGTCACAAACTTCTTAGCGTCAGAATCCTTTGTTCTTGCAGCTGTCCACATAGGTCAGGTAACTGATGTTTCTGTAAAACCTCCAACAAGACAAATGTTATTCTCTGTTCTGCAACTTTTTATCTCTCTATGAATGGAAGTGTTATACCTTTAAAGGTCAGAGCCTTGAGGATGAGCTATCCTGTATATTTCAGGCAATAGGCAACATTCTTGTAGCAAAAGCAGTAGAACACAAAGGTTAAAGTAAAAGAAACAGATCCAATATGGAGTCCGATTTGTTCTTCCCTGTTACATGGAGAGCCGAATAAGACACGAAGGAGAGCTCAGCTCTGGAATGCCTGTTGCAGCTCACCATGTACTCTACATAATTATTTTAATTCCTCACATCAGCCTTATGATGTGCCTGTTATTAGCCAACTTTACAGTTGAGCAAATGGAGGCTCAGAGTTTCCATGACTTGCCTGAAGTCCCAGTTTGCATGGGCAGCAGCTATGGCTCATTCTCCAGTCATCTGACTCCTACTCAGAGTTCATTTTTACTACCTTCACCTGAAAATATGAATGTGCTCTGCTGCGTGCCCCTCCTAGTACATTTGTGGGGTGCTAATGTACTCCCCGGGTTATCTCTTCTCCTGGGAAAACCTGATCCCCCAAAGTGTGATGATACCCAGGGGCTCTTCCTTGGGCTCAATCACTTGGCAATATCCTTGCAAGTTGCAGAAGGTCCTGGCTACTGTACAACGCACTTCCATCTGCAGACACGAGGGTCTGATTCGTGAAAACTAGATTCTGCAGAGGAATCCAGCGTGGTTTTTCTCCCTGGACGATGAAGCCAGTTGCTAAGCCCAGGACCTTTCTTCTGGGGCAATTCAGGAGGTGTTTCCCAGTAAGCACTGCGCCATGAAAGATGATAGATGCACAGATTTCCAGGGCGATGTCTGACACTTGGGGAATCTTTAAATGAAATCCCTTTTAGGGTACCATCTGACTTAACAGTTCATGATACAGGACACTCATGGCCGCCTGAGACATTTCATTCCACCTACAGGCACAATTCTGTCTCCTTGCCGCTTCCATTTGCTGGTCTTCCTGAGGCTGGGAGGCACCAGCACAGTGCCTCTCCCACGTGGCAGGCTGGCCCTCGGGGAGCCTGCAGGGAGTTGCAGCCTGAGCCCAGGCTGGTCAGGCATGTCTGAGCAGGCCTGGTGAACTGCGGGGTGGATCTGTTCAAAGTTTATTTGCAAGAGACACTGTGGAACCTCCTGGGAAGGAGCTCGTTTTGGAGGAAGAAGGAACTGAGCGCAAACAGTGGCCTGGTAAGCAAGCTTTGATTGCAACAGCGCAGGAGGAATTCTGAGCATGGCCTGGCGTGCTGCTCACAACTGACTCTGGGTGCAACTCAGCTCCCACAGGACTTCTTTCAGCTACTTATGGAGAGCATATAGAGATGGAAAGAGCTGCTTTAAACTGATACGTGGTGGTCACCTGGGAACTAGCTTTGGGACTGGTTTTGAGAGTAAAACCCACGATGGGGGAGAACGGCTCTCTCCTCCACCACGTGGCGGAACCCCGCACACGCTTGGCTCGGGGGCCTCCAGCACCTCCGTGGTGGCAGGGACAGCAGTGCCCAGCAAGAGACGGTGGGGTCAGTGTCCTGGCAGAGGGCTTGGAGTGGGCCAAGGGGAACCACGTGGTGGGTGACAAGGAAACTGACTGTGTGTGTCTTGGGCATGCATGAGGCACCCCTAGGGATTCTAGAAACACTGGGGGTTAATTACAGAGGGGCGGACATCCTGAGTGATCCAGTGGAAGTTAAGTCATTGTTACTAATGTGATTGGATGCGAAGGGGCTGTCGGTCTGGGAGGACTGTCGTGGCCCCACCCCCAGCTTTTCTTTTCCTGGTTGAACATCCCCAGCATCCTCTGTTGTTCTTCAGAACCCCCCGTTCTGAGTTCCCTGATGCTCTCCTTACTCCCTTTGGGAACCAGTCCAGGCTGCCAGTGCCAAAACCATTTGCTGAAAGAATTTTAAGAAGTACTAGGATTAATATGGCCTAACATTCTTTTTTTCTTGACCGGGTGAAATGAAGGCTTCCAGAGGCTGGAAATGAGTTGCCCGAACCATATGTACGCAGTCAGGGGAAGAGTCAGGGCTCCCCCCGAGTCACCTGGCTCAGAGCCTGGCAGCAGGCTCTTGGCCGTCACTGTTCTCCATGAGGCACGGTGATGGGGATGAAGTGACCCTCAGTTTGCATGAGGTGAACACCAGATGACCCAGGACACATATCTCTTTGATATTCTATAATTTTAAGGACCCAGAAATGATGGTGGAGAAACAAACAATAACTGGGTGTCTTCCAAATACCAAGCATTTAGTTACATGATGGCATTTGTTCTCACAACAGCTGTGTTAGGTAGTCAGGTCAGGCGAGACCCTATTTTACAGATGGGGACATAGAGGCTCAGAGAGGTGAAGTCATTTCCTAAGCCATCCAGCTAGTAAGTGGAGGAACCACCAAACACATCTTGATGTCAGAAGCCCACGCTTTTCCCATGACATCATTTTGTTGAGTGTTACTTGCTGCAACTTACCTTACAAAAGCAATGATTATTATTTAAAAAATTTTGAAGTAGATCATAAAGCATGTTTTGCAAACTGCACATTCCTCTCTTCCGCCGTCCCCTTTCTGGGTGAGATGCTCCTCCTTCCCTCCTGCCGTTTTGCCCACAGTTGAGAATCCCTCCATTGATGGTTTAGAATCTTGCTCTGGGTGTAAAATGATTGGAGTCTAAGGATATGTTTGTTCTGGAAGAGAGGAGACAGGACAGCCTTTCTGCGTTGCCCATCTCTCTTCCTGGAGCCTCCCCGCTCACCCATTTTCTTCTGCCTGGAGCAGTTATCTCTGGGTCCCCCTTAGTCTGCCCCCTGACGCTGCCCGTCTCCGAAGCAGCAGGCGGGCGGCCCCCGTGTCTGAGCCGGCCATCTCTCAGCGCGATTGCGAGCGCGGTTATCTTTCATTTCTGGCATGTGTTGTAACACAAGAGTGATCTCGACTTCAGAGATTATCACCTCTCATCTTTCATTCTCCCTTTTCTTCTCTCCTTTTTCTTCCTGCAAGATGATGAAATTACCAGACAAACCCTCCCCTCCTCCAGCCTAGTCAGAGCTCAGAGATATTTACTTCTCGGGTAAACAGCTGTAATCTCCCTCACCAGACTTTATCTCACAGTTAAGTAAGCTAAATTCTTCTGGTCTAATCCCCCATGTGCTGTGGTTTTTGCAGTATAAAGCATTCGCAGTCTTTGATATAACGTGACAACACTGGACCACTGGATGTGATTAGGCAGCCGGCAAAGAGGTTTCAACGTAACCAAACTGGAAAAGAAGGGCCCCCTTGGCAAAACGGCTTTGGGCAGGAAAAAAAAGAAAAACATGCACGGAAAAGTTCATTTGCTCACGAGAGGAACGGAAGAGGGGCATATGGGTGTTTGCTGGGCCTGGATGGTCCCCAGTTATGCAAATGCTTGGTGGACCGTGAAAATTGAGCCCACCCTCGCGTTTGTGTGCTTCCATGCTGTCCCTAATCACGTGACGGCCACCGCGGGCCGGGAGAAGACAGGAGAGGCGGATGTCACTGAGCCTGTGCTTGGAGATCACGTCTGTTCCTAGTGAGAGAAACAAGACCTGCTCGCACCTCTAGGAGACAATAGGAGGGCATTTTAAGAACAAAGGCTTAATCAGACTTGGGTCAAATCGTTGAAAGTTCTGGGGCGTGGGAGATAGTTAGGTGATAGGATGGTCAGACAGAAAGGTGTCTGAATGTGGATGGAGACCAAAGCCAGCCTGGGAGACTGGACAGGTCTTGTGTGTGTGGTTGGTGGTGCCGTGGCGGGGACAGAGGGTAGCAGAGCATCTCTGAATGTCGGCATCAGCAGAAGCCAAGGTTGGGAGAAGGAAGGCGCCTGGCGTGCGTGTGTCCGGCGGGCAGGTCTTTGACCGCGGGCCAGGGCTTCACGCCCAGAGGCGACCGTGGCTGCCGTGAAGATGCTCGGCAGCCCTTCCCGTTTCTATGCATAGATGCCATGCGTTGGCTTTCCTTTCCTGTCGACCTTCCAGTCAGTCCTAAATTCGGTTCCCGTTCTCTGCGTCCCCCTGCCTGCCAGTGCCACCGTGCTCTCAGCCAAGCTGTGACACTTCCCCAAGCACCGCCTGTGCATTTTTAAAGCCTGAGCCACAATGTGGGGTTCAGCTGCTCCTGCCACCCTCCCTTTGTGTACGTGCGTGTGAGAGAGAGAGTGTATTTTTGGCCTTAAAGCCCCATTAAAAAGAAGAAGAAAGGAAACTGCTAGGACCCAGGTCTGAGAGGCAATTTGCAGAGCTTAAGAAGCTGCCCTATTGTCCCCACAGCAGGTGACACTTGGATGGAGGCAGATCCATCGTTCAGTTAGCTCCCCTCCGAGAGCAGCTCCAACACTCGGGTCAGGGTGCGGCGGGGGACTAAGGTGTCTCCCACCCTGTCCCCTGCTTGGGAGAAGACAGGGCCCCAGGCCACCTCTCCAGGGTCTCCTCTCCCTTCCCTCTGGGTGGCCTCGCCCTGCAGAGCCTTGGGAAGTGTGGTCCTCGTGTTTTCCTCTTCCTGCACTGTCCCCCTCCCGGCAGCCAGACCTGCTGGTGTCACCGCTGGATGGGGATCACGAACGGATGCCCAGGCCAAGCTGAACCTGGGACTTGCCCCCAAGGGTCCACGTGTCCCGAATATGTTCCTTGTAGCCCCTCTGCTACCTGCCCCAGCTCTTCACTTCTAGAGATTTTGGTCCTAAAATAAATCTCCATCTCCACGTTTGCCCCGTGCAGAAGTCCCTCGTTGCATTTTGTCAGACTATGGGTGTGTATGTATGTACGTACGTAAGTATAAATGAAAGAATGAAAAAAGAAAGAAAGGAAAGAAAGAAGGAAGAAAGAAAGAGAGAAAAGGAAGAAAGAAAGGCAGAAAGAAAGAAAGAAGGAAAGAAAGGAAGGAAGAAAGAAAGAAGAGAAAGGAAGGAAGAAAGGAAGAAAAGAGAGAATCAAATAGAATCAAAGGTAAGGTGTTTGCTTTCAATACCTACCACCAAAATACCAACCCCTCTGCCCTGCCAACAAAAACATTCATCTCTTCACCTCTTTTCCCCATTGGTCACTTGTGGGGATCAGGGGGTAAGGCTGTGCCCTACCTCCTGAGTGTTTAATAAGCCATCAGGCATTAATACTCACTGGGGATTGTCATAGTCTCGGGGCAGCCGGTGGGAGCTGAGTCTGATGAGGCTGTGGGAGGAGAAGAGGAGGAAACTGGGGAGACTTGATGGGGAGGCCATGAGCTGTCAAGGGGCCCTGGACGCTGGCCTTCCAAGTGACGGAAGGGAAAGCAGGAGGACACGGGAGGACTCAGAGGAGGAGATGGGTCATTGAAGTCCAGTGCGGCCAAGCCTCCAACTCTGGACCTGCTTCCCTACCTCTTTCCACACTTGTTCTCATGCAGCAGACTTGGGTCGGGGCCCGCGGGGCGAGAGGGCAGAGTTTTGGGCAGGGCCCTGATCCTGCTGGGACCAGCCGAGCTGTCAGCAGGGCGAGTCCCATATCCCCATGTTGGGAGGGTAAGGTGGCTCGTCTTCCCAAGGCGAGGCTGAGCGTGTCTTACTCTGTGCTGTGGTTGCCTGACCTCCTGCTGGAATTCCTGACCCTGGTTTGGAGCTGCCCTGTCTGCAGCGCGTCGTGACAGCATCCCTCACCCTGTACACTGGCTTGAAATGTGGTGAAATAAATGTCATAATTTTAAGACGCTAAGTGTCAACAGTCCCCAACAGACGAGGGTTCGATTTATGATTTTTGGACTTTATGATGGTACATAGTGATACATATTTAGTAGAAACCGTACTTCAAATTTTGATCTTTTCCCTGCCTAACAATAACCTGTATCTTTTCTTGCGATACTGGGCTATGACAGCCACACCATCTCGGGGGTAAACAGCCAACACACATACAACCATTCTGCACCCAGATGACCAGAATGTTTTTCACTTTCAGTACGATAGTCAGTCAGTGACATGAGATATCCAACACTTTGTTCTACAATAGGCTTTGTGTTAGATGCTTTTGTCCAGGCTAATGGAAGTGTTCTGTTTAAGGTAGGCTAGGCTAACTCATGATGTTTGGTAGGTTAGGTGGATTAAATACATTTTCAATTTATGGTATTTTCAACTGACAATGGGTTGACTGGGATGTAACCCCATCGTAAGTCGAGGAAGGTCTGTAGTGAATACCGAAATGTCGTATATAGCCATTGAAATGATCCAGAATCAAGTGAAAGAATATTCATGGAGCGTTGGACATGGTGATGCCCGTCATGGGACTATGAATGGGAATAACAGTGGTACTACTGGTAGATATTGTTCATTGAGTGCCTTTTAAGTGCCTGGCACGCTCTTGTATAATCCTGACAATATAACCCTTTATCGCCAACTGACAGTTAAGGAAATAGACTTAGAGGGTGAATAGCTTGCCCAGGGCTATATAACTTGTGAGGAGGCAAAGCTGGGGTTCAGACTCAGCTCCAGGGCCAGGCTCCAAAGCCAGGAAATATGTGAGCGTAGGAACGAAGTCAGTAGAGAAAGGTGTAGAATCAGATGATCAGATCTGTGGTCCTGCCTATACATCAGTAGGAGGTGGTAAGGAAAGAAGGTCCATGAAAGCCCCAGGGGTGACCGAAGTTTCTGGAAGGAGTTGAGGCCTGATCTGGATTTAGGTAAGTAGAGGATTAAGGTGTGTGAGTGAGCATGGGTTGTGTGAGAGTCAGTGAGGAGAACAGGAAAAGAGGGTGGGGGGTTGGTTTAGGAAGACACCAGGAGCCGAGGTAGCACATTAACGTGGTTAAATGCTAGCGTCCCCGCCCTTTCTCTGCATGAATTTGGGAAAATCAATAAACCCCTCTAAGCCCGGTTGCTCATCAGTAAAGCAGGGATAACGACGGTAAGGACTGTGAGATAATTCATGCAAAGTAGTCAACGTCTGGCACAGGCTGAATGCTTCATAAACGTCATCTGTAGTTGAAAATGTTCTTCGTCACTTGATCAACTCCTGGGTTTTTGTGTTATCGTAACTCTTCCCCATTCTTTAGGGTCCTCCGGCCACAGAGTCATCAAGTCCAGTTGATTCTCTCTTCATAATATTTGTTCTTTCTTTTCTTTTCTCGTGGCCATTACCCTATTCTAGGTCACTGTCATGACATGTCCAACATACGGCAACAGATTCCTGCTGGCTTCCTACCTTCAGCCTTTCTCCACACCAGTCGACCTGGTACATTAATACCAGCTTGCTCCCCAAAACCACTGCTCTCTCTGGCTTCCCTTCCGGCTCGGAACCCTCCAGTGACTCACTCTCGCCTTTTGCTATTCAATCCAGACTTCTTAGCTGAATCACCTACTTTTCCATTTATTTGCCTGTTTCTCAATATGGTTGCTCTTATTGTCTCATAAGCATGCTAGGATTTTTCTTGTCAATGAGCCTTCATTCCTGTTTCCTCCTCCGGGCATATAGCAAGTTCCCTACATACGAAATTTTAAGTTGCAAAACTTCAAAGATGTGAACATGTGTTTGCATATTCAATCACGTAAGTTAGTTCATGTGTCTGGAGTACATTGTCACGTGCATGCCTCTTCTACAAGTGGTTGTGCTTTTGTGTACTTTACTGTACAGTACTGTATAGAGTACAGTATGCAGTATCTTTATTTTAAGCCCAGGATGTCCTAAAGCAACAGTAAAAGCATCGGTATATAGCCGACTGTGTTAGTTGGGTACCTAGGCTAACTTTGCTGGACTTACGAACAAATTGGACTTAGGAACACACTCTTGGAACTGAACTCGTTCGTATGTAGGGGACTTACTATATACCTCTTCCTCTCCTCCTAGCCAAGCACTCATCTTCCAACCTTGGCTCCTTTGAAGGCCCCCTCCTGACCAGTCGAGCTCATGAGATCTCTCTCTTTGGTGGACACCTTTTGTACTCTCCCAGTGCCTTGCTTATTTGGCCAGAAGCTAATAATACACACTCATGAGAAATGGACAGTTTCCCCAGATGGGCTGTAAATCCTCCAGGGAAGGCCATTTCCCTTCCTCTTCTATCCCCTGTGGCTCCCAGCACAGGCCAGGGCTGAGCCTAGAGAAGGCACTCCATACATTTAAAAATTAATTTTGTTGAAGAAAGGCAGTAGTGAGAATGCTATAATGAAGAATAGAAGGTAGGAGAGGAAAGCCTCTTTTCTAGTAAAGTTGGGTGATTTTTTGTGATGCATCAGGAGCTGTGGCTTAGAGCGGCCGGTCACTCATACCCCTGGTAACCAGCCGTTTCTTTCTCTTGTGTGTCGCCCCGGACCATCCTTATTTTTTTCCAGCTTTGCTTGCTCTCTGCCCACATCTCCTCTCCTGGGATTCCTGGTAGAGCTCAAAGCCTTCGCAGAAGGCAAGCTGGGATGGGATTGGTGCTTAGATGTAAGTCCTCTATCGCATACCCCAGCCAGGGCCCCACTGGTGGTTCACCACTGGCTGGGAGTGTTTGTTTAACGTCTGAGCAGATGAGTCTAGAGCGTATGAATGAAGAACTGCACGTATTGCAATACAGTGCAAACCCTTTCACAATAACATGTGGCCATTTGCCGTATCCTGAATGACAATAACAGCAATAATGGTGATAATCTGATGGGAAAAGCAGAGCGGGATGGATGATGGGTGGGACACCAGGGAACCTATTCTCCACCCAGGGACTTGGGGTTCAAGCCAGGCTTTCCATTTTTCTGGGTTTGTGCTCCATACCCAGCTGGCAAGACGCCTCCCTCTGATTCAAAGAGGGGAGAAGAATCCCTCACCCAGGGCTCTTGGGGATGTCAGACTGCTCCTTACGCAAGAGCTTCCTAATGAGTTAAGTGTAAATGAATCAGAAGCAGATGGATTGGATTGTTCTGGAAATACACCCGAGGTTTAAAAATTAAGGGAAAAAGCATTTGGCAAAAGGCATTTTGGGGTTTGCCAAGACCCAGAACATTTGAAAAACAGTTCAAGATTTCTTTTGCTTTTGCTTTTCTCCTTAGTTGTGAAACCCACAATGCTGCCTACAGGTGGTAGAAGGAGACGGCCCCATTCTTCAGACCGATGTTCCTCTTGCCGTGGGGGTGATGGACCCCGGACAGGAGGCAGTGGCTACAGAAGCAGGGCCTGACTGTGTCCAGGGGCAAAGCCCCGCGCCCGCCTCTGTTGGCGGGGGAAGGAGGGCCCTTGGGCTTGCAGCTCCCAGCCTGGGCCTCGCCCTCCGTCCGGGTCTGCTCTGGGCTGCTCTCTATGGCGTGCAATGTGCCTGCTGCCTTTCTAAGACTTGACTCACCTTGTCCAAACATGGGGAAGCTCATTACATAAGGGAAACGGTCTCCAATTTGCTAGGCGAGAAACTCTGGAAGTTAGCAAACGCTAATCCAATAAAATATAAAGTGAAATGTTTATTCTAGAAAAAACCCTTCGAACAATCTTTTTTTATTAGTCACATTTGGCACGGTTGAGCCTTTCCCTGGAGGGACCATCTTGCTGAGGGAAAAGGGAAACAAAGCAACGATCTCAGAGGAAAACTCAACCCAGCAGTTTCTAAATCGGCAACTGGCTGGCTGTGTGATTGCACACAAGACGGCAAACCTCTCCATGTTTTGGTTGCCCAATAACCATCTTGCAAGGGTTTCTTTGATTAAAGGCTCATATATGAATCAAATAGGTCGGGGGCTGATTCATGCTGGTAACGAATCCTAATGTTCCAGGAGCATTAGGTCTTTGGTGTAATCAACACACGGGAGGGACACTTAGCAAATTCTAGCAGAGCTGTCCCCCGTCCCTCTTTCCCCCAGACACCTATCTGTGAAGCCTGACTCACCTGCACGCCTCTCAGAATTCTGTGCCTTGAAAGCGTGGTGACCTTGGCCCTTCCCCAGGTGGGACGGTGGGAGACACTGGGAGACAGTGGCTCTGTGACCTGGGGTCCTACCCCAAGATTTCTAATTACGTTTCGGGGTCACCCACGTCCAAGAAGAGCTGTCGCCGTGTATGGGCTTTGCCACGACCCTGCCTGGAAAAAGCAATATTGGAGTTTCTCTCTGGTCTTGCTGCTGCTGTCACCCCCCGCTTCTAACTGAGGCCCGGGGCTTTGGCGTGGTGAGAGGCTGGGAGCTGCAGGTCAGGCTGTGGGTGGGTGCTGTTGGCAGAGTGCTGGCAGAGCACGACTGAATTCCGTCCTTCCTCAGAGCCCCACCCAACCTGTCTTTTCATCTGTTTGTTCATTTACCTCCTCATCAGCTGTGTGGGTGCTGGTTCTTAGCCTGACCTCCAGCAAAGATAGGTCTGTTCGCCCCCGTCCACGTTGACAATGACAATCGGCCATTGCATAAGTGGTTACCATTTACAAAGAGCTTTCACATATATAATCTTGCCTCCTCTCAAAAACCCACAGCAAATGCAGGGGCCCTCAGATCATCTGGTCACCATCTCATTACAGAGGGGACGTTCTTCCCAGGGTCCCACAGCCACTCAGAGGCCAGGCTTGGTTTAGAGCCTCTTCACTCCCCAGGCTTGTACTTGAACTCACCTTGTTCTTGATCAGGATCTATTTTGTTCTGTGTCCTCCTGTTTACATTACCCCACGTGGACTGTAAACTCCTTTGGGACAGGGATCGTGTCTGGTACGTCTCCATAGCTCGCATGGCGAGGGGCTGAGCATCGTATGTGGAATCTGCTTAACAAACATCCAATGAACAGTACAAAGTGTTGAACTGGGTAGGACTAGATCACGGCGAACAGATTGGCATTGCGTTGCCTGATCTGAAAGAGCTACTCCGGGTTTCTGGGAGCCTCCCTGACTGTCACGTGCTCTCCACCCTCACCCCCTTTAGTCCTGACACAGACTCCCCGACACCAGCTGTAGCATGATCACCCTTATTATCACCACTCTCGCATAGCCAGCTCCCAGCGTGGGCCAAGACATAGAAAAGAAGGTGTGAGCTTCTAGATATCGTTCCGGCCAAGGGAATATGAGGCAGAAGTCCCGGCATTGGAGGGCGGAAGCAGCGCATGTGGGGAGAGAGGGGACAGACCACGTGGTCTTTGAGCTGGAGCCTGGCCCTACCCCGAAGTGCTGGGTGACCTCAGGCCCGCTGCCTCTAGCTGAACGTGAGAACAAAGGTCCTCTCTGTCCTGCCTACTTGCTTCTTAACTATATGAGTGAGAGGGCAAATGAGATCCCATTTTGAACTCCCAGGAGGAAAGGCAGTAGTAATAACAACGATTATATAGAGGGTCTGGCTTGTTGAGGCTGCCTTCAAACAGAAACTAGCTCACCCCCCAGGGCAGGTGGAGGCCACCCCTAGGAGCTGGGAGCCATTCTGGCTTTGGGGGTGCGGGAGGTACGGGGAAGGGCAGAGAACACGGCGAGGGGTTCTCTTTCAGACTCATCACCGTCCTTGGAATTCCTAGGTGTGTGGGAATGCTGGTCAAGCCTCCTGCCTCCCCGGAGTTTCTTCCTCTCAGGGGAGAATTCAGGCTTCCCCATTTCTGACATGATGATTCAGAGCAAAAGTGGACTTGTCAGAGACAGGAAGGAAAGATAAGATAAAAATAAAAAGTTAGCCAGACTTATAAGTTTTTCTGGCCTTAGTTCCCCCTCTTCCTACCCCACATTCTAGAAAATCAAAATCCCACAGCAAAGCCAGGAATGGAGGGCCAGGCCACAGGCTCCGGGTCAAGGCCGGAGGACAGTGGAAGAAGTGATTCAGAGCCCGGGGATGGAGGAGACCGCGGCCAGGATGCAGGGCTCCGGGTGGGGCGTCAGCCTCAGTGCTGCTAGCGCACCCGCCCCCATCCACCCCAGAGGCAGGCAGCCGGGAGCCATGTGATTGATGGGCTCCAGCTTGAATGGAAAGTCCAGATTCCAGGGACACACAGCTTAAGAGGCAGGAGGAAACCCACCTCTCACATCTGCAACAAAATTAAACTAAATACATAAAATTTGTTAGTTTACAAATAGAACTGTTACTTGTTACTTGGGGTATTAACAATCTCCTTTTTTTGATTAAAAAAATGTATTTTTAATTAAAAATTTTTTTTCCGGTAATGCCCGTGAAAGACGTTTGTTTCAGTTGCCAGCATTTCTGCAGAACTAATGTGGGTGGATTGTGACAGATATAATTTCTCCATCCTACAGTTTCATCAGCTTGAGTTCTGTTAAACTATACCCGCTGGGCTTAGCTCCTTTTAAAGTTTCCGCTTTGACAGGTAGATTTATTAGTCTTGAAATTTGTACAAATCAGATGTCACTCGTGGCAACTTGTCAAAATGTCAGTCTGGCGAGGCGGCATGAAAGGCTTTCTGGAGAGGGAGACAGCGGTGAGGCAGGCTTTAAAGAACTCCAGCGCGAGCTGAGGAAGGAATGGGGCCATGGCAGCTTCTTGATCCTGAGGCTTTACTTTATTGAATATCTCGGGCTGGACAGTGGATGGGCCGTCCGATCCCGGGTCTCTGAGACATCAAGGCTGACAGCCCCCGAATCATGGCTCCTGTCTGTTGCAATGTCAAGTTTCTTTGCTTGTTATGTTCACTTAGCGGGAGGAGGCCAGGGGTGCCGGTGTGGGGAAGGAGGGTGAATCCAGGTCTTTTGGTTTCCAAGAATGCTGGCTGGGTCCGGGGCGATGGAGGGGTGTTCCGGGGTGGGCTCCCCTGGCCAGAGCTCAGCACAACGTCCCGGCTCATCAACCAAGATTCGAGTTCCACTGGGGAGACAATGCAGCAGGAGGGAGGGGAAGGTCTCAGGTGGGAACTACAGGAGGGGACAGCCACAGGGGACCCAGGGCCTCCCTTTCCCAGCCTGCTGGCTTCCCAGACTGACTTGGTCCCGATCACTTAATCAAAGATCCCACACTCTGGTCACCTCCATCATTATCTTAGTTTGACACAGAGGGAAATGTTATTAATAGTCAGAAACTTATCTGAATATTTTTCCCCTGGGGCAGTGGGCAGGAGTGCTGTAGAAAGAACTCAGCCAGGGAGTCCGGTGGCCCGGACCTTCAGGGCTCTGAGAAGGTGCCCTCTTGAGGTGAAGGCCAGGGGTGGGGAAGGAGAGTGAATCCAGGTCTTTTGGTTTCCAAGGATGCAGGGCTCGGGCTGCTGCAGTGGGAATGTAATTCTGGTGGAGGAAGCTCTTACTGGACGATTGCACTCTTTGCCCATCTGTTGGTCCGTGTGTCTGCCCCGGGATGTCGGAAGACACCCAAGAAAGCTGCAGAGCTCAGTATTCCTACCACCTCTCTCTCCCATTCACCAAGAGGTTCAGGTGGGCTTGACACTGATGTCTTCAGAGACATAGGGCAGCTCTGAGACCCACACCGGATAACTGGGTCTTCCCTTACTCCCAAGTAGGGGGCTGGGGAACTGCCAGGCTGATGTCCTCAGTGTCACCTTCCCATCCACCCCCACCCTTTCTGGTCCCTTGTCTGCCTCTGAACTGTGCCGTCTCAGCCTCAGGCCAGGCACGACTTGATTTGAGAAGTGTGAAGTGTGCTCTCTCCCGCCCCATCCCCCGCCTTCTCATTTCTTTGCCTGTTGAATTATTGAAGGCCTTTTTCCTTCGTGAGTTCCCAGAAACTCCTGCTCCAATGCAAATGCCTCTTTGAGGGAGGAGACACCTCCTTACTGGGGATGAGGTGACAACACTGCTGAAAGCAAGGAAGTATTCTGTGGGGGCCAGGATCGGGGAAGAGGAAGCATGGGGACCCAAGGGGACCTGCCCAGCTCGTGATATTTTTGAGAGGCCGACTTGCTTGATGCATCCCTGTCCCGTTTCCAGAGCGGGGTGCCAGGCTTTTTAAAGAGAGACAGGCAGGCCAGGTAAGGGGAGGCCGGCAGGGAGCCCCGAGGACCCTTCCCGGCCTCTCACCTGTCTTGCTCTCTAGTGAAGGGTAGGGGACTTCCACTTGCCCCTCTGTCCCCTCAACAGCACAGGTGTTTGTCAGTGACCGAGTCCTTCTCTGTCAGCAGCGTGGAGTCCGAGGCGTCAGGAAGGGGATTTTCCTCTCGCTGGGCCCAGGAAGGTGTCGGTATTCTTGCTGAAAAGGACAAGAATCGAGTCCACCGTTTATCTTTTCTCGTTGGCGCCTGGCATGCCGAGGAACTGAGATTATCCCAGGTGAAAAATCTCAGACATTAAGAGGCGTGACAATGATCACAGTCGTGACGATATAATAACAGGGGTAGTTATCCTAATAATCCCGTAGGATGCACAGCCTGTCTTTCAAAGCACTCAAAACACTCTCGCGTCTGTGATCTCACATCCTCACAGCCTGCTTCTGGGGGAGAGATGGAGTGGAAGAGGCTCTTGCAGCTACGTGGGGAAACCGAGGCACCTAGCTCATGCCGTTCACTCTGGGCCCTTTAACTCAGCCACGTGACTCCTGGAAAAACGAATCTTTATGTTCGTTATCGCCCAATTATTTTGAGCTGCCATCCTGTCCCTGAGAGTGGAACACACACACACATACATCTGTGGCTTCCAACCCCCAAATGGGCCATTACTGAGAAGCGCTTCAGTTTACAGAGTTGAAAGACTTAATCACCAGCCTCCACCCCAGCCCTCTTTTCTCCAGTGCTGTGCGCCGGTTCCCTCATCAAAAGGGAACAGGGAAGAGGCAGATCTGAGGGTTTTCACAGGGGAAAACTCTTTAAAAGAAATCACTATATGTCATAGTGCAGGGTGGCTTCCTTTCATGTGGCAAATGCATTCTGGCAGCTCCCCGCTCCACATCAGATAGATCGTTACAGTGGGGACGGGTGGGATGGGGGGAGTCTTCCCAGCCCCTCCTCCCAGGGCAGCTCGGCCCGTCACAGGGAGGTGGGCTGGGGTCACTTTCAAAGGGCGAGCGTGGGGTCCTGAGGGGCTAACGAGTGGAGAACAGAGAAAAAGCGGTGGGTGCTCGTTGCTCGCGGGAGTCCTGTGATCCTCTGTAGTCAACGTGTCTCCGCTTGGTAATTTTAGGGCAGGCAGCAGGGAGAGAGAACGCGGGCTGGGGGGAAAGATGAGAAGGCGGGGAAAGGCAGGGGAGAAGAAGGAAAAAAAAAAAAACAACACCCCACCAGCCTGTCTGGCGTTAGTTCAGAAAGCTCTCCAACTCACACATCTGGTTCTTATATTTCAAAGTTAATTAGTCATATTGAGGCTGTCTGAAGATAAATTTATCATCCAGAAAAAACACAAACAGTTTGAAAAATGAAAGGAAGCGGGGTGACATGGCTTGACGTTTAAATAAATCATTTTAACATGATTAAAAAACTTGTCCTGTCTGACACCCAGCGCTTGGGTACTTTGTAAAGAATTTTTGACAAAGACAAGTCCCTGTTTGGTATACGAAAGCCCTTGCCATTCAATTACTCAGAATAATCTTTGGCCAGTTACTTTTCTGAGAGACTTCTGGCGTGTGTGCCGGGCAGCCACGACTGGGCCCTACTTTCTGGGGTGGTGGCAGGAAGCGTGGGGTAGCCAGTGGTTATTCCAGTTGGAAAAAAACAAAACAAAACAACTCAGACGTGAAGCGGTGGGGTAACTGGAGAGTTTTTCTTTGGAGAGGAGTGAGGGTAAAGTGAATGCTTAATCCGGGCCTCTCTGATGGCTGTCGGGTTTGAGCAGGAAATCCTTGCCCGGCCCAAAGAGGAAAGATCCTCTTCAAATGTCTAGGCACAGACTTCCAAGAACCAGATGTGTCCTGTTTCTTACACCTCCCAGGGCTCGGCTGACGGTTTCTGTGACAATGGAATTAGGAATCGGGGCTGTCTCTGGCCCGGCTGTAGGAAGCAGTGGCCAGATGGGGGTGGTAACAGTCTAAATTGTGGTGAGTCTGCTGGTTGGTTTGTTGTAGGAGCAGGTGTAGGTGAGCTGGCGTCTGTACAAGCTGAGACACACCACCGTCCTCCTGTTCTTCCCACCCTGCCCCAGCTGTGCCAGTGAACCCTGTGTACTCAGTAAAGGTCGCTGGTTCCTGTTCTCCCTAATGACAGACAGCCCTTCCCAGCCCAGCTCAGCAGTGGGGACAGACATCTGGAGTGGTGGTGGTAGAGACCCTGGTGGCATAGGTGGGTATTTCTAAATGTGATGGAAGGGGGGGCATATCCCAGGGCCTCCCCCAAACCTGTCCAAGGTAAATTGGCTCTTGGGAGATTTCGACGCTCCTTTTCATTTGTGCCTTGGTTGCGTGCTCCATGCAGTTCAGGAGTGATATAATACAACACGATCGTTCTCTCCTATTAGCAATTTGGTCTCATCAGTTTTGTTAATGGGATAACAAGAGGTGCCGGTTATGGTGCAAAAGTCTCGTCATGTCGGTAATTTTCACCGTAACATGTTAGCGATCTGTCACTATCTGTTTCCAGTAATACTGGCAAGAGTCTGCTTACATCAGGGTCTCGAAGGTTCTCTCCACACTCCCAGACTGTTCTTTCTTTCTCTGGCTAGGTAGCTTCCCTCCTCTGATCTGTCTCTGTCCCTCTCACTGCACCTTTGTTTCTGTCTTCCTGGTGCCACCTCCCTCCCCTCTGATAACCGATGACAATGTATGTTTCGGAGGGAAACGCGGTCCCAGGGCAGCCCCTGCAAGGATAGAATTCCAGACCTGGAGGCCCCAAACGATCATAATCCCCATCCTCTCATCTGTCAGATGGAGAAATCGAGGCCCAGAGAGGAGAAATAAGTTGTCCAAAATATCACCGTCAGTTTATCACAGTCAGGGCAAGGCCAGGCCTAGGACCCTGGTTTCAGGATCTCAAATCATGGTGCCTTTTACTATGTGATGTACAGTGTCATACGAAAAATCAGTCAACCCCAGAAACCGACTTTCTTACACACGGGAAACTCATTCCGGTGAAGTTAAGGTCACGGAGAGGAAAAAGTCTCCTTCGCCCTCATGACGGGGCTTTTCTCATCTTGATCGGGATGGGACCTCAAACCACGTAGTTTTCTGACATGAGTCATCCTACCAGCTGAGATGCCCCAGTCTCAGTGTCCCCCGCTCTAAAATCAGGAAGGGAAGGCTCTCCTTAGCGAATCCTGGCCATCAGCTGGGTGGATGAAGCTTCCGGCCCCAGCGCCTGTCACCAGTGGTCCAGCACAGAAGCCCTGGCCACGGATAGCCTTTCCTATGCCGGGTGAGACGCTCCTGCCTACCTCCGGGCCCTGCAGCCCTGCAGCAGCTCACGGAGACCTTCACCTTGCCCTTGTGCGTCAGCTGGGGAGGGCAGCATGCACTACTGTTGGAAGTGTTCCTTTCCACAGCTGGTGCCTGGAGGCATGGGGCTGAGAAAAGCCAGAAGCATCGCCCTGTCGTGCAAAGATGCCAGATTTCCAGTCAGACGGACCAGGGTTTGAATCATAGCTCTACTTAGTAGCTGCGTGAGCATTCCAGATACAGAAACTGTCAGTCTCTGTTTCCTTACATGTAACATGAGGAGTCGTAATAGTCTGCCTATAGGTTTGTAGTGAGGAGTAGGGAACGTGTATGTAAAAGACCCAGAACTTTCCAAGGCACCTAGGAAGCCCGCAGGTGGCGCGGAGACTTACCTTGACCATCTTTTGAATTTGCTCGTATCGGGCTCACGGTGTCCGGATGTGTGAGGTTAAGCGGTGCTGGACCATTGAGGGACGTGTTCTATTTCCAGGGTCAAGGAGAATTTCGAAAGCAGAGGGATCTAGAGCAGCTGTTGAGAGGAGGGGAGCATGCCAACCGCTGAGTCACCAGGGGTGTCGATGTTTAGAGGAAAGACGGAATATCCGCATTTCTGTGGCAGGGAAAGAGGAAAAAGGAAAACAGAGGCTCTTGCTTGGGTGCTAGTGAGAGCTACTGGCTTGTGCATATTCAGAGCCTTCCCACAGATTATCCAAAGCTTCTAAGGAAACCGTCAGCTGACTTTGAAATCTCAAAACAGTCTCGTCATGCCCTGTTGGATCACAAACTCTGTCTAGGGTGGGGATGTGGCAGTGTCAGGCCGGGAAGGGGGCGTGTGCTCCTCCGAGGGGCGCCTCCCAGGCCTAAAGGGGATCAGAACCCCGGCTGGGCCGCCCTTCCTTCTGCTGTCCTTGAGATGCTCTGGCTATGTGGTCTGCCTGCCTGCCTGCCTGTCTGGTGCTTCCTTAGGAGCTAACAGACCCTGTGTGTGTGTGTGTGCGTGTGTGTGCGCGTGTGTGTGCGCGTGTGTGTGCGCGTGTGTGTGCGCGTGTGTGTGCGCGTGTGTGTGCGCGTGTGTGTGCGCGTGTGTGTGCGCGTGTGTGTGCGCGTGTGTGTGCGCGTGTGTGTGCGCGTGTGTGTGCGCGTGTGTGTGCGCGTGTGTGTGCGCGTGTGTGTGCGCGTGTGTGTGCGCGTGTGTGTGCGCGTGTGTGTGCGCGTGTGTGTGCGCGTGTGTGTGCGCGTGTGTGTGCGCGTGTGTGTGCGCGTGTGTGTGCGCGTGTGTGTGCGCGTGTGTGTGCGCGTGTACAGGCATATGTGCGTGAATTTGCCTTTCCTGTGATCCGGGTCTCTACTTAGAAAATGGGAGGTCAGGGGATTCACAGTGGGATCCGTTTATAAAAAGCTAGGTCTGGGCAGCCAGGCCCTGCAGACCTGCCCCTCTCTGGGGTCTCAGTTTCTCTCCGTAGCTCTAACCCGACCAGCTCATACTCATCGGGAAGGTCGCATCACGCCTGTCCCCTCCTTGGGGACTGTGCCTCTCAGTCCTTACTCTGCTTTTCGTTTTCCTTCTGAGCTTTGATCAGAGTGGTAACCAGCTTGTTATTTATTTTGGGTCCTCTCTGGAGAATGTAAGCCAGGTGAGGGCAGGGCCTTTGCCAGCCTGTTGGCCTCTGTCTTCCTGGTGCTAGAACACCTGGGGTCCAAGGCCACACGTGCACGGGTGTACCTGTTGAGTTAATGAGGGAACCTGCACAGCGTGGCCGTTAATGACTTCCTCTACCTGCCTCCCAGGGTTTGCCTAAGGGTCAGAGGACCGTGGCTGTGAAAGTAATTGGAAAAAGTTCAGAGAATTATGCCAAGTGTGAACCATTAACATCCGTCTCCTGCAGGAGGTGGACGACATTCCTTTGCTAAAATCTCTCAGCAGCCTTGAGGTGAGCCTGGCAGACCCTAGACACTTTCCAAGAGCCTCACTCCCACCTCCACTGGGGTCCTTGAAGCAAGACCTCAGATCACAGAACAGTCCAGCTCAGCTTTACTCGTGTTCGCCCAGCGCCTGCTGCGTGGTGAGGGATGCAGGAGTTCCCCGGGGCATAATTCCGCCTCTGTCCTCGGAAAACTCACAAGCTAATGGGCGAGGCCAACCTGCAAACCAATAAATCCTCATGCAGGGACGCGTGCCGCAGAACAGGCAAGCTGAGGTACCCGTGTCAATGGGGGTAAGCAGCGATTAACCTCAAGGAGATGGGGAGATGATGGCAGGATCCCTCTGAAGACGAGGCCCCGCCCTCTGGGAACTCACACCTTGAGCCCGTGTGTCTCGACTTTGACCTCTCCCTGCCCCATCTCCACCCAGTTTTTAGACAGTTTTTCCTGATCACCCCCAACATGAACTTTTTTTTTTTTTTTTTGCGGTACGCGGGCCTCTCACTGTTGTGGCCTCTCCCGTTGCGGAGCACAGGCTCCGGACGCGCAGGCTCAGCGGCCATGGCTCACGGGCCCAGCCGCTCCGCGGCATGTGGGATCTTCCCGGATCGGGGCGCGAACCCGCGTCCCCTGCATCGGCAGGCGGACTCTCAACCACTGCGCCACCAGGGAAGCCCCACTACATGAATTTTTAATCCCACAGATATACAGTGTATCTGTTTAGCCTTTGTAATATCTTAGCTGCTTTACCCCCCAAGGATGCCTGCAGGGAATGCGTGCTCTTACCGCCTGCCTTTCTGCCCTCCCGGCCCCTTCGGCTGACCCCTGTCAACCTCTCCTGCATGCCCTGATGGCGTGGCAAGTCTTCCCTTCTGTTGACAGTCACCAAATATGCAGCCTTGGGACACACACAGGCCAGAGCTCAGTACACCAGGGGCCTTCCTGGGGGCTTGGTGGCTGGTCTCTAGGTTTAAGGGTGCTCCTGGCTCCTTCACCTCCTCTCCTGTGAGGCCATTTGGGAAGCCTCACCCGTCATCACCCTGCTGGCTCCCCAGTATCCTTCTGTGTGGCCCTGACATGTCAGAATGCTCTCACTTCTGCCAAATCAATGTGGCCCCCACCCCGCATGGCACACAGGGTTGGGACTCCGCCGTCTCCTCTTAACTGTCATCTTCCACATGCCATCCCTCATCTTGCCATTTCGGCATCACTGGCAGCCCGAGGCCACCCAGCTGGGCACTGTTTGGCCCAGGACAGATGCCAGGCTGGGCCACGTGCTTCCTGTGTGCAGCTCTGGTCTCCAGACTGTCAGCCTCCTGTGGGTGAGGACTGCTTCCCATTCTTCCCTGCTTCTCCCTCTGCCTGAAGCAGTGGTCCTTGCACACTTGTTGGTTGATTGGCCTACTTTTTCCTTCTCAGTCCAACTAGGGAAAGCAGGAATTTTTCCTTTTATAAGTCTTCTCATTGAATACAGGGCACTGAGTAGGGACTTGAAACATGTTTGTTGAATGAATTGAACTAGAGAATGTTTTTGTTTCTTTTGACACCATTTAGACAACATGGCACACTCAGGTCCTGGTATCCTGGAGCTTGACTTTGAGTGTCAAGTAGCTCCCAAGGCTTGAATCCATCACCGGCCTCTCAAAGTCACAATTTCTCAGGAGCTGAGCAGGGTACCATCCAGGTGTCATTCTGTCACATGGTTGGTTTTCTCCTGGAGGAAGAGCCATCACATTTCAGCTCCATCATGGAACCAATTGTCATAAAGCAGTGCCTTCTAGATTCTGTCTTAGGTACTCTTGACAATACTCTTTTGGGGGGCTCTTTTTTAGAGCCGCTTTTGGTTGGGTTGGATTAGCAGAGACATTTAGACATTCTGCTTTGCAAATTCCTGGAGAAATTACATCCCTGTCATATTTGAACACTCTCAAATAGGAAAGAATTACTTTATTGAATTTCCCCCCCTCCCTCCTCCTAAATGTTTGAAGCTAACAAAATGTTTTCAAGCAATTTCTCGCCACTGGATTTGGTGAAACTCACTTCAAGTGTCTTTCCAGAGCCTTTCATAGAAAAGTAATTGTGTAATTAGCTATAAATTAGTAAAAATTATGCTAATTACTTCCAGGTGTGACATATTTTGTGCTTAAAAACAAGTAAGAGAAATAAAGGAGCTGTCACTGGGGTTCCCAAGTGAAGCTTGGCCCAGGCAGCTTGGCAGGCTGATGTGCACATTTACTTAATATTATTTTTTTAATTATGTAATTTCTGAATAAGTACAAACAGACCCGAGAACAAAAGTACAACAGACAAAACCCAGGGTTGGTTGTTTTTGTGCGTGTGCTTAATTAAAAGGAGGCTCAGTAGAAGGCTTTTCAGGACTTTTCAAACTTGTAAGGGGGGACTGGAGGTGGTGGGATAGGGGGATGTCGGGGTCAAAGAGGTCTCTGGGGTTCCTGGGCTCTCGAAGCCAGAAGGGGTCTGATGGCCCCCTGGGGGGTTGCCCTCTTCACACCCCCTTCACGCTTTCAGTTCTGATTATCAAGGTGATGTGTACCATGGCCAAGACGTGGCAGCTGTGATGTGCTAATGGCATTGCACATCATTTGCATACGGCTCTTTTTTTTAAAAAAGCTGAGGTGACGTCGATTTATCACTTTATGTAAGTTTCACGTGGACAACATTCTATTTTGACTTCTGAACGCACGGCACTGTGCTCACCACCAAAAGTTTAGTTTCCAGCCCTTACCGTGCAGTGGATCCCTTTCACCCATTTTGCCCTCCCCAACCCCCTTTCCCTCAAGTAGCCACTGATCTGTTCTCTGTGTCTACGTTTTTGCATTTGTTTTGTTTGTTTGTTTGTTTATTTAATATTCCACGTATGAGTGAAATCATACAGTATTCGTCTTTCTCTGTCCGACTTATTTCACTTAGCATAATACCCTCAAGATCTACCCATGTTGTTGCACATGGCAAGCTTTCACCTTTTTAATGGCTGAATAGTATTCCATTGTGTGCGTGTGTGTGTGTGTGTGTGTGTGTGTGTGTGTGTGTGCGCGTGTGTGTGTGCGCGCCACATCTTCTTTATCCATTCATCTCTTGATAGGCACTTAGGTCATCATTTCCACGTCTCGGCTATTGTAATTAATGCTGCAGTGAATATAGGAGTGCATATATCTTACCAGATTCGTGTTTTCATATTTGGGTAAACACCCAGTGGTGGAATAGCTGGACCATATGGTGGTCCTATTTTTGGTTTTCTGAACCACCTTAGCACTGTTTTCCATAGTGGCTGCCCCACTTTCCATTCCCACCAACAGTGTGCCTTCAGCTCTTTATGTGGCACAGTGCTTTACTGTATTGGTTTTTCTATCCTGTGAGGTACGTAGAACAGGTTTTCGTAGCATACACGGAAGTCTGAAGGATCACATTCTCCCGGGATGAAGTAAAGGGAGAAAGGAGAAGGTGGGATCTCTTTCCTTCCTGTTTTTCTTCCAACCTTTCCCTCCTCTCCCTCTCCCTCTTTCTTTTTAAGCTCATTCCGCTATGATCGGGACCGCTCTACTCTGCACCCACTCGCGACGGTGGCAAGGTGTAAACCAGCCAATCAGTCCATCTGTCAGTCAGACATGCTGGGTTCTGTGGTAGGTGCTGGGCATCCAGAGACCAATATCGTGTCAAAGCTCACTGTTGGAGGAGACAGACATGAGGAAATACTTTGATGGAATACAGGCAGTACTCTGATTACGGTGACCCCAGGGCTTGGGATTTCTAAGGATAAAGCCACTTTCAAATGTTCCATCTCATTGTCTTTCCATGAGTACGTTTGTGCTCATGACACGTTGCGTCCCCAGCTTTGATTTGAAGGACTTGGTCCCCAGGGCTGTAACAGAGGAACGTAGAAAGTGCTGTGGCTGGACGAGGATCATCCTCCCAGAGGACGGGCACGTCAGTTCGGTCTTCAAGGGTAAGCGGAAGCTTTCCAGGCAGAGAAGGAGAGAGAGGGAATTCTTTCTGTAGAGGTGATGGCTGAGAAGGACTCTGAAGGATGACTAAGAACTGGAAGAGGAGATGCTAGTTGGGGGGCTGGGGTGGGGCAGGAGGGGCAAAACACAAAGGCGTCAGACACTGTGATGTCTTGGGGCAACTACAAGTGTTTTGGTGTCACTGGAGCATTAAGAGTGAGGAGAGGGGTAGGGAAAGGAGGCCGGGCTCAAGGAGAGCCTGGTTGGCTCTACCCTAGAGCGTGGACTTTGGAATATAGGGAAGCCACTGTAAGATAAAGTCCAGTTAGTGCATGGATGTGCGTGTGTATGTGAGACAGGGACAGAGGGAGATTAGCAGAGCCAAGGTCTTTCTGACCATGACGCTCACGTCCTCTGGCCTTCCCCAAGGAAAGCTGGTTCATATTTTCAAGAAGACAAATTTAAAGACTGATGGGCCAGCTGGGCTTAGAGGCGAAGATCCCCCATCTCTCACTGGAGACCAGGGACTCCCCCGGGAGAGACCTTGAAGGGATGTCCTGAGAGAGTGGCTTTCTGACCTGGTCTGCTGGTCACCCTGTGGCCTCCACTCACCGTCACAGGCTGCAGACCACATCACACCTCCAGCCTTCAGCCCTACGCATTTAAGGCAACAGATTCTCGAGGGGCAGCTGCTCTGGGAGCTTACCAAGGGCACCCATTTAAGAGGAAAAGGAATAAAAAGCACATGTGTTTTCTTCAACACTCTTGACGTTCTCACAACCTCCTTCTAAGTTTCTGTCTTTCTGATCTGCAGATTAAAAAAACCCACCTCATTGAAATATCTTTTTAAAACAGAAAGATATTTGGAATTATTATTATTTTTTAACATCTTTATTGGAGTATAATTTCTTTACAATGGTGTGTTAGTTTCTGCTGTGTAACAAAGTGAATCAGTTATACATATACATATGTTCCCATATCTCTTCCCTCTTGCATCTCCCTCCCTCCCACCCTCCCTATCCCACCCCTCTAGGTGGTCACAAAGCACCCAGCTGATCTCCCTGTGCTATGCGGCTGCTTCCCACTAGCTATCTATTTTACGTTTGGTAGTGTATATATGTCCATGCCACTCTCTCACTTTGTCACAGAAAGATAGAGAAATATTAAGGAAGTGTAGGAAAAACAAAGTAAAAAAACCCAAAACAAACAAAAAACCCCAAAACAACAATGACAGCAACAACTGCAAACAAAAAGGTGCAGGTCTGGAGGCAGGAAAGCCGGGTCACAACCTGATTCTGGCCCTCCTCATCCATCTCATGTGACTTGAGTCACTTTCCCACCCAGGCTTCAGATTCTGCATTTTTAAAACAAGAGGATTGAGCTAATTTATCTCAAAGTTCTTCCCAGCTCAGATCTGTAACCTCTGCATTTTAAAATTTTACTTTCAGTAGTAGCATGAGAAAACACCTTTATTTTTCCTTTTATTCTTATCCTACAGATGAAGATGGTAGCAGGGCTGAGCATTATGTGGGCTGGAGAGGGACTTTCTCACAGTTAGGCTGTGGGACATTTGAAAGTGTTAACCATCAAAAATATTTCCTTTCCTACATTTTCCATTTCCCCAGGGTCAAGGTGTTTTTAATGCAGAACCCTAGGTTGTTGGATCAGGAGACACGTTTTGTTTGCTTCCTATAAAAGGCAGCTTGTGTGTTGTCACTAGCCCCGCCCTTGTGTAACCATATTTATAGCATTAATGATGACAAGGATGCTGAGGATGATGGGAACTAGTATCTGTTGAGTGCGTGCCTCTGTGGGTCAGACATTAGTCTAAGAGCTTTGTGTGTACTTCATTCTATGGGGTGGGTATCATTATTATGCCCATTTCACAGATGACGGCATACACACCCAGGGAAGTTGTCACCAGGACTCCTTCTGTGCTGGGCTTGAGGAAGGCACATACATTCAGAATAGGATTCTTGTGGGTTCGATCCCTGCATTCCTGAGTCTCATGTCCCTGGCCAGCCACCCAGGGCTCCTTAGAATTCAATGAGACAATCTCTGTGACAAGCACTTTGCAGACTGTGATGTACCATACGCATGCAGACAGAAACCGACGAGAACCAGCGCCAGGGCAGATGGGACTAATGTGGCCACAGTGGGCCAAGCCTCCCCGGCAGGACGGCTGGAATCCCAGAGAAAGGCAGAGACGCTGAGGCCAGGCTGGGGAGAGGATGTCTTGTGGGTGGAGCTGGGGCCTCTCTGCCTGAGGTTCCCTCCTCCTGGGGCAGGTGGCCTTCCTCCCAGGAGCTCCGTCTTGCCCTTTGATTCTTCCTGGCTTCTTTCCTTTTAGAACCAGGCACGGGGTCAATCTGCTTTCTCATTACCCAAGAGGTCAAGTCTAGCCACCTTGGCTGGCACGAAAGCCCTCCCCAGCTGGCCCTGCCCCAGGAACCTGGCCCCATTTCCTGCAGCTCACCCCCAGACACCTCCTTCTGCTCCAGTGGCCACTGTCCTTGGTGTTCCCCGTAGACTAGGCACAGTTGTCCCTTTGGTGTCTTGACTGACGCTGTCCCTTTCCTGAAGTACTGGCTTCTCCCCACTCACCCCCAATGACAGCTGAAGTTCCACCTCCTTTCAAGGCCTTTGCTTCAGGCCTTTCTGCCAAATGTGGGCTCTTAGCGCCCTTTATCTCCGTCAGTCTTACCGGCCATCTGGGTGTGGCTCTTCTGGAGGAGATTCAGCCTTTTGTAAAAAACACCCTTCAGCTTTGCATTTGGAATTTGCTCACGGTGCCTTGCCTGAGCCGCTCTTTGTAGGGAGAAAGAGGAACGCTCTGGACAACCTCGGCCTTCCTCTAGATCTGTTTTGTGGACAGGCTGGTGAAGCGTTCATCTCCCAGGATGGCCTGACTCTGCGGTTAGAAAGGGTTCTGTGCTTGCAGCCCCGGGGAGTGTTTGCAGTGGCACCAAAGCCCTGTTAACTCCAACTGGTGTCCCCAACTCCCTGGTCAGGGAGTCTGGCCTCGGCCAGATGAGAGATCTCTCCATACCTGCTATACAGGCCAACACCTCTTGTGATAACTCCCAGAAGAGAGAATTTGAAAGAAGTCAACTCATTCCAAAAATGCCTTTGTCAGTGTGTCTCTGTAGGGGTGGTCAAGACTGGCTGCATAGGGTAGGCGGCCGGAGCCGTATGAAAACTGTGGCTCCTTGAGTTTCAAGATGGCGATGAGCAGAGCATCAAACCTACACGGGCCTTTCTGACTCGGGAGAGGTTGGGGGTCGTGCGGACATGCAAGTTGACACCATGAACCGGCTCTGCTGGCTTCTGTGCCTGGTGTGTTGGCTGCTGTCACAGGTGCAGGCGGTGTTGGTGTTGGTGTGTGTGAATTTCTTCTTCTTTTTACTCAGCAAATTCCAAGTTAGATAATAATAGTAAGCATCTACCACATGACCAGCAGTGTTTACAACACCATGAAGGGGGGGATTCACAAAATCAGTAGAAGATACTGGCTCTCCCTTGAGAGATGTTTACAGTATTACCAAAGAGAAAAGAGATATATGCATTCCGTTCCCATTTATCTCCATCGGATGAAGAATCGCAGGCTCTGAGAGGCTAACTGGTTTGCCAAAGTCACACAGCTACTCCAGGGCTCCAGTACTTTCTGTGTAGCCTCACCCACGAAACACTTAAAGAATTGGTCCACTTGGTGCAGAGTCCTAGGAGTTGTGTGAGGTCAGAGAAGCAGGGGCGACCGGTCAGGGTCATGGACTAGTCGGGGCCGACTTGGAGAGGAGGAAGGGTTTAGGCTGGGGGGAGGATGCAGTGGGGGGAGGGTGTTCTGCCATCAGGGAGGTGGGTCTGGCTCCATCGAAGGGGGCTGCGAGGTCAGGGGGCCCTCTTTGCTCACTCCTTTCCTTCCAAATGAGGTACCGGTTCTCTGGGGCCATCTCTCTCTTAATCCCAGTTCAGTGTTTTTCAAGCTTTTTGGACCACAACCCTCAGTAAGAAATTGTCAGGTGTGGCCAGTACACACACATGTGTACGTGTATGTGCACGTGCTTCCGTGTGTTTACGTACCTTTATGACTTCTGATGCAAGTCGATGTATTCTATTATATTCTGTTATGTAATTTAAATCAGATGACGGCACACCAAGTTGAGGCACTACCCCGACTGGACTTTGACGCCACGCTGCCATAATTACTAGATAGAGAGTTCTTCTGCCCTCAAAGCCCGCACAGAAGGAAGGGCTATGTCTTCAGCTCTGAGAGCCTGTGGAACTCTCTCTCTCTCTCTCTGTCTTTGGATGCCTAAAACTCAACCTGCTGGCATTCTGCCCTTCCACTGCCCACCCACTGCCAGGATCTCAGACCCTCCTACCATGGGTTTAATTACATTTTCATGCAATTGCATTTTCTCTTCCCCATATGAGGAAGTACACCTTCCTCACGAGAAAACACCATCCTAGAGGATGAACAAGACACAGCAGGCGGTAAGGACTCCTGAGCCCATTTCCCCAGCTCCTCCGAAGCCCAGCCCTGTGCCTTTTCTATAGCAGGCGTTCAGCAAGTGTTAAGAGATTGAGAAATTGGTTGAGTATCTCAGAAGGATTTGGAAATTTTCTAAGGAGTTGAACGTGACTTTAGCATTACTGGTTTGAAAGGCCTCTTGGTGGGGCAGGCATTTGACGGTTCCCCTTGCAGGCTCGCAAGGAACGCCCCACCTTCTCAGCTGTTCTCCCTCTTATCATGTTTTTCCTCTGACTCAGCTTTGTTTTCCAGCCTCAGGTACTTCTGGGGCTCATACCCCATTGCTTTTTACTGAGAGAAGCTAAATGGGATGGTGGCGAGTTTGATGAGACCCACGCACTCTGGCTGGCCTGTTCTCTGAGCCAGACAGCAGAAACCCCCCAACGTAACCCGCTCACCTCACCCACAGCGCGGGGAGAGCACCGACCTCAGTGTCAGGAAACTTCACGTAGGAATCCCCTTACCCAGGTGAGTGACACTGGGGCAATTTCTTAGCATCTTGGTACTTCATTTCTCTTCCCTTGTCATCCTCTTGCTTGTTGAGATGACCGCATTACCTAACACGTGGCAACTTTACCCGTTTGGTAGTTGAATGATACCTACCTGCATTTGTAACCTTCGTTTGCATAACGGCTTCCCTGCTCATCTTTGAACTGTGTGAATTGTTTTATGACCGACCCAATTGACTGGGGAGCTGAGGTTGGGTTATCCAAGATTACTCAGCTAATAAGCAGTGGAGTTAGAATTCAAACTCAGATTTTCTCTTTCCAAAGTCTATATTCTTATCCTCATGATTTAATGTAATTATATCAGCCCATTAAGTTAATGCTTATTTCCTCCGGCCCAGCGGCACTCTGAAAGGAGTGAACTTCTGTTGATGGAGGGAGGGTTGGCTCGTGGTGGAAAGGAAGGCAGAGGGTGTGAGTGAAGAACCAAGTTTAGGAATCACAGGAGGCTCACGGTTGAAGGCTTCCTGGGTCGTTTCACTGCTGTTTCAGCTCCCTGGGTCCCTGGGCAGCAGCCATCAGATACGCCATCAGTGATTTTAATCAACAAACCAACGAACCGACATTTACTTGGGGATTTCGAGGCTGACGCAGAAGACTCATTGTTGGCGAGCACTTTGCACTGAGGTCATTTTCCATGGCAGCACACCCCCAGGCCGCCAGCCCTTGAGTTTGGAATCAGAGGGGTGGGTGGTGTTCTTTGCAGAGTCCGTGAGCCCCTGGTGGTTTCCATCTCATTGTCACATCAGTGCAGAAGGGGAGCGGGTGGGGTCAGTGTTGGCACGGGGCCATCTTCTCTGACGACTCAGCCTCCTCCATGGGCCGTGTCAGTCAATGACTTCTTTTCCTTTTCTCAGTTTCCAACCTGGTCTTTACAACGTGATATGACATTCTTTGCTCTAATGAATAAGCCTATGTGGTGGGGCGGGGGGTTGTTTTAGCCCTGCTCCCATTTTATAGATGAGGGAACTTGGGCTCAAAGAGAGACTGGGACACCCCCTCCTCCTCTCTACAATGTCCTGAAGCTGGATTCGGATCTAAGTGTGCTGATTTCAGAGTCCACTGTCATTGACTTTTCCTCAGGTGCCTCAGCTCTTAGAGAAAGGACCAGGTAAGGGAGCAATGTGAGTTACCCAGGCAGTCACAGGCTCCTACAGAGGACCTCAAATCCTGAGACCCTTGGCTTCTGGAAGGCAGGTCTATGTTGAAGCTTTTGGTTTCCTGTTCTCAGTACTTCCTCTGGAGGATTTCTCTCCAACAGGTGTAACTCAGTCACCTGCGTAAGTGTTATTAAAAACTCTAAGACAGGGTCTGTAAAAGCAAACCAAATAATTCAGAAGTCTCCCTTTTGCCACCCCCTCTTTACCAGTAGCTACTGTTAAGAGTTCCGTGTGTGTGTCTTCCAGACGTTTTAAGCATGAATATGCTTATATGTATGCGTGTGTTATATGTAAAATGCTTTTAAACATAAGCAGGATCATACTATACATATAATTCTGCAACTTGCTTTTACACTGAAGAACGTTTTATGGACATGCCTTCATGTTAGTATCCACAGTCCTGCCTCATTCTTTTTTTTTGTTTTTTTTCCGGTACGCGGGCCTCTCACCGTTGTGGCCTCTCCCGTTGCGGAGCACAGGCTCCGGACGCGCAGGCTCAGCGGCCATGGCTCACGGGCCCAGCCGCTCTGTGGCACGTGGGATCTTCCCGGACCGGGGCACGAACCCGTGTCCCCTGAATCGGCAGGTGGACTCTCAACAACTGCGCCACCAGGGAAGCCCCTGCCTCATTCTTTTTAATGCATGCTTGGTGTTAATATTTCATTTTATGGATGAACCCGTTTATTTAACCTATTACCAATGGGTGGATGCTTAGGTTGATTCCAGCTTTTTTCTATTACAAACAGTGCTTTTGTGAGCATCCTTGTGTAGTTGGAGAAATTCATATAAATGAAATTTCTGGCCTGCAGGATTCGTGCATTTATAATTTTGATCGATATTGCCACATTGCTCTCTGCAGTGGTTGTCCCATTCACGACATCAATCTAAACATTGCTTTCTTTTTTTTTTTTTTTTCGCGTGTTCAGTAAATACTGTGGGAATTGGTCCTGACGGTTTAGTCAATTACTATTGTGATTCAACTCTCCTCTCTACTACTCAGGGGTGAGTCCATCCCATTCTGGGGTGTTTGATTGGAATTCCATTTCTGCTTTCACTGGCTGGGGGATTGTGGGAAGTTTGCTTGACAAGATCTGAGCCATGATTTCCTCTTGGAGATAACATGACCTCTCTTGAAGAATGGAGTTAGGGACATCATAAGTATTTTTTTTTTGAGAATTTTTTTTTTTATTTCAAAGCCTTTATTGAATTTGTTTCAATATTGTTTCTGTTTTTTATGGTTTTTGGCCGCGAGGCATGGGACATCTTATCTCCCCAACCAGGGATGGAACCCACACTCTCTGCCCTGAAAGGCAAGGTCTTAACCACTGGACTGCCAGGGAAGTCCCGACATCATGAGGATTTGTTGAGCTTCTTGTCCGAGGTCCGGCACAGAAGAGGTGTTCAAAGCATGCTGTCATTGTTCCCCACAAGCGTGGTCAACACCTGCCATCCCGCCCTAATGAGAGAGGTGGAGTGATTTGCCAAAGGACTCAGGGGGAAACCGAGGCACGGTTGTTAATTGTCTCCCTGTAGTGGCAGCATTAACACGCTTACCTGGTAGACTGCAAGTCTCTGCAGGGCAGGGCCTTTGTTTTCTACTTCTTTGTACTCTCACAAGCCCTGAGCCCAGTGGAGTTAGACATCTGGGGTGGTGGTGAGTGACAGTTGTGACCGGGGACGATGTGTACCAGGAGGAGACCCTGTGGAGGCAGAATCCGTTTTAGAATCCACATCCATTAGGAGACCCAAATGATGCTTCCCACTTTTTCCTATTTAGTGAATTTCAGAAAGGAGCATCAGCGGGAATTGGAGGAAGGGAAAAAAAACAAACCAAAAACCAGTCCCAGGGCCCAGAAAGCCCTGGGACACGCTTGTGAAGCTGGGAGGAATCTGGATGCTGTTTGGGAAGATGTGTCGGTAATTTGCACTCAGGAGGGGATGCTGTGGCCCCCAAGTGGCCTCGCTGGATGTGCACTGGGCAGAGCCCTGCTCCCGTTGGGCTGGTACTGGGAGGGCCACTGCTTTGCTCTCCCTGTGACTTTCCACCTACTCTTTTGGACTTTCCTCTCTCTATTTTTGGAAAGGGCCTTGTGCTTTATTCCCTCCCCATACTGCCTGTCCACTCCAAAGGCATCTGGTGTCAAGAACTCTATCTGAAAAGCTTGATCTGTGGAGGGCTGTCAATCATGCCCCAGAACTGGCTGGCCCCGGTGGGGGAGGG
>NW_020175192.1:5882213-5937367 GCF_003031525.2 Neophocaena asiaeorientalis asiaeorientalis
GTGGAGTCAGGTCGGGCTAGGGGGCCAGGTGACTGGAGTTGTGATCTCACTGCATCACATCTCTCCCCGCCTCAGCCTTCCCTTCTGTTCAATGCAGTTAAAGTTGCCTTTGTCTCAAAATGAGGGAGTTATAAGGGCAGCTCAGATGTTTGACACCAGCGCAAGAGAAATCACAGGGAGGAGGTTCCTCTGTCAGTAATTCAGGGAAGTGGGGTTGCGTTCATGTCGCTCCTGGGTCCTCGGGGATTGAGAAGACGTGCCAGACTTATAATCTCGCATGCAGTGGTTGGAGCCTCCAGCCTGCCTGTGCCTAGTTTAATCACAGAGGGCCGAGTCCTATTTCCTTCCTTGCCTCTACTAGCTGTATGGTCTTGGGCAACTTACTTCAATTCTTTGGGCCAGATTTCCTCGTATATAAAATGGACATAACTTTAGCACCCCCTTAGGTTGTGAGAGGATTCGCTATTATTATCCTTGGCTGCACGCGAAAATTCCATTTCAGGGAGATAGATACTTCTTGGCCTTCAGTCAAGTAGGCTATAGTTCAGTATGCTACAGACCATGCTATAGTATGTTATGCTATATATGCTACAAACAATAAACTACGCTACTGCATGCTATGCATTGTGGAAACCCCTTTGTGGGCAGTGGGGAAGCTTCAGGAAAAGGAAAGGTTTTTTTGGGTGGCAGGAGGGTTTTCCAAACTATTTTCCATCTGCTCCAGTCCACTGCGTTCCATCTTACGGCGTTAATACCATTCAATGCGCTTTTGCTCAGCACTGAGTGTGCCGAGTGAGGAAATCCAGTGACTTTCTCTGATTCAGCCTGGATCTGAGGGCAAGAGACAGTGACAGAAAGGGCAAATCAGAATCAAAGTCCTGCTGAAGAGCTTCTAAAGAAAAGAGGAATAACTTCTGAGCTCTGGCTTCTAACCCAGCCCATGTCTGGGCATGGCCCACATGCCTGGGTCCAGAGTTGAAAGAGAAGCCTGGTCTCTTAGCGACATGTTTATGTTGGTTTGGCTTTGAGATGAAAGTGAGGACATGATTTCCACTCCTGGGCAGCTGGGCCCGGAACATTGGAGAGAGATGAGGTTAATTGTTCCCTTTTTTAAATTGGCTAGGGTCCTTTTATTCCTACCTCAACGCTATTAAAAAAAGATATAGGATTATGTATGTGTTACACACACACACACACATTCACACACCACACACACACACACACACATCCAGAGAAGAACAAATTAGCAAATTTCCTAACCAGGTCCTATCTGTAGGTCTGTCGTGAAGCAGTGAAGACCCCTGTGGCTTGAATGCCGATCTCAGCACTACCAAGTGTTGATTGAGTTTTGGTCCCAGCGGTAAAAAGCATGTGTGAAATTCAAATACAGAGTTTCAAACCCTTGAGCCCTTCCTGAGAGTCTCAGTGGCTTTAACAAGGGAAGGGCATCTCTTTGGTGGCAAGTGGTTATCCTTCACAGTGCAAGCACAAATTGGATCATAATTAATGAATCTGACGTATGTTCCTCCTTGCCATGTATAGGAGCTCGCATTTCGTTCCTATCTATCTCCATCTCCATCACTTTATATTCCCCTCTACAAGGGGGGATGTTGCCACATTCAGGTGAAAGTTTATACATTGGTAAGTTCTTCTTTAGCTTAGCGACCAGTTTGGAACAGTTTATTTCTCTCTTCTTCCGTCTCTTCCTTCTCTTCCTCCTTCCTCCTTCCTCCCTTCTAGTACCATTTGCAAATTGCTTAAATGCGAGAGTCCCTGGTATGAGGTGGAGAGGAGACTTGCCTTGTCCAAGAGTGTTCTCGCCATTCTTTATTCTTGTTCTCTCCTTCTGTAGCATCTTTCTTCTCTGTTTTCTTCTTTCCTCACAGGGTACCATAGGGATTCTGGTAGTTGAACTGATGCCTAAAAAGGGCGTTATGAATATAGACTTAGTCTTTCCAGTGCTGAGAAGCTGGGAGAGCCACTGTAGAAATTGATTCCTGTCTCTCCTTCATTTAGCAAATGTTTACTGAGTGCTCACCATGGCTGGTCACTACCCCCAACACTAGGACTAGGAAGACCAATAAGATATAGTCCTGGCCCTTTAGGGGTCTTTGCACCTAGCCTCATTTATCATTCTGTATCCTTACCGCATCCTTCGCCAGCGGGGTCCGCTTTCTCTCCTCCACACCTCACATTGACTTTGAGGCATCCCAACTGATTTGCTCATTTGTGGGATGGGCACACGTGCTCCTCTCAGCCTCCTTTGGATGTGGCCAAAGTCACAAATCTGTGTCAGGGAGAGTAGGCTTCTCTCTAAACAGATGCCTCTGGACCAAATGTTTGTGTCCCCTCAAAATTCATATGTTGAAATCTTAACCCCCAGGATGACGAGATTAGGAGGTGGGGCCTTTGGGAGGTGATTAGGACATGAGGGCAGAACCTTCATGATTAAGATTAGTGCCCTTATAAAAGAGATCCCTCCTGGGGACTGGTTTGCTATACTATGTATCCTAGGAGCTTTTTCTCTTTGGGAACTTGAGTTAGAATGAAAAAAATCTCAAAATCTAAACTTAAAAAAACAACACCACATCTTTTGGGAACGAAATAAATTTGAGGTTTATCTTTTATTTTTCCGAGTTTCCATATGAAACTAAGATGACATATAGTAAGAATTTTTGCCTCATCCCATGAGAGCCTAAAAGAGAGCATTAAATACTGTTGACAGACTGATTCTAGGGCTGGGGCAGGGAAACTACAAGATAAGCCTACAGCACCTTGTAGCAGAAGTAAGGAAATGCTCAAAAAATAAAAAGATGAGACTGAGGAGCCATGACGACCGTATGCAATGTGGACATTAACAGAAAAACGGATGAATAATATCTGGGCTTCGTTAACAGTAATGTACCAACATCGGTTTCTTCATTTTGACAAATGTAGCATGGTGAGGTAGGATGTTAACAGTAGGGGAAACTGGGTACAGACACTATCTGTACTATCTTTCAACTTTTCTGTAAATCTAAAATGATTCATAAATAAAATGTTTGGGGGCTTCCCTGGTGGCACAGTGGTTGAGAATCTGCCTGCCAATGCAGGGGACACGGGTTCGAGCCCTGGTCTGGGAAGATCCCACATGCCGCGGAGCAGCTAGGCCCGTGAGGCGCAGCTACTGAGCCTGCGCGTCTGGAGCTTGTGCTCGGCAGCAAGAGAGGCCGCGACAGTGAGAGGCCCGCGCACCGCGGTGAAGAGTGGCCCCCGCTCGCCGCAACTAGAGAAAGCCCTCGCACAGAAACAAAGACCCAACACAGCCAAAAACAAACAAATAAATAAATAAAAATTTAAAAAAATAAAATGTTTATTTACAAAAAGAAAAAAAAAAAGAGACCCCTTCTGCCATGTGAGGATACAGTGAGATGACAGTGGGGAAGCGGGCTCTCACCAGACACCGAATCTGCCAGCACCTTGACCTTGGACTTCCCAGACTCCAAGACGGTGAGAAGTTTCTGTGACAGAGTACCACCCAGTCTGTGGTACTCTGTCATAGCTGCCTGAAAGGACTAAGACACACAAGTAAGGAGAAGATAAAGGGCAGAGATGGCTCCTGCGGGTACCAAGTCAACAGTGGCCGCGCAGGAGTACTGACTTCCTTCTCCGGGCGTGTGGGGAGCAGGGAAGAGTCAGGGCCGCCACGCTGCCCCACTCCAGGGCCACGATTCACATCACTGTCTATGCAGAAGGCACCCTTGCTTTAGGAAGGACATGGATGGGTGAGTTTCTTCCACCCATGGGAGGTCTGAAAGCCAGCACCACTCAGCGGTTCAGGCAGGTAAAGTTAAGCTCAGTTACCCTGGGCGTTCGCCAGAGTAACTGACCAGAGCAAGGGTTTCTAACTCAGATCATGGAACAGGTAGTAGTTATGAAGATGCTCTCAGTCCCAGAGGGCTTGGGTGTCTGCAGGTGGCCTGGCCATGCGAGTTTGGTGCCTGTGCCCGAGTGAGGCCAAGCCAGCAGGAGGAGGTCCGGCGCCTTACGTGTGGGAGCTGAAGCCAGACATCTCCTTATCCCGGATCGCTTGGGGCAGGGGCTGAAACTGTGAGGCACGCCTGGAATGTCAGCCTAGAGCTCTTTTCACAGAGGCAAAGGGGAGGCCGTGTGTGTGTAGTTGGTCGGGCCAGGGAACTCAGTGGTGGTTTGGCTCAGAGAGGCTGGTCAGTCTTCACTGTGCCCATTTCCTATGATTCCCAAATGACCGACACTCAGGTGTCTCCTGGGCCAACTTGGGGTGTGGGGGGGTCCCTCCGTTACTAATCCCTTCTGGGCATCACTGATGTAGGTGATCAGGGCTGAGGAAGGTAGACTCATGGTCACCTCTGGCCCCAGGCTACCCCTGTGGCGGGATGCAGGGGGGCTGCGCTCTTGCTGGGCTGCGGACACTGCTCACCTCCCAGCTCCCGGGGTGTGTGACAGCCTGTCTGGCGGCTGTGACAGGCCGGGTACCTGCCTGCCGGCCTCCTCCCGCGCCTGATGGGCTGCCTGTTAATTGGGGAGGCCTGAGGGAAACCAGGCTGAGAGTCCCTGGCTGGGCTCTGAGCTCACACCCTTCATCAGAGTCAGGTTGTGGCCGGCCTCCTGTCACCTCCTCCAACAGGCAGGGGGCCTGGCTGTGGGCTTCATGTTTGGACTTTTTATTTCAAAATTTTTCCCCCAAGAAAGGGAGGGCAGAAGAAGGCAGCCCGTAATTGGGCTCGGGAAAGTGAAGCTTGTCAGAGGAGGGGGTGGTGGAGGCCTGGGGGAGAAGCAGCCGTTAGCACAAGTGTGTTCCACGGAGCGAGGAAAGGGGCTTTCGTCCTTTCCCAGGGCCCTCCCTGGGCAGGGGGCCAGCTCCCGGGGATGGAGTGTGTGGGTGCAGCCTGGGGGCTCTGGCTCTGCCTGGGGTGGGGGGCAATCAGGCTCTGGCAGAGGCTACTCTCTGGTCTAGATGGTAGACTCTAGAAAAAGCATGAGGGGCGAGCGAAAGCAAGCATGTACTGAGGTCTGGGATAGAATGTGTCTTCCCCACTTACTCCCCGCCCCCGCCATATGAGTGTCAGAATCATAGTACGGCAGGGTCTAAGGGGTCCCAGGTTTACCCATCACAGCTCTCCAGGGCAACCGGACCAGAGAAGGAAGGGACTTGCTGAGGGTCACACCTCTAGTTAGAAGCAGGGCCTCAGATCTTAATCTCAGGCTCAGAATGATGGTGGGGGTGCTGACGGTGCTTTTGGACTTCTTTCTTTCCCAGCCAATACCGTTTCCAGCCCACAGATGTGACTAAAATCACATCCTTAGAGATTTATTCATTTAGACTCAAGCTTAGCTCACAATTATACAGCAGATTCTCCAGGGAGGGCTTATATATTAAGCTCCGTCAGTAATTTCTCCCTTAGCAAGAATGATAAGGGTGATAAAGATACTGGATAACGGGGGGGCTAGTGTGTGTGTGTGTGTGTGTGTGTGTGTGTGTGTGTGTGTGTGTGTGTGTATACGCGAGCTCTGGGGGCAGCTGGGAGGGGGAAAAGACTGATGAGATGAAGAAGAGGGGGCACATCACCAAGGAGCCAAGCAGCCCCTCCACCTAATTTTATCTCCCGTGGGCAGGTGAGGCGTCCACTGCCGGCCACATCCCCACCAAGGCAGCCCAGCCCTCCCGGCAGCTGCTGTCTTCTGGAGTCTGTGTGACAGAATGGGACCCGTGGGGAAAGCAGCCTCGGCAGCACCCAGCCCGTTTTGTACTCCGGCAGCTAATTAAAGCCAGGAAGGTAATTTATTGCTGAGGGAGAATGTGTGGGAGGTTTGGCTTAGTTGAAATGGCCCCCAAAGAGTTATGGAAAGCTAAAGTGGGTTTTCAGAAGCAAAAGTTAATTGCTCTTCACTTAGCATTTCAGTGTCATGTGTCTCTGAGTTACACACATGCTGAATGGAAGCCGTTACCTACACAGGGGGCCTGGGGGGAGGACACTGGGGGCAGGGATTTCAGGTGGCTGGAGGTCCCCTGGCCGTGGAGCAAGGAGGCCATGCCTCTCCCCACCAGGGATAATGCTTCACCTGCTCTGGAATCTCAGCCCCAGGTTGGGGCGCGATGAGTAGACGGGAGAGCGGCACTCCCTGAGCCTCAGAAGATGGGGTGAGGGGGTGGGGTCCCCGTTTTTTCCCGACAGCTCTGTGACTTGGCTGAGTGCCTTCCCCGTCTCTGAGTCTCAGTCTGTCCCCTCTGTTTAACCATCACCAGCGTACATGTTTACCTTTGGCATTCGGTCATTTCTTTGATTTCTTCCCTGGTTCTCATCGTGGAGGCCATTCCTGCCATGTGACCCATTTGGCAGAGGGGAAGACTGAGGGATAGACAGTCCCAACAGAGGATAATGGAGGATGTAGGAGTGACTTGCCTTTTGTCTGAAAACTGATAGATTTGCCACCTAGAAATCAAAGCTTCTGGAGCCCTGAAATGTCTCCTGGACCTACGAGTGATGGCATTTGGGGGAGAGGGTTAAAAAGCATGAATCTGGGTCACTTCAGTCAGAAGGGGTGAAAAATTCTTTCGGTGAGAAAGGGGCCAGACAGCAATGTTGCAAAGCTGCCTTGCAGAGAGAGTGTTTGTATCTCGAGGCTGTAATTATCCGATCTGCAGGTATAACTGTGGATTAGATGATAAATATTTTAAATGACTTCTACTGCTTCTGTTTCAGAAGATGAGTTGAGAGGCCCCCATGTGATTTTCTTAGCTCCATTTTGGAGGGGAGGGTATCGGGCAGCAGTGGGGGAGGAGGGGTCCCACACTTAGGTTTTCAGTCCAAGGTGGTTTATAAATAGCAATGAAATACAGAGATATGATGGGGTCATGTCTCCGGTAGGTGTCGAATTCTCAAGTCAGTGGGAGTGGTGAGTCCAGGAAAGTCCAAATTGATTCTTTCTTTCTTTTTTTTAAAAAAAATATTTATTTATTAGGTTGCACCGGGTCTTAGTTGTGGCAGCGGGCTCCTTGTGGCATGTGAAGTCTTAGTTGTGGCATGCGTGTGGGATCTAGTTCCCTGAGCAGGGATAGAACAGGGGCCCCCTGCATTGGGAGTGCAGGGTCTTAACCACTGCACCACCAGGGAAGTCCCCAAAATTGTTTCTGAAAATTTCTATATGGCGGGTACCTCTCCTGGAAACTCAGAGGTAAAGAATTCTTCTTTTGTTTTTCTTGGCATCCCTACTCCGTCATCCTTTTCCTGGGAGTAAGTAGAGGGTCTAGTCTGGGCGGGAGAATGCAGATAGTGATGGAGTGATTAGAGAAACTCCCCTCCTCTCCGGTATATTCCATTAAAGTCGTGTAGAGTAAACATGTATGTTTCACGGTTCACTCTGCTGTCGGTCACCAGGACCTATAAAACCAGAGAGGAAAGTCTTTGGCCAAAGTGTCTGCAGGTGACATGAGCTCAGTGAGAATTTTTTTGAATAAATGAGTGAACAATAGTTCTTTAAAAAATGTTGTCTCGTGCTCTCGCTCCATGTTGTGGACAATCGCATTGTGTAGACACATCCTTTGTGGATGTGGTTGAGTACTGTGGTGCCTGTGGCTCAAGAACCAATTGAAAATGATTAACTCCCTGGAGACAAGCTGTGACACCCAGCAGGAATGCTTTAGCACCTCCCACATATAATATTAGGTCTCAGGAAGAAGTTATAGCAGCGTTAATCTGAGAGCATTGAAAATGAGGTTGAATTCCCCTCGCACAATCTATCTAAAATCCCCATATTACTGAGTTTCTTTTAAAGGTTTCCCTCTCTTTTATTCCAAAATGTTTCTGAGTCCAGGAGTGTTGGGTCAAACAGTCTTCACTTCTTTTTGGAATGAGTCGGACAGCTCAGAATGAGGTCAGAATCCCAGTAAAGCTGGGAATGGACTGAACATCCGCCAAGGATGCTACTTAGGTCATGTTCTCATCGGCAAACCCACACTGCCTGGGGAGTCTATTGTTTAGCCAAGGGCCAAATCCCCAGTCTGGTATAGGCCTGGATAAATGAGCTGAAGTGGCCTTGGATTTGGTGGATGTGTTTTTAGACCACAGACTGCATTTTGGGAAAGTACCAAGTGCTAAGGAAACACAAGGCATTGTTCTTCACTTTCATGCTGAATGATTGTAAGTGGGAGAAGCATTTGCAAAACATGGTTGTCATTCACTCTGCCTGGCTGGGGGATGGGAGAATTCTCTTTTTTTTTGGATCAGGTCCCAAAGCTATGCTTCTGAGTGAAACTAGAAGCTGGTGTGGCCAGTGATTCCCCATCTCTCCTGCTCCATGACATACGTAGACCCGTCGGATTTACCAGTAAGGGACACGGGGCGTAGAGGAAGGAGCAGGGTCCTCCTTGGTGGGATGGGGGGTGGGTAGTGCCGGCACATGGATGCCTCTGAAAAGAGTTTGGTGTCTGCCATGATGGAGCTGGGGGGGAAATGACATCATTTTCCTGTGGACGCAAACCCTAACACCTTGTTGGGATGGGTTGAGAGTGGGAGCGAGAAGCGTTATTTAGATGAAGGGAACAGAAAAGAGGGAAGAGAATTGGATCTACTGATCGTTGTGTACTGTTAGTGGAAGAAAGTCTGCCATAGGGCAAGGGAAACATTGTAAGTTAGCAAAGCTAAGAGTCTTTCAAAAGGAGGGATTTTTTTTTCAGTTTGTCTTTAAAAAATTTATTTTTATTGAGATATAGTTGATTTACAATGTTGTGTTAGTTTTAGGTATACAGCAAAGTAATTGTTATACACACACACACATATTCTTTTTTACATTCTTTTCCATTATAAGTTATTACAAGATATTGAGTTGAGTTCCCTGTGCTATACAGTAGGTCCTTGTTAGTTATCATTTTTTATGTAGTAGTGTATATATGTTAATCCCAAATTCCTAATTTATGTCCTCCCCGCGCCCAGAAGGAGGGATTTTATTCTCCTGAAACACGGAGATTCCAGTTCAGTCATCCTTAATGATGTGTGACTCTTCTGTCCTTGAAGACTTCTGGGGAGAATGTTCTAGAACCACATCTCTATAAACAATGTCCAGACTCAAAAGATTTTAAAACTTCACTCTACAGATGACTAAATGGAATCCTTTAGCCAGAGAGCAGCCCAGGCAGGAGGGAGCCCACCTCACAGTGGTGGCTCTTAAACCTTTTCACTCAGGTAAAGGCAGAGAGGGGCGGATGAGAGTCCCCAGGTATGTGATGGCCTGAAACATCCTAGGGCAAGTGTCAAGTGTTTGAATTTTTGTGTTTGAAATGTCATCCACATTTTGTATGTTATATCAAAATACACCTGTGTTTTAATATGAAAACAATGTTTTAGCTTACCATTAGGAAAAACAGAGGTACAGGCACATTTCTTAGATATTTTTTTTAAAAAAATTTTATTTTTTTATTTTATTTTTTGACTGCATTGGGTCTTAGTTGTGGCACATGGGATCAGGATTCTCTCTAGTTGTGGCGCACGGGTTCAGTAGTTGCAGCGTGTGGGCTTAGTTGCCCTGCAGCATGTGGGATCTTAGTTCCCCGACCGGGTAACCCTCCCTCCTCCTCCTCTTCTCTTCTTCATCTTCTTTTTTAAAAAATTAATTAATTAATTTGGCTGTGTTGGGTCTTTGTTGCTGTGCGCGGGCTTTCTCTAGTTGCACCGAGCGGGGGCTACTCTTTGTTGCCGTGCGCGGACTTCTCACTGCGGTGGCTTCTCTTGCTGCCAAGCACAGGCTCTAGGTGTGTGGGCTTCAGTAGTCGTGGCACACGGGCTCAGTAGCTGCGGCTCATGGGCTTAGTTGTTCTGCAGCATGTGGGATCTTAGTTCCCCGACCAGGGCTCGAACCTGTGTCCCCTGCATCGGCAGGCGGATTCTTAACCACTGTACCACCAGGGAAGCCCCTCATCTTCTTCTTCTTCGTCTTCCTCTTCCTCTTCCTCCTCCTCCTCTCCTTTCTCTCTCTCTCCCTCTGTCTCATTGTCCCAAGTGGCAAAGAGCCCACAAATAACTGAGCTGTACTTTGGAAATGGATCTGATGAGCCTTTTAATAGGAGAGAATCATTATTTCCCAAGAGTTCGCATTCCCATAATATTTTTATTAGCAGCCTCTCTTCTAAATAAAGTTCAGTGGATTGATTTTGGTTGGGTTTTCTCATTTTAAACATTCCCTTAAATTATGACCGTGGATGTAGTCCCGTCATCACCACTGTTATTACTGTTATCAGCATCAGCGGCTCCTTTGTAATATTTATGTCACATTCAGGGAGCTCTCCAAACACTTCAGGTATATTACCTCATTTGTCCTCGTAGCATCCTTGGCAGGAAGGGAGGGGACCACATGAGGGCTAAACAGTGAGCACAAACCTCTCTGTGTGGACAACCCCTCTTTGGGGTGTGGCCAGGAGGAAGTGCTCTGCCCCATCTTCTGTATACAGTTGTCCCGGTAACAACGGGGGATTCGTTCCAGGACCCTCCGCAGATGGCAAAATCCGTGGATGCTCAAGTCCCTTATGTAACGTGGAGGAACGCAGTCGGCCCTCCATAGCCATGGTTCCGTAGATTCAACCAACCGCGGAGGGCTGACTGTGTCCCTGTGCTGCAACATGGAGCAGAGGGAGATTGCTCCAGGACAGGTTACAGCCATCTGGATGTAGACCTGAGAAGATCGGATAGCTCGGAGGACCCGGCTCAGGGTGGGACAGAGGGTACTCATTGAGGGGGGCTCTGGAGGAGTGGGGGCAAGACTCTTGGGAATGGCCATGACCGCCTGGCCCTGACTTGCCTTAGTCCTCCTTTGGTATATGGGACAGTGTCTGCGGAGGACCCCAAAAACCCCACATCCTGAGAGTGACACCGTGGAACAGTGGAAAGACACTGGTATGTCGACCAGGAGACCTGAGTTTGAATCCTGGTTCTGCCATTGATTGATAAGCTTTGCTTCTTGGGCCAATCCCTTAACTTCAGGGCCTCATTTATAAATGAAGGGGTATTAATGTCTCCTTTCTGGATTTTTTGTGAGGATTCTATAATACAGATGTGCTTAGCATGATGGAGGGGGCACAGGGGTGCGAGAGATGTCGATTACATTTCTTCATTTAATTTTCTCTCCTGGAAAAATCTAAACTGTTCAGTATGATTTTGAGAATTAAAAGGGAAAAATAGAGAACAACATTTGGATAGGTTTATCATTTGAATCAGTGCCTTGTCAGAAATCATGTATTTTCTTACCTACGTTGAGTAAAAGCTAGTAATCAGTAATTAGTGTATTTGAGGCTGTGTTAGGAAAGAGCTGCACTGGAGGGCAGCCAGCCTGGGCTTCATCCCCCTCCGCTGCTGACCAGATGGAGGCCCTTGAGCAGAGCTCTTGGCATTGCTGGGTCTCAGTGTCCTGATCTGTAAAATGAAGAGCTTGGAATAACAGGATCATGAAGTCGCTGATGAGGGTCATAATTCTAGAATTTTACAAGAAGTGATGTTTAGGGAAGGAGCCACATGAATGTGAGCTTTGTCCCTTCCATCGTCTGTGCCATGGGAAGCCTCACTGGTTTGCCCCAGGGTCATTGGCAAGGAACCCGGGTGATTTGCTGTGGGCCCATAGGCCAGGAGGAAACTAATGACCTTTGGAAGGCTGGTTAGCAAGCTCGGGCTCTAAGAAGGCTGCTGCTGCCTCAGACTCAGCACTGGCTTGTTGGTAAAGGCCGGCCTCCCTCCTCCCTATCTGCTGGCTTGGTAGTCGGGGGAAGAGAGGAATGCTGGGCCAGGACTGAGGCAGCAAGCCTCCCCATGCACAGAGGCCCAGCCGCTGGGAGTCCTCGGGGCTTGGGAGGGCTGCTGAGGGTGGATGCACGGCACAGCGCCCCTGCCACTCTGCTGGCCACACCTCCAGGCAGGCACTGTCCCCTGAAAGTCTGTCATTAGCTGCTGTGCTAATCCCTGCTGGTCCTGTCTCTCAGCAGAACCTTACTTAGGGGCTGCCCAAGGCTAGCGCTCCTTTGGCATCATCTGAAGAAGCAGGGAAGAATCTTAGAGGAGGAGCGGGTAGGGCATTTGCTCACGCAAGCTTCCCTGCACACAAATGCACCGGGGAAGAGCGTGAAACCCACAGAAGACTTGCCCTGGAATGATTCACCCCATACCTTATTTTCTTTCTCGGGTTTATAAAACAAAACAAAGCCCAGCTGCCTTTTCTGTTTAATTCAATGATACTTAACAAGGGCAGCTCATGACACTGGGTGCTGTGAGGCTCTCACGGTGAATATGATTCTGTCTCTACTCCCCAGAGGCTCACTGCTTGGGTGAGGGGTATACAACGTGCACGATTATCGAGGATAACAAACAGCTGGCCGGAAGTGCTTTCGTAAAGTTACCAAATATTCTGGAAGAATAATTACAACTGGGAGTGTCAAGTCTTTTGTTGGGAGGTGGGTCTCGATTTGGACCTTAAATGATTGGTTGGGTTACAGTAAAAACCCAGTAGAGGGTGGGGAAGGGCATTTAGGATAGAAGGAGTAGTTCTAGGGAAGGCAGGGTGATGGGAAAGGGAATGCCAGGAGCTATTCTTTTATTCACTTTGCAGTCCATCCTTGAGGACACACACACAGGGAGACGCTACAAAACCAGCGTCCCCATTCAGGGGTGGGGGAAAGGAAGTGCTGCTTGGTGTATATGCTTCCACGGGGTCTAGCACCTCTTAGAATTTTCTGTTCTTAATTCAGATGGCTTCCTACTTTATCTGGACCAGGAGCACACAGATTCCTGGATGCACCTTTAATTTAGTTAGGGAAAAAAACCCAAGAAAACAAGAATGGAAAACAAGCTCTCAACTGAAGTATGAGTGGAAACTTTAAACGTAGACATCACCCTTTAATCAATTTTGAATAGTCTTCCTCATCTGGCAGTAATAAACTTTGAAGTGGAGCTGGAAGAAGTAGCTCTTTCTGACTTTCGATGGCTGTACCCATGCCAGACATCACTAATCAAACCTGGCACACCTTCTCCCTGAGCGGGGCTTCTCCTAAGAGTGCCCTGGTGTTCCAGGCCGCCCCTGCCAATCAGCTGGTTGCACTGCACCAGATGAATCTTATTTGCCTTTTTCTGTTTTAAAGTATTAAGACTTTACTGCTATCTTAAATACTAAGTGCATTTTTATGGAACCCAAGAACTGTCTGAAAGCAGGGAAGAATTTTTATAGCATCTAGTGTAGTAAGAATCCCAAAATATAAATGGAAGTTGCTGATGGGACTATGAGATCAGGATAAAGATATTTTCTGTCTTTTTTCCTAATCTCCCTGTAATGGTATAAATATTAAATTCAAAGAGACAGAAAATAGGTGAGAAAGTATAATAAAATATATGTAGAAAAATAACCCTTGACTGAGGTCAATGTTTCTCAACCTGGATGTACATCTGAATCTCTTGGTATTTATAATGCAGATTCCTGGGCCTCCTTTCATACTAAATTAGAATTTCTGGTCTTGGAGCCTGGAAATCAGCGTGTCTACCAGACACTTTAAATAATTCTTCTACAGGACACCTGAGACCATCCCACAAAGCTATGCTTGAGAGCTGGAGACTTAAATAATAGGAATTATTGCCCTTGTCTATGTCATTAGGTGGTTGACAAAAAATGCCATATTCATTTTCCATGGCCGAGCTACCTTAAATTCCATGGCATCCCAGGTGCTGAAAACAATAGTCATTTGGAAAATGGAAATGAAGTCTCAGTTTCCAAAGGGGTTGGTCATTTGGATGAGCATGGGTCATGCTTTATGGAGATCAATTTTTGAGATATATATGAATTGTCATGCATCCATATTACCATTCAGGCTTGGTTTTAAGAGAAATTGGGCGAGAAGAAAGTAGTTTATGTTGACCAAGAAGACAGATCATCTTGAAATTTCTAGTTAAGGGGTCAGTGTTTGATTCTACTTGACTTTCTGAATGTTAGCATCAAAATAACAAATATCATATATTGTCCATCTATTCTGTACTGGACTCTTCACTAGGACTATATACACATTGTTGAATGTCGTCCTTAAAATAATCCTATGAAGAAGTTATTATTGCCCCCAAAAGAGGAATCTGAGGCTCAGAAAAGTTAAACAACTTGCCTTGAGTAATGCAGGATTTGGATGTGAGTCTTGACCCTAAGGCTGTCTAACTCCAAGTCTTTTATTCTTATTTACGACACTCCACCTGCTGTTTCCAAGAAATATCCTGTTCTGTGAGATGCTGAAACACAAACCAAGGGCCCAAACCTCAGGTCAGAACTGAGAAGGGCCCTTCTTACTAAACCCAGTAATAGTGGTCTGGTAAACACTGGTATTCTCATTGGTTTGATCAGAAGTCATCAAGTTGAGTCCTAGTTTTTTCTTTGCCTCTTTTAGTATGAATAAAATTTGTTGAACTGTATTAAGATTGCTTTTATGCTCCAAATTCATATTTATGAAAAGTGAAAGGCTATTCTTTACCATTGTTATTTAAAAAAAATTAAAGAACCACCAGTGGGTGCACCTCCTGTAGGGTGTGTTCTGGGAAGTGCACGTGGACAGGACACGCCCGGTGCTGAGTAGACTGACCCATCATCCAGGGTATGGATCAGTGGTCAAGAGATTTTCTCTCCAGGTGGCTCTGTTACCTTGGGCAGGTCATTTTTTTTCCCCCTGTGGTCCTCAGTTTCCATGCAAATCTGTTGGACTAAAGCCCATAAAGGTCTCTTCTCCATTTAAAATGTCATGATTCTGGAGAAAGTGTCAGCCATGTAGCTGACAAAGAGATGGATGGGGCCTTGACAGGGGTGTCATCATGACTGTCCTCACTGGTCTGGGATGGTTAGAGGGTGGGCAATGCTGGGGACCAGTCTTTGGACTCTTCTCCTGTCCTCCTGACCTCTTTGGCCTGCTCCTTCCTGGGCCTGAAGCTGCCAGACTCTTCTCTCCTCTTGAGACAGTCCAAGTGGGTTCCAGTGCCATATTCTTCAATATTTCCCGTTGGGGTGAAATTATTTATTTTTTTTCTGGTACGTGGGCCTCTCACTGTTGTGGCCTCTCCCGTTGTGGAGCACAGGCTCCAGACGCGCAGGCTCAGTGGCCATGGCTCACGGGCCCAGCCGCCCCGCGGCATGTGGGATCTTCCCCGACCAGGGCATGAACCTGCGTCCCCTGCATCGGCAGGCGGACTCTCAACCACTGCGCCACCAGGGAAGCCCCCGTTGGGGTGAATTTAAATCCCAGATCTTCCAGCAAAAACTTAAGTAGCCCCCTTCATGTGTAATTTCTTGCTCCTGAAAATACTGATCACCCATTCACATCCCGCCCCTCCAATGGGCTTAGAACCACCTTGGGTGCCTGGGTGACAGTGTGCCTATGTTATTCACAGGGATATGAAGCTGATGGGACCCTCTTGAACTTCTAGTCCAACTCTTTTATTTCCTGGATGAGATCAAGGGCCCCAGGAGGGAAAATGACTCCACTCAAGCACACCTAGCCAGGTAGTGAAGGACTTGAAACCATGTTTTCGAATTTATACTGTGAGTGTCATAATAAAACTGACCCCACAGAGCTTGTGTGAAGGTGTGTAAACGAGATAACACATCCAAAGCACCTGAGCGTAGCTCTTGGCATAGAGAACCATCTGGTACAAGTTGTTTCCTCCCTTCCTAGGACCCAGATCTCCCGGTGCTCATCATTCTCACGTCCTCATAGACGTCCTGTGTGTTAGACTTTATCATTCCTTTCTTCCCCAGCACACCAAGGCGTGCAGAAGTAAGCTGAGCTGCCTGGTTTAATCGTTGCACTAATGGTGAAACCTGACTTGGCCCATGTTACATACTCAACGAATGTTTGGGATCGCTGCCCGCCAGAACCCATCCCTCCTGACTCCTAATTCAGTGCTCGCTCCATGATGCCTCCCTGACGGACATGCAGGCGGGGACCAGCTAAGTTGAAATGCTATGAACACCAGCCTGGTGACAGACATGTAAGAATACATGAGACCCCAGTAGATCTGAAGTCTGCCAGGGTCATTTTTTTTTATCAAGCATTTATCAAAGCTACTATGTGCCAGGGGCTCTGCTTACGGCTGAGATGAATATAAAAATGGATAGGATACAGGCCCTGCCCTCAAGGACCATTTGATTCGATCACAGAGACAGACTTAGACATAAAGAATTCAAATCTAAGGCAGCTAGTAATCCATGAGTACTATGTTTTATATATACTGAAAGGAAGAACAGTGATGGGGGCCTCCCTTGTTGACATGGTGGGAGGGCGCTGGGCTCGGATAGGGTGACCCCAAATGTCTCCATCCAGCTGCGTGCACAGGACACCTGGGCAGAGAGACTCGACCACAGGGCCGTGCTGTGTGTCACGAGGAAAGTACAAGGGGGTCGCCAAAGACTCCAGCCTCTGAGCTCCTTGACCCTGACTGCCGAGGGACCACAGCTGGGTCACCATCCTGTCTAGGCCTGACTTGAGCAGTCTTGCAAAATGGGAGAATATCTCTTTTCTTGCTCTGAGCTTGATGGGGACTGGAGTGCTCGTTTGGTCTAGACCTCTGCTTCTGGAAGGGACTGCCCTCAACCGTGCAGACAGGGGTCTGCGGTCCACACAGAGAACAAGAAAATGCCCTCTTTTTCTCTCCTCTCTGCTTTGGTGGGGGGAGGAGGGGGACAGGAGGTGGGGCTAGAGGTGGGGGAGGGACGGTGCGGGGACTGGTAGGTCAGTGCTTGGCGAGGGGAGCTGGGTCACCCAGGGAAAATATGGCCTTGCTTTCCACTGGCAGATTCCCAGGGAAGCTCTAGCTGCTCCCCACCTGTCCTGTGCTCCCCCTCCCCCAGCTGCTGTCCCCGTGTGCACGGAGCAGGGAGGCGATGATGAATTTCCCCCAAACGGCATTACAGACAGTCATAAATAATGCTTTGCTCTTTGGTGACGGCACTTTCCATTAAAGCTGCCTGCGCTGGGCTGTTGTACCCCCAGTCTTCTGCCGGGGACTTGCAGTAAAATTTATCAGCGAGCTTTCTGCACCTAATAAATCATCCCCTCCAGGAGCCATCTGGCAGATAAGGCCAGAACCCACATGCTCTGCAGAGGCGGAGCTAGAGAGAGAGCCCCTCTCGCTGCGGCCCCAGGCCCTGTGGAGGGGGACTTCCTCCCCACCAAGCCCGGGCCTGTCACTCTTCCTGGCTTTTCTCATCAGACTCAGACTGGCGGCCCTGGTTACGCTGGCTGTTGTAACTCACAGAACCGTCCCCGCTCTGGAGACAGGCCCCAGAGTCACCTCCTCCCGGGGCTTTCTACCTGTCCCCCCGGCCACGTGTTCAGAAGGCCCTGGCATCTGAGCCCAGGCAAGAGCAGGGGTGCCCCAGGGCCAGGCAGGTGCTGGGAGGGCCGTGACTCTGGCTTAACTGACATCTCGTTGTGATAAGAAACGCAATGTCGCTTGGGCGAAAGATACCTAGAAGCATCTCCTCCTAATTCAGGGTAAACATCCCATGTTTACCCCCAATTTCTCTGAGCAAAACTGCTGTGATATTAGTGCCTTCTTTCAAATATAGATTCCTTCCATTAATGTACAATAAGGGAGTTTCTCAAGCCAGTTGACCTGGAGGTAGATGCACAGATTAATGATCGCTGTTCTTTCCTTTAGGCGCTTACAGTCCCGTTGCAGAGACTGTTTTATAACCCATCTCAGGCACGGTGGTGGCAGGGCCCGCTCTCACTGGGAGACAGGATGTGATCCTGCAGGTGAGGAATGAGAAAGAGTTTGACTTTCTGGTTTTGGAGTCCAGTGCCTAGCACGGTGCCTGGCACATGCGTACTGAGTGTACAAGATGGAATGTGGCAGCAGGCAAAGTCCCCGACACAGCCACCAACACGAAGTAGACGATGAGAATGAAACAATACACAGCAGCGTGGAAGCGGACCTCTCATGCCCCGCCCCCAACGGAGGGGCCTCTGCTCCTTAGGGACCAACATCCTGTCCTGGGCCTGATGTAACCTGTGTCTGGTGTCAGCTCGATCAAGGGATGCTCTGAGCCCCAGTGTTCTCATTTATAAATTCGTAGGGAAAGATGAGGTAATTTTGGGGGATGTAATTTTTAATATCGTTGCTACGAGAATATTTTCTAATTTTTCCTTTGCCTGATTTTTTGAAAGGCAGGAGGCTGAATGGTAAAACCGGTCAGAATGCCTCTCTCTTCCTGCCCTACTTGACTGCTTCCCAAACAAGTAAGGCCGGTAGATGGGGGCCCCAGGCAGCTAGAGCCCAAATCCCCTGAATCCTTCCTGGGGGCTCCTTCTGCAGGAGGACACCTATCAGGCTGCCTCTGAACACTGTGAACATACCCCGCGGAAGCATTAAGTGGAGTGTCCCAAAGATGCTTAACTTAGCTATGCATTTAATTTGGTGGTAATTGAAGTTTGCCAACAAAGATTTGCATGTAATCTGTGATTTCATTTTTCAATTAAAATTGTTTCCTTCCTCTGGACGGGAAGCGCTTGGCTTTTCTCCCCATCACGGCACTTTGCAAACAGTAACCCCGCACTTCTCTGTGGGCTGGAGTGAGGGGAGGGGGCGGGTAGGACGAGGCCCAGAGGGGAGGTCAGGCCGGAAGGTAGGACCCTGCAGGAGAGGTGATTCTGGGGGCTGGGCTGATGGAAGACCAGGGTAGGGTGCGCCTCCTGCACTCCCAGTGGGCCTGTCCAAGAAGCTCCAGCCCCGGACTTCCGGATCTCGGTTTCTAGGCGCAGGCAAGCGTTAGGGGATGGAAAGAGGTAGGAAGAGCCAACCAGTTCTCCATGGCCAAGGCGCGTGTCAAGGAGCTGGGGACAAGACTGAAGGTCCAGGTATTGGGGATCAGGGGGCTGGTTGACCTGAAGGAGATCTTCAGGCTATTTTTATGGCCTTTGATAAAGGCAAAAAAGCAACACAGCTCACTGGAGAAGACAGCTGATAGGCACGTGTGTTTATAGGAGACACAGGCTCCCAGAGACCCCCCAACGGCGTATGGAGCCTGCAGGCTACGGCTTCTGATGAACAGTTCGCAGGTATGGATTTTTCCTTTGCTGGCTCTGTGGCCTTGGGCTTAATTTCCTTGAGTCCCAGTTACCTCAACCTTCCAATGGGCAGATGAATACTTCCCTGAGTGGGGGCCAGAGGAGGCAGCCTGTTGGGGTGTGAGGGTCATCCCGAGGGCCCCATCTTCGTATACGCAGCGCCCTGCACCGTGCCTGACATGTGGTAAGAGGCCAGTAAACTCTGTTACAATGGAAAATTGGCCAAATGAGATGGTGCGAGCATTTTGTAAATCCCGACGCCCCATTTTCGGTTCTCTGACGGCCTTATTATTTGTGAAGGTGGGGTTAAGTATTTGACTCCAGGCTGGGCTAGTCCTGGGCTGGGCCCTGGGTGGGGAAGGTGCAAGTACAAGTGTTCTCCACGGGGTGCTTCTCTGGGAGCTTGGAGCTCTGGTGGCGATGGGCTGCTGGAGACCCAGGTCCTACAGGTGCCCCCTGTGGGCGGGGGGCTGCTTTCCAGGCCCGGGCCCAGCCCCTCCTTGGCCGGGCCAAGAATCACCAGTCTGCCTCGGGCTGGCAATTTCGAGATGATGGGACAGGACTCGAGAGGGTTTGCCACAACGAGAGCTGGCCTGATGCTCATGAGAGAGACAGCTGGGCTCTCGTAGCCCACCGCTTTGGGCAGAATTCTTCTCTCCGTCAGCGCAACTCTTTTTTTTTTTTTTTTTTTGGTCTGGTTTCTTTCAAGGAGAGATAATCCCTTCTACCTGGTCAGACAGCTGAACTGTTTTCCTTTTTTTTTTCGAATTCCGTAATAAATCTGCCAGCCCTGCGGGGCTCCAGCCAAGGGCTCTTGCTAGCTGCATCGACACAGAGGTCTGGTAAAAATGGTGTCAAATGAAAGAGAAAAATGCATATTTCACACTTTGTCTGCTTTGGGTTATGGCGATTCTGAACTCAACCCCATTCCAAACAGCTGACCTTCCCACAGAGTTCAAGTACCTTCCGCTGGTCTGGAGAAACCGTATCCCTGTCTCTCTCTCCCACTCTCCCCCCACCTGCCCCAAACAGGCACATTTGCCTGAGAGGCGGCAGGGCTGTTTGTAAGTTCATTACGCTGGTCCAGGGCTTTCCAGGAGGGACGAGGCGTAAAAGACCCCAGTGCACAGGGGTTGGAGAGTAAGCACGGACACGGACTGCGTCCCCCTCTTCCCCACACAGCCATGCATCTACTCCTGCATCGCCTCACTCTCCTGAGATGCAAATTTATGTAGAATGTATGAACATGGGTTTTCCTTCTATTGAAGGCCGCCTTGTGTCCATTACAGATCATTTTCAACCATGACCAAATCTTAAACATCAGTGTGGTTGCCACTCAATAGAAACAATCAACCTTTCCAACGTTACCCGCCTCTAGTCTTCTGTACAAATCTGCATACTGATCGGAACGGTCACTTTAGGCTCCCCAGACACGCCAAGTTTGTTCCCAACTCCTGGTCTTTACCGCACACAATTGTTCTGCATCGGTTCTGCTTCTCTGTGTTCTGCCCAGCTCCGTCCTGACTGCCTTCAAAGCCCACCTCCTCCTTGAAGCCCTTCCTGGAGCACCCGAGCCTGTAGCGCTCCATCTTCATTTGGGACTTGGTCGGTACCTAAAGCTCTTATTACCCTCTCCCTTGGTCATCAGTCATATGCTGCTCCTTTTAGACTTTTTTTTTCTACAGAGCTATTGTCATTTTCCTGTATAACCATCATTTTCTTATTTAACATTTTTATTCCCCAATTAGATGATAACGTCTTACCTATATTTCTATCTTTTCCAGAGCCAGACACATAGTAGGTGCCTGGTAAATGCTTGTCAAAAAAAAAAAAGAATGAACCAAAGTTCCGACATGGGTTGTGGGTGTGGCTCTGGTGTGATCTTTCTTTTTTTTTAAATTGAAGTTAGTTGATTTACAATGTTGTGTTACTAGGAGTATGGAATTAAGAGATACAAACTACTATGAATAAAATAAACAGTAAGGATATATTGTACAGCACAGGGAAATATAGCCATTTCATTGTAATAACTTTCAGTGGAGTGTAATCTATAAAAAGATTAAACCTCTGTGTTGTACAGTGAAACTAATATAATATTGTAAATCAGATATACTAAATACAAAAAAAAACAAAGAAAGAATGAATGAAAGTTCGCACATGGGGTGTGGGTGTGGCTCTGGTGTGATGGCTTTTTCTTTTTTTTTTAATTGAAGTACAGTTGACTTACAGTGTTGTGTTAATTTCTGCTGTACAGCAAAGTGACTCTGTTATACATATATATATATTCTTTTTTATATTCTTTTCCATTATGGTTCATCACAGGATATTGAATATAGTTCCCTGTGCTCTACAGCAGGACCTTGTTGTTTATCCCTCTTATATATAATAGTTTGCTGGCTTTCTCTCTCTTGATTGCAAGACCATTCCCACCTCCAAGGGAAGGGAGAGTCTTGACTTGCGGGGATGCTGCCCATAAGATGTTTCCTCTTGTTTGGACGACGCTGGATATTAGGTAACGGTTGAGTGTCAGTAACAGCTCCAGAGCTCCCTGTACAGACCCTGAGACTCCCATGTCTGTGATCACACAGACTATTGAGATTTTTATGGTAGTGAGAAAAACTAGTGCTTCTGACTGTGTGCTCTCCCTCTGTACCTTCCCCTCTCTTTACATCCCTGTATGCACCCCACATGTATTCTGTATTTAATTTAGAGCAGGGAGTTACTTTGATTTTAATTCCGTTTTCTTCTGAATGCGCTGAGCGCCGCCCAGCCCGCCATCTTGCCTCTGCTTTGTGCTTCTCACCTCAAGGCCTCTTTGTGAATTTGTCTGATTTGTGGTTGTGGTTTGTAGCTGTCACGGATTTCTTTGTTGTTGTTGTTACCACTGTGCTACTGTTTCCTTGCAGCTCAATTTTGAGCCGAGCATTTGAGTAGTAAATATGGTCTACACCAACTCTGTTGGAAATAATGGCGTTTATGTGCTGAAGTTATTTCCAAAACCTATGATATGTGTATACAAATAGATCCACAGCAGGGCCCCTAGACTGGGGAGAACAGGCTCAATCAAACCTTCGTGATGGAGTATAAACAGGTATCTGAGACTAGGGCTAGGCCAGGCGGTTCAGAACCAAACTACCTTCCACCCCCGCTGTTGGCTCTGAGCGGAATCTGAACCGTAAATACTTTGCTTAACGCTGGGGGATGTAGGAGATATTTATCCGCTAAATGTTCACTTACATTCTTTCATGCACCTCACATTGAACTTCTTTCTCACTTTTCTCTTCACCCACCCTCAATGGTTTTAAACCTTAACTGCCCTGGATTCTGGAATGGAAAAAGATGTCCAGAAACTATGGGCTTCTTTATAGTACAACTACTACTTAGTGCTAGCGGCCACCTAATGGCTATGGTTGGGGGGCGGGGAGGGGTGCACCTACACTGTTAAACCTTTAAATTCCCTTTTGTTTTGCTGCCCAAATCTAAATACTTTTGCTAATAGATAATTGCTCTTTCACTAAGAGATAAGCTTTACCTATAAAAATGTATTTTGAAAACTTATTTTACACAGCAATGTTGTATCCGTTGAAACTAACCTTTTACCAATAAAGCACTATTGTTTAGACATTAAAAAAAAAAAAAGAAACTATGGGCTTGGCCTATAAAATTGGCGGCCCTCTCTCCTCTTCCAAATGGCTGCTGGGTTGCAGGATCATATGTGGTGAACCGTTCTGAGCAGTGCTGCCAAGCTCCATCTTGGGGTCGGTCGTAGTAATCCTGGTGCAGAGCAGGAACTAGAGACAGAGTTGGGAACATTCAGAGGGGGAAGTTGGATTGCTCTTACCAGATGTGTCTCTGGCCTCTGAATTTGTGTAATGTGGGTTTCCCTTGACTCTGCCCTCAGCTCTGGAGCTCTGAGGGCACCAGGCCCCGCATCTGACATGTGTCCAGAAGTGGAGGCTGCCCACCAACCCCAGGGGAAGGTCTGGATCGCCCAGAGGTCAGGATCCATCACAGAGATGCCTGGGCTCTCTGAGCCGAAGGCCGTGTGACAAAGGCACGGGGATGGGTGTTATGGGTTGTTCTCCAACTTGTAAATGCCAAGCAGAAATCGTGTTGCAGTTCCTAAATGCCACATTTCGGTGTGTTTATTGCTTCCCCCCGCAACGGGGAAAGATGGTGAATGAGCTAATAATTCAGGAGCTGAGAACATGTTTATTTGATTTTTAGAGCTTTAACAAATACAGTGTGTACAAAACCCGGTGCCAGCAGCATGCATAATTCCTCCAGGAACAGGCGTGATAGAAACACAGAGCTTGCAGTGCTTCAAAACGGTAACCAATATTTACACATCTGAGTGACTAATTCTCTCCTCTGAGCCGGAGAACAATAGGCTGTAATAGGTACATTAACGCAGAGCGCGCCTGTCTGGTGACTTGGATATTTGACATGTAAACAAAGATGGGGGTGGGGAGAATGTAGTGGGGGAGAAGTGGAGGCTTCTTATCTACCTGTGTAACTATATACCAAACAGCAGGTTACAAATGCGCTCAGAAAATGCTGACCCGACGCGGTTCTAGGGCCTCCCGTGCAGGATTGGCACGTGATTTGCGGCGCCGCGGGAGTTCTGTCGCTGACCTCATTAGCGGCGCGTTTCCTGGCTTGTTAGCATCATATTTGTGTAATTTACAGCACCTTCGTTTTTATGGAATGTGTTTCTCGTAGAGTGTAATGGCAGCAATATATTTAACCGACCTTCTTTAGGAATGCTTTTGCTGGAGGCGGCCTGCAGATATAAAGGGGCATTTTCTTCTCTCCTGCGTGGGCCTTTTCTTAAATTTTCTTTTTGTATCGCTTGGCTGCCACGTGTATGTGTGTGTGTGTGTGTGTGTGTGTTTTCCTGTGTGTGCATGTGTACGCACGTATAAATATAGGTGTGCAAACGCCTGGAAGACATTAAAGGGGGCCCGCAGGTGTGATTCTTTCTTGAAGGATTAACTTGGCTCCCTGGCTGTCTTCAAGGTCGGTGGACTGAGCAGACATTGAAGGAAGGCTTAGATGCCTTGCTATGAGAAGACGAATTTACAAAATGGAATAGAGGGCCCAGGCAGATTAGCTACTGGGGAACGATTGTTTTTATTTTTTTAATTTATTTATTTTTTGGCTGTGCCACATGGCATGTGGGATCTTAGTTCCCTGACCAGGGCTCGAACCCCCATGCCCCCTGCACTGGAAGCGCAGACTCTTAACCACTTGGACCGACAGGGGAGTCCCCAGGGAATGATTTTTTTTTAGGATGGTATAAAGATGCTAAACTAGGGTGAGTTTTCAAGTCTTCATGACCTCCTGGAGGCTTTTGTATAAAACAACAGGATGGAAAAATGCAAAGTATATGTCATTCAGGGACAGGTCCTCTCCCAAACGAATTCTTACCTTAGGAAAAATTAAAGCATGTGGGCAGAGATGTGTACCTTCTTTTCCTCCCTGACCTGTGTCAAAAGAGAGAAATGGCTGGGACCAAATGTTTGAACACCAAATGTGTCAACTTGGAGGTCGCTCAGGGGAGCCTGGGACCAGGAGCCAGGAGAAGTTACCCCAGTGTCTAATCCTGCTGCTAACCATGACCTCAGGCAAATTGCTTTCCCAACTTAGGTCACAGCCTCCTCTACAAATCAAAGAGATTGGACTGGATCGTCTCTCTCTAGAGTTCGATGTTTCTAGGTTCCCCATCACTTGTCTAGTCTGTTCCTAAAGGCAGATGAAGCCAAGGCTGGGGTTCTCATCAACCAAATCATCCCTACTATGTTCTTGAGGGTTACCTGCAGTGACCCAGAAAAGGGAAACACAGCTCGCCAGGAACTGTCAATGTGTCCCACTTACATCTTCTGACAGGGGGCAGACAGGGTGAATAGACTAACAGTTCAGAAACCAAGGACATGGTAGGGAGAGTTTGAGAGCTTTAGTAAAAACTGGCGCCAGAGGGTGTCGAGCTGCATATTTCCTTCCCATAATCACTTCTTGGCCTCAAAGAGAAACTGACCTCAGGGGCAAGATAAATAGGTAGGCCCTGGACTTTGTCAACCCATGATAGAACCATAAGAAATGAAGTCTATTAATATGACCTGAGGCCCAGGGACAAAGTTTATCCAACTGGTCAGTCAGGTTAGGGTCCTTGGTATTTCCTCCCTCGCTCCATTGGCTGTACCTCTTCTCACTGACTTGTGAGGATTTGGGTTCTTGATTTTGCTTAATAGATATGTCCCTAAAATACTGGAGTGGCTAGAGTCTGCAGTAATAATAACTCAAAATGTTAAAGGTATTTAGAGGTAACATTTCCATGTAAGTTTCTGGTCAAAATTTGAATACACCAGACTTACCGGCTATTTGCAGGTACCTAGAGGTGAATCTTTTGGTAAAGAAAAATAATTCTTTTGTAAAGTCTGATTTGAACTTGACTGAATCCTGAAACAGTCATTGAACACCTGTTAAGGACTGAGGATTCAAACAAACATTGTATAACCATCCTGCCTTCAAGGGGCTTTTATTCTAACTTTCTAATAGGGATTTGCCTATCTTTTGTATATGCATACTAATACATATAAAATGTAGACACTTTCAACATCCAGCGTCCATTAATTAGGGTGGCTTCAAAACTCTGAAAAATTTAGGTCATTATTATAAATGTTCCTTCAAAAACTCTTATTAGTCGCATTTGACTGATTTGGTGACCGGCTTGTCTGATGTGATGATAAAAAGGGATTGTGAACCTGGACTCAGATTAGTGGAACACCTGTGTGGTCACATCAAATCTTTCCCTTCTGTTAAATCTGCCTTCAGTTCTGCCATGTTCTCCAGCTCATCCCATCATTTCTCACTTTCTTGTGATGTGGAACCATGACTTACATTCATGCTTTCCTTTACCTTCAGCATTTACACATGTCCAAATCTCTTCCATCTTAAAAAATGCTGCCTCTGCCATCATCTCTAGATTGGCTACCCCGTTCTTGTCTTTCTAGCCACAACTTTCTGAACGTCCATGGTATGTATAGTCATCACTTCCGTTGCCTTTCAGTCCAGTTGGGTATGGTTTCTGCTCTCCTCCATGCCCTTGAAGCTCCTTCCCAAGGTCACCATTGAGCTCCAAGACACTCAGTCAAACAGATGCTTCCCTTGAGTGCTTCCCCCCACCCACCCCAGCATTGCCCACACTCCCTCTGGAACATCACAATCTCCTGGGGGCTGCTCACCTTTCTGGTTGCTTTATCACCTTGGGTTTTGGTACCTGACCCTCCTGTTGGGGTCCTTAGAGTTTTGACCAAGTCTCTGCTTTCTCACCCTGTTTTCTCTCTTTGCCACAGCTTCAATAGACTCTTATATTCTGAGGACTCGCCAGCTCTTCTGAGACTCTATCCAACTTTCTACCAGACAGCTCCACTCGGCTACATGGCTGTAACAAACAGAATACACGGTCCAGTGGCTCAAGTAAGATCGAAATTTATTTCTCTTTCACATCACAGTCCAGAGTTTGCGGCCATTCCAGGGAGGGCAGGGGGTTCCATGATGTTGACTTAGTTGTCTTTCTATCCTGGGACTTCACCGTAGAGGGTAACTGTCCTCTTCCACAGGGTGACAATGTCTCCAAAGCACTGTGACCCAGCAGGCAGGAAGAAGAAAGAGGAAGCAGAGGGCAACCAACTTCCTTTTCAGAAAGTGAGACAGTGGTTGTACACGGCACTGACACACCCAACCCACGTGGCCATGCCTCGTTGCAAGCTAAGCTAAGGAATGTGCTTCTCCATCCACCCACCATAGAATGATAAGAAATGAAGCAAATCAATTCACGTGACCTGAGACACAAGGACCAAGTTTATCCAAGTGACTGGTCAGATCAAGCTTCTTTGCACCTTCACCTCCCTCACCCCCAACCACCCGAGTGACTATTGGGAGGACAGTTAGCGACGTCTGCCACAGGGACCTCAAAGCTAACATCTCCAGAAGTCACCTTGTCACCTTCCCCTCACACCTGCTCCTCCTGCAATTTCCTCTCTCGGAAAGTATCATGGTCCAACCCAGTTGCTCCAACCAGAAACCAGGAATCATTCTTGAGTTCCCTCTTCTCTTGTTGCCACACGTCTAATCTTTAACTCTAGTCCTTTCTGTCTCTTAAATATTTTAGATCCAGACACTTCTGTTTATCCCATTGCCACCAGCTTAGTGCAACATACCATGATCTCTTTCTTGGACCATTGCAATAGGCTCTTAACTGGTCTTCAGATCTATTTCTCGTTCCATGTCAACATTACATATGAAAATGGAAATATGATAATATTACTCCCGCTGAAAATCCTTCAGTAGCTTTTCATGAACCCTAATTTGTAATGTGCTCTAAGAGATCAAGCATGATGGACCTCTGCCAGTGTCACCAGGCTGATCTCATGCTTCTCTGGTCTTGGTTCTCTCCAGTTCTGATATAGGGATTTATTTCAGCTCCTGAAATCAGCTATGCTATCCCTTGATTCTGGTCTTTCTAACGTACTACTCTCTTTGTCGGAGCACTCCTCCTGCTTCCTTCCATGCTTGGCTAACTATTTCTCCTTGGAGCTCAGTTTGGGGATGATTTCCTCAGTGGGGCCTTCCTCCTTTCTGCTCGGGCCCTCTCCTTGTTCTGGGGTCCTATGGCACCTTGTAATTCTTCTTTCCTAACACTAACCAAACCAATAATTAAATGGCTAGTATCTGGGTTTGTGATTATGCTGTAAGCTTCAAGAAGGCTGGGCTACCTTTATTGGATGAGTAAAACTAATGAAAGTATTCGTCAAAAACATGCTATCTTCAAATATTTCCTTTACTCCTTCACCCACTACTCCGCTATGCAAAGCCTTTGTGTGAGGATGTCCTGCGCATTGCCTATTGCAATAATGGCAACAGCAGCTTCTGCCTATGAAAATTATTAGCAATGTAAAGTGAAGGAAACAAATTGCAATAAATATAAATGATACCAAATATTTAATTATAATAGTATTAGCTTACATTTAGATACTATTTTATAATTTTGATGCTTTTGTTTATGTAACTTCATTTGAACCTTGCAAGATCCTGTTAGAAATGTCAGGTCAATTGTCCCCTCTTTACAGGTGTGCAAATTGAGATTCTGTGAAGTTAAATGATTTAACTAGGGTCTTCCATTTAGAAAATAAAGGAGGCAGAGCTTGAGTCCAGATCCCTGACTGCAGAGCCGGGGGCCCTGTCTGCTGTATCAGGCTGTGATGGAGATCATGAAAGATAACTATGCATATCTCTAATTTCTTTGTCTGCGTAAGCAGGCATTTGGAAATTGTTTGTTGAACAGATAGATGCATGAGTAGATATACCAGTAGGTCTGGCAATGTGGCTAAGATTTAACACCAACATATAGGTCAAACATTATGGGGTGATAAATAGGAACAGTAGAACATGTTATGCTGTACAGGAGAAAAGTGGAGTCTGACTGAGAGACTAGATAATTGCTTTTAAGTGAATTCAACGATCACTTTGAATAACTATGTGGGTGTGGGAGGTCTGTATGTACTCCTCACGAATCTTAAACCAACTAATGACAGGCTTGAAAAAGGAAATTTTATTGTAGCTCAGAATTTGATTGAAATGCAAGATATAAAATGCATGAATAATACCCAGCTTGACTCTCTCCTTGGCACAATAGGGACCAGAGGGCTGTTGGCTCTGTCATTGGCTTGAGGGAGCTTTAAATATTCCTCTGTCCAGGTTCCATTCTCTCCCCCACCCCTCTGAGCCATCTATATGTATTCTTGGATTGATAAATCATAATGGAAAAGAATATAAAAAAAGAATTGTATATGTATGTATAATTGAATCACTTTGCTGTACACCAGGGACTCACACAACGTTGTAAATCAACTATACTTCAATTAAAAAAAATGTATCCTTGGGGGCTTCCCTGGTGGCGCAGTGGTTGAGAGTCTGCCTGCCGATGCAGGGGACACGGGTTCGTGCCCCGGTCCAGGAGGATCCCACATGCCACGGAGTGGCTGGGCCCGTGAGCCATGGCCGCTGAGCCTGCGCGTCCGGAGCCTGTGCTCCGCAACGGGAGAGGCCACAGCAGAGAGGCCCGCGTACCGCAAAAAAAAAAAAAAAGTATTCTTGGACCAAGTGTGTACCAGGTAGCTATTTACAGAACCTGTGCTCTAGGAGAACAGCTGATGTGCCTTTCTCTGGCATTTTGGGATGGACGGCAGCTCCATTAGGGGGAGGCGCTTTTCCCAAGGGAAGACCTTAACTCTTGGCTAGTAAGAACTATCTTCAAGACCTATAATTCTGATGATTCCATAAGGGGAAGCATTTGCCTGATCTGAGGGTCTTGTATTATCTTTTGATTCGTTTTAGGGTTATCTCTAGGTATGTAAAACACCTAGGATAGTTCTTGGACATAATAGGTACTCAATAATTGGTGGTTGTTGTGGAGCTAAAGCAGCCAACTGCAAAGAAAGTAAAGAGACATGATGTTAAAACCCAGTGATGACACTTATTAGGTGGCAAAATAACTTTCTGATGGTGAGCAAGTTATTGAAACTTTCTGAGCTTAAGTTTCTCCTCTGTAAAAAGAATAGTAGCTACAATGGGCCAGGTATTTCTTACCATTATGACAACTTTGAATGCTCAGTTTATGGGGAAGTTAACTGAGGCTCGTAGACATCAGGCAATTTGCACTGGGATGTGGTCATTTAGCCTGTGTCAAAGTGAACATTCAGACCCAGGCCTATCTAACACCTGATTATTTTTCCACTTCGTAACATTGCTCATGTAAAATAGACATGCCAAAACCAGGAATCCTTGTAAAATTAGAGCCAGTGCATGGCATAAATTTGATACTCAAAATAGTGTCTATTATTATTAATTACACCTCAGGTGATCAGAATAACCCTATAATATGTTCACATTAATCAGAGTTGGAAGAGCTCTGACATGTACTAACCATTTAGAGCCCTGGTTGAAATTCCCTGTTTGGCAGATGGTGGATGCCCAATAAGTGCTTGTTGACATATTAAAGATCCAGTAATGTCTGCATTTATAGTTGAATTCTGTTCCTTCCTCATCCCCACCACAAACACTCCTGTTTCACCTTTGAAAGTTTGGGGAAGTTCTGTGAAATGCAGTAGGACAAGGAACTATGAGGGTAGCTTTATTGAAACAGCTGGCTTTTTTCTCCTCTCAAAATACATTGGGAGAGTTCTACCTCTGGTATGGCCAAGTAGGCTTCTATCAGACTAACCTTCTACAAACAGACAATAGCCATAAACCCTGGACGAAAAACAAAACAAAACAAAATGACAACAACAACAAAACCAGCCTCCTGAAGGTACAATTGACACTTGGAAGGAGGGAATAGTATGGGATAAGCCTCCCACTTATTATGGCCGTTGGTTGCAGTCAGCGTCACGTGGGGCAACTAAAGCACCTACAGAAAACCTGAAGTCTTTATGGCCTAAAGAACTAGATGACAGAGTTTTGGGCAACCACAGCTGCTAAATATAAACTCCACTCAGAACTCTGGGTCAAGCATGCATGGGGTAGAATCCAAGCAGCTCAGCTAAAAATAGCAGAATTGAACTGAGATTTGAGCTGCCACCCAAGAGGTAGAATTTGCCATTTGAGTCCAACCAATTTTATTGCCTTAATTGTTATTATAACAGCAACAATAATAGCAATTTACCACTCTTCAGTAGAATGTAACAAAATTCAGAGTACCCACAGCAAGACATTCACAATATCCAGGATATAATCTGAAACCACTCAGCACAGAAAGAGCTATAAAAATGTGGCCGATTTTCAAGAGAAAAATGCCATCAATGAAGACAGACATCTACTTGACCCAAATGTTGGAATTAGTAGATAAGGATTTTAAAGTAGTTACTATAACTATACTCATTACCTGAGAGAAAATATGCTTGAAATAAAAGAAAAAATATAAAATATCAGTGGAAAAATTTAGAAAAAAAATTTAGAAAATTAAAAAAAAATAAAAAATTTTAAAATAAAAAAAAAATAGAAGTAAAAAGTAAAATATCTGAAGTCAAATTCATGGAATAGACTTAAAAACAGAATGGAGATAGAGAGAGAGTCAGTGAATTTGAAGACAGATCAGTATAAATTATTCAATCTTAAGAACAGAGAGGAAAAAACAAACCAAAAGAGTGGAACTTCAGGTACCTGTGTTGTTTTTTTTTTGTGGTACGCGGGCCTCTCACTGTTGTGGCCTCTCCCGTTGCGGAGCACAGGCTCCAGACGCGCAGGCTCAGCGGCCATGGCTCACAGGCCCAGCCGCTCCGCGGCACGTGGGATCTTCCCGGACGGGGGCACGAACCCATGTTCCCTGCATTGACAGGCGGACTCTCAGCCACTGCGCCACCAGGGAAGCCCTCTAACTTATTTTTGATTAGAGTTTCAAAAGAGAAGAGAGAACAGTGCAGAAGAAATATCTGAAGCAATAACGAGCAAATATATTCCAAATTCAATGAAAGACACATTGATACATTCAAGAATCTCAGCAAACCCCAAACAGGATAAATCTGAAGAAAACCATGCCTTGGCCCATCATAGTCAAATTATGAAAAACCAAAGAATTAAGAGAAAATCTTGAAAGTAGATAGCGAAAGAGGACTCATTATATACAGGGAGACAGTGACTTGGTGAAGGCAAGAAAATCATGGAAGGTCATCTTTAGAGTGGTTCAAAAACCCAACAAAATCCTGTCCACCCAAATTTATATTCAGTGGCAATACCTTCCAAGAATGAAAGCAAAACAAAGGCATTTTTAGCTAAATGAGAATTAGGTGAGTTCATCCCCTGCCAACCCACACTATACCAAATGCTTAAGGAAGTTCTTTAGATTGAAAGGAAATAATACCAGATGGAAAAGTGAATCTTCAGGAAGGAATGAAGGGCATAAAATGGTAAAGGCCCAAGCAGTTGCATCTGGAGTGCATCTCTGATTGGTTCTCATCCATTCGGTGTGTGCAGAAGCCCTGCAATGTGCTTCCAGAACTGGCCCATAAGAAAACCTCCCATGGATAAACCTTCATGTTTTTTCCCTTTCAGACCTGATGCAGAAAAGTACAGGGAGTTAGAAGCCATGTATTGAAGGTGGTGGAGCCACAAGATGGAAGGATGCTGGGCCCCTCAATCACTACTTGGAGAAGCAGGACCCCACACAATAGGGAGGCCATTCTAGACTTAGTCTAAGTGTTGGGGCTACCATACATTTTGGGGTTTATTTTTACAGCATTACCTTAATTCATTTAGAAAGCTCAAGTTACACAAAGCGTCTCATCTATGTTACCTGTCATATGGTAGTGTTAAATAAATAAATGTGCCCTTCTGCTTGACAAAAATATTTTTATCAGGTTGGATGAGACGAGTCAACATCATTCTTGCTTATGCTGTATTTTTGTCACCTATTCATGTGACTCTCCTTTTCTAAAGAAACCAAGCTGTTAGTAATATTAACCTCCCCCTCTGCAGTCACTGAGGAATAAGGAAGTTCTAAGCAGTAATGGGAAAGCATCTGGCTAAGGGCAGTGCAGAAATATTAGATGATAGCTGGATAGGTAGGTGAAACTAAATTAAACTCAAAGCCAAATCTTCCTTTAAAGCAGCAAATGTTCTTGGGCCGTGATCAGACAAAGTGCCCAGCATGTTTGTGGAGCTGCTCTTTTCCCTGAGAAGTCTTCCAGGTAAGTGTCCTCATCACTGTCTATGAGAGAGGTCTGTCAGTCATTTGACAAGGAAGGATGGTCTTTGGACTTTGGCCGTGATGTCAGTGCAGGCTTAGAACTGGGGGTGGAGGACCACATGGCACAGTCTCAAAACCCAAACCCAGCCATCCCTTTGGTGTGGGGACTCGGGCCAGGAAGAAACAGCGGCCTCTGCAGCCCATCCAGGCCGAGGCTCAAGTGTGGTGTGTGGATGGGATGTTTCCACACTCACCGCTGTCTTTCTGGATGCTGGTGTGACCCTGGCCAGCCCCGCATTGACCCTCTCTGCCCTGGACATACCAGAGTAGGTTCTACGGTCCCTGGAACTAGGCCTGCTCCTACCCCAGCATACAAGGTGCTCAGGGCCAGGCCTTTGAGAACTTGGAATCCAACTTGGCAGAAGCCAGATGACGGCCAGGCTCTGAGTGGATCCTGGAGCAGGCGCAGGTTGTGAAGAGGAACAGAGAAGTGGAGATCTCTCTGGTACACGAAGACCCAGGTGCTAGGCATGAGAGATAGAAGGGGAAGGAGGAATGGACCGCTGAGGATGGTGCAGGGGACGAATCTATCTGGGGTGAAGGGTGGGGATGAGGAACATGGGGCCTGTGATGGCCAAGGCGCGGGGAGCCAGTCCGGAGGGCCTGGCAGAGAAGTTCCACATCAGACAAGGGATGGAGATGCTTCCCACGCCTGGCCCGGGAAGAGCACCTCTGAGCTTCTTTCCCAGCTGGACCAACTCCCACCTCCCGAGGGACGCTGGGGGTGGATCCCTGCTGAGTGGTCCCTGGCTCCAGCCCCCCTTCCTGGAGCCTGGTCCAGCAGGTCAACACCTCCCAAGGATGGCCAGTGTAGCCTGGCCTTCTAGTCAGCTTGGCACACTTTCCTCCAGCTTCACTCAGCTCATCTTCCCCTTCAGTTCAGCTCAGCCGGTCTCACAGTCCCTCCTCTGCTTACAGGCCAGCAGAGACCACCTCCCCAGGCAGGAAGGAGGTTAGGGTTCAGGGGCAGAGAGCCCCTGTTTCCCAGCAGAGCACTGCCTCTCCTGCTTCCAGTCCTCGGAATAGAGCCTGTCCAGCCTCCCCCATCTCTCCCATTATTGGACCAGCCCATCACACACTCGGTAACCGTCTCCCGTTCCAATGGTCCCATTAGTTCAGTCCTGACCAAGAGAACTCAGAGCTTCATCCATGCCTCCTTGTTCCAGCTCACTTCTGCTCCACCACCTTGCTTTTGTTACCCAAAGTCTTTCTCTCTCTCTCTATTTCCCCTTACAAATGGCTTTGCAGCAGCCCTGGGAGTGCACGGCAGCACCGATAATGTCTCCATGGTTCCTTGTTAGCTGCACTCTGAGCAGGAAAGTGACTTGGCTTGACAATGTAATTTACATCGCTGTATAAAACTATCTGTGGAAGCCAAGCTAATTTGTGCCAGATTAGGCTATTTGTCTCAGCCACTGTCTAGCCGCACAATCTATCAGAGGGCTGTTTGCAAATATCGCTCTTCAAGCGTGCCCTTGAGAGGCAGAAATTGATTGGGATCTTAGAGAGCAAAATTACAGCAATAACTTAAAAGAAACAATAATTACTGAATCATACCAGTGTCAGCACTCTGCAAAACACGAAATAGCCATCAAACCCCGATCCAATATATTCCGAAGCGAATTTATTGAATGGGAAAAGCAGTTGAGTGAGGGTTTTTCGGCGCCCCCTCCCCTTCCCCTGTACATATGGTTATCTCAAAACTGCAAGTGAACGAGTCGATAACTCTTGTCATTGACTGCTCCATTTTCTCCGAGTCAGGGGCGATCCATTAGCTGCCTCTGCTGTACCATCTCCCTCGCCTCCTTTCTCCTTTTCCATCGCCTCTATTCACTTGCTGGTCTCTGCTCTTCAAGCAAACAAACATGTATAACTAATCATTTGTTAAAATGCAGAGGGCCCCTCATAAATCTCCACAGCTGAAATACTTTAATGGGTAATTAATTGATCCTGTTCCAGAGGAGTAATAAGATAATAAATTAGACAATATTTCACTCAGTCGTGTCAGGCTCCTAGCTAATGGCACTGTAGGGCTCAGCTGAAGGATAATATATTAGCCAGAAATTAACTGCTAAGAGCTTTCTGCAGAGAAATCGGCTGACAAGTGAGTCACGCCGGACTGGGGTGGTGGCGAGCTCGGTGAAAGTGAACCTGGGCTTGGGGGGCGGGGCAGGGGCGGGGTTATGTTCCAGACCCAAGAGAGCCTGACGTGCAGTGCTCTGAGCATGCCCACTGACCTATGACCCTTTCTTGGCACTCCTGGTGGGCTCCTAGGAAGTTGTCAACTCATGTACTTGTGAGCTCTTAAATAGTTTTCGCCCATGAGTCACTGGACTCGTTGAGTTTTCATGGGTTTTGCCCACTCTTGACCAGTATGGCCACAGAACACCCATAGCCACCGGCTCCATCAGCTGCTGCCTAAGTAAGCGTGCAGATACAGAATGAACCTTTGTGGGAAAGAGGCCCACACGCTGTCACAAGCAAGGGTTTCACAAAAATTAGGAAGGAAAAAGAGTAGTGAGAGAAGGTGTGAATTCCATGTTTTAATGGGTAGGAAATACTTCTTCCAGGGTGCGATGGAGAACAGCTCTTCGTTTTATTAAGGAAGTCAGGGAGGGTGATGACAATTAATAGCTAAGATAAGAACTTAGACTTGGAAGGTTGGGTGGGCCTTTGCTGGAGGACATGGGAAGTCAGTTTCCCCATATAGGAAGAGCATGGAGTAGGAGTGGGTGGTTGGAGGGGAACTCAGTATATAGTGAAGCACTGGGGCTATAAGGTCATTTGAACTACTCGCCTGCTCTTTACTAGCTGTGTGACCTTGTCTAGGTTACTTCACTACTCTGAGCTTTGGTTTGCTCACCAGTAAAGCAGTGGTAGGATGAATAAGTGAAGTATGCATGAGAAGCTTCTAGTTCTGTATCTCAACCCCAGGAGGTGCTGCCTTAATGTTGGTTATGCTATGGTGCGCAGCGGGGAAGGTTACTATTGACAAGTGAAGCAGATGGCAGCCAAGGAAATGAGAGGAGTTGGCAGTGGGAGACGGTGGGCTGCTCCTCTGAGTCCAGAATAAGGACCATATTACCCCCACCCTAAGGAGGGTCCAAACTGGTGTGTGCTAACTTTCTGCCAGACCACTCCTGATTGCTATGGGAAATGTGGGTGGGTCCATCTTCTGAGTCATGGTGAATATGGCAGTGTGGGTTGAAGGCATAACAGAGCTTGATTGTTTAAATGAGAAAATGCAGGCAAAACACACAGCCAGTGCTGGTCATCGTGATCAGTGGTGGTGTTATTGAGTCCAAGCTTGTACTGCTCACTGCACGACAGGACAATAAATGGAGAGATGAGTCGTTAGGGCAAGGAACAGTGGCTTTATTTCAGAAAGCAAGCTGACCAAGAAGATGGTGGACTAGTGTCCCAAAGAACCATCCTACTTGAGTTAGAATTCAGGCTTCTTTTATGCAGAAAGGGAAGGAGGTGTGGTTGTGTGTTGCAGACTTCTTGGTGTCAGAATCCTTTGTTCTTGCAGCTGTCCCCTTAGGTTGGGTCACTGAAGTTCCTGTAAACCTCCAACAAGACAAATGTTATTCTCTGTTCTGCAACTTTTTATCTCTCTATGAATGGAAAAGTGTTATATCTTTAAAGGTCAGAGCCTTGCGAATGGGCTATCCTGTATATTTCAGGCAATAGGCAACATTCTTGTAGCAAAAGCAGTAGAACACACAGGTTAAAGTAAAAGAAACAGATCCAGTATGGAGTCAGATTTGTTCTTCCCTATTACAGCAGTGGTATTTGTATCCCTTGCCTGGGTCTCCCTGCACTGCATCTTCCTGGATGGTGACCAGCATGGGGAAGTGCTCAGAAGGCAAGGCCTTGCATGGTCCCTGATGGGCTCAGGGCAGCTGGAACCACCTTGGGCAGCCCCAGTGCTGTTCACCTTTGGAGGGAGGCATTGGGCCTCTCCCAGGACCTAGAGCTTGGAGGGACACAGGCAGAACAGGTTCATCTGGAAGCTGCACTCTGTGTAAAAGCAGGCGTTTCCCCAAGTAGAAATGGCAGACTAAGTCAGCTCACATGGCGAGAGTCCATTAACTGACATTTATTTTAAAAATAAACATGTGCTCATTCATCCTCTGTTCCTTTATGTGGAATGGCTTCCTGGCTTCTGGCAGCCTGTGCTCCACCCAGTTCCCTACCAAGGCCTAGTTCTTTGTACCTTTGACCTCAAGAGCTGGAAGAGAAGTTGATGTCACCTGGTCCACCCTCTGTTCCAGTTTACTCATGCTCTGTCTGGGATTGCACGGGCCCAGCGAATGGCTGAACTTATTTCTGGGCTCAGTGGGACAGCATTTTAGATCCTTGGTGACCTTTATATGACCCTTAAGCCTTCTCTTTTTTTCAGGCCAAACTTGCCCAGTTCTGTGGACCATTACGTGTGTGCCATTTCCCCTTATTTTTATTGAGAAATAGAGCAAGTAAAGAAAGAAGTACCCTGCACATACGTTCAGCTTGATTAATAATTATCAAGCGAACACCCACAGATGGCTGAAACTTGGGTTACTGTCCCTGGTGCTACCACCCTAATCAGAACTCGCTCTCCCTCTGGAGTAACTACCCTGACTTCTGTGAAAACCATCTCCTCCCTTTTCGTCATAGAATTATAATTTATTCATTTATTTATTCCCAAACCCTAGGTTTAGTTTTGCCAACTTGAAATCTTGACATGGAGGAAATCAGACTGTATGTACTCTTTTTCGCCTTCATTATGTTGATAAGATTCACCCATGTGAATCTTGTTGCCATAGCTTGTTCACTTTTCTTGATATGTAGGCTGTATACATTTTATTTCTATCTATGGATATAATTTTATTGATCTACAATCATTTACTGATGATGCCAGTATATGGATATACTGTAATTTACTTGTTTGTTCTGTCAAGGACAGACTTTTCAGTTGTTTCTGGTTTGGGGCCATGACAAACAGGGCAGCAATGGGCATTTATCTCAGGACAGACGAGTATGTGTGTCACTGACCTAGAAGTGAAATGCTGCATCACAGGGTGGGCACATCTCCAACATTACCCAACTAGTGTCCACAATGATCGTCTTAGGTCACAACACAATCAAGAGGTGTGCTTGTTCCTGTGGGGGACTCAAAGGTGGGTTGCAGGCATCCCTTTTCCAGAAATTCTTTCTGCCCAGCTCAGCCACTTTGGGGTCGGCCCCACATAGAGCTGTCCTTGCCCTAGAACACACCCTCCTGGGACCACCTGGATCTGACGACCATTGGGTGGGGACCGAAGGTGTGGCCAGGCTGATGGGCTCCACAGCCCTGTGTTAGAGGCTGGTCCCTCATAAACTCCTGCCACACCAGGCTCCAGCTCAGAGCAGCTTCCGGAGCACCCCGTCTGTGAGTGCGCCTACAGCTCTTCCTCCTTGCCAGCATTTCCCATCGGCAGATTTAAAATTTTGCCAATCTGGTCGCTTAAGGATCTTTCATTGTGCTTGCGGCGTGCGTTTCCTCTGTTAAAATTTCAGAAATCAGATTTATTGAGGTGTAATCTACACACAATAAAGTTCCTCCCTGTGACGTGTACAGTTGGATGACTGTTGACAACTGTATACCGTCATGTATTCACAATCAAGACGTAGAGCGTTTCCACCACTCCAAAGGCCCCTCTGTGGTCAGTTCTTCACCCCATCACCCACCCCATCGCTCATCTATTTCTGTCATTATAGGTTTGCCTTTTCCAGATATTCAGTACATGGAATCATCCGGAAAAGACTCTTTTTGTGTCTGGCTTCTCTTACTTAGCAGAATGCTTTTGAGATGCGTCGTGCTGCTGGATGTATCAGTAGTTTGTTCCTTTTTACTGCTGCACAGTATTCTGTTGTATGAATATATCCCAATTGATCCATTCTCCTGTTGAAGGGCATTTGGAATGTTTCTGGTTTGGGGCAATTACAAATAAAGCTCTTGAGATGTGTTAGTACAAGTCTTTTTGTGGATGTAGGCTTTTATTTCTCTTGGACAAATATGTAGGAGTGGCACTGCTGGGTCATAGGGTAGGTGTAATTTTTACTTTAGAAGAAACCACCGAGGAGTTTTGCAAAGTGGTTTTTCCATTATACACTTTACATACCAGGGGTCTGTGAGAGTTCTTGTTGCTCCCCACCCTTGCCAACACTTGGTATATTCTGTCCTTGTAATCTGAGCTATTCTAGTGTGTGTGATGATATTGTATTTTAATTTATATTTCCATGGTGGCCAATGGTGTTGAGCATCTTTTAACATGCTTATTGGTCATTTCTATGTTGACTTTGGTAAAGCTTCTGTTTAAATCTTTTACCCATTAAAAAATTTAGTTGTTTTCTTACAATGGAGTTGTTAAGTGTTGTTTGTATATACTGGACAGATTCTTAACAGATATGTGTTTTGCAAATACTTTCTCCCAGTCCATGGCTAATATTTTATTTTCTTAAGAGTATCTTTTGGAGAGAAGCTTTTCATTTTGATGAAGTCCAATTAATCAATTTTTTAATAGTTTGAGCTTTCTGTACCCTATCTAAAATATTTTTTTGCCTACCCGAAATCACAAAGATTTTTCTTACGTTTTCTTCTCGAGGTTTTATAGTTTTATCTTCTCATTGTGCATTAGTTTGTATTTTGCTGATTTCTAGTGAGAATAAGCACTTTTTCATAAGTTTGTTTGCCATATGACTTTCCTATTTTGTGAATAGCCTTTTGCCTATTTTTTCTATAAAGTTGTCTTTATCTTATTGATCTGTAGGAATTTTTATATATTCTTAAGAGTGTCTTTTGTTAGGTTTATTCATTATTTATATCTCCCCCCACTCTGTGACCTGCCTTTTCAGTATCTTTATGGTGTCATTTGATGAATAGAAGTCCTTAATATTAAGGGATTTGAATTTATGTTTTATTTCCTTTATGATTAGTGCTTTATGGCTCCCACTTAAGAAATTCTTTTCTACTCGGAGGTCACATTTTATTCTATATCAGAAGTTCTGAACTTTCTCAGTTCATGGTTCATTTTAATGTCTCAGTTATTTTTTCATGGTATGCTTAAGTCAAAAGAATACCCAACACTTCCGTTTATTAGGCTGGGCTGGGCTCAAAATCCAAACTGTTTCACCCAGAGCAGACAAGAGTTGAAATGTTGGCTCATTCTTTCAGCCTGACAGCTATTGTTTCCCATTGGTTTTCTTAGAATTGCTCCCATACATGTGCGATTCGAGGGTTGGTCAAGGATTTGGGTGGAATTATATGTACATTTGGAGGATCTCCTTATACCTTACCTTTTCTTTTTTAAGATTTCTCCTCTTACTATTCAGCTCCTCTGAAAGTCCATTTCCTGACTCCTGAAGCCAGTAAGTCAGAAGCTTTCTGTTTGACATCTAGATGTCTCATGCATTGTGGAAATAGAGTATCCCTGGGCAAAAACAGACCCAAGGGAGTTCCCTTCCTTCAAGATTTGACTCTTTTGGGGCTTCCCTGGTGGCGCAGTGGTTAGGAATCCACCTGCCAATGCAGGGGACACAGTTTTGAGCCCTGGTCTGGGAAGATCCCACATGCCGTGGAGCAACTAAGCCCGTGTGCCACAACTACGGAACCTGTGCTCTAGAGCTCGCGAGCCACAATTACTGAAGCCTGCGTGCCACAACTACTGAAGCCTGTGCACCTAGAGCCTGTGCTGCGCAAGAAGAGAAGCCACTGCAGTGAGAAGCCCGCACAACACAACAAAGAGTAGCCACCACTCGCCGCAAATAGAGAAAAACCCACACACAGCAACGAAGACCCAACGCAGCCAAAAATAAATGAAGTAAAATAAATTTATTAAAAAAAAAAGATTTGACTCTTTTAAGCAGACTCACAGATTTAGAGCAAAAACTAGTGGTTACCAGTGGAGGCGGGGAGGGGCAAGATTGGAGTGGGGGAGTGGGAGGTACAAACTATTGGGTATAAGATAGGCTCAACTATGTACTGTACAACATGCGGAATAGAGCCAATATTTTGTAATAACTGTAGAATGGAAAGTAACTTAAAAAATCATATATATATATATATAAAAAATTTGACTATCAGCTTCTAATTGTTTTGGGTTGCCCTCTAGTACCCTCAAGTAGTTGGCTTTAAAAATATTGTATAAATATAATCTGTGAGAGTGTTAGTCCAATACAAATGGCTGTCTAATCTCAGAGTGGTTTTTACGACTGGTTTTTGTATGTTTATCATATAGAGAGGGATTAAAATTTTTTTTAATTAATTCTAAGAATTCACCTGTAGAGTCTTCTAGATTTTTTATGTACATAGTTATTAGCTGCATATAGTGACACTACAGTTTCTTCTTTTCCATTCAACATCCCTTTTATTTCCATGTTTTGCCTTACTGTATTGGCTGGCACCTCTAGTACAATGTTGAAAAAAAATGGTTATGGAAGAGTCCTTTATTTGGTTCATATCTCAAAGGGAAAGTTTTCAAAGTCCAACCCTTAAGTATTATATTATATTATTTATATTTCTAAATAGATAAACTCTTTAAATAAATTACTTCTATTCCTTATGAATGGACATTAAATTTTATCAAGTACTTTTTTCTCTGTCTATTGAGATGTTTGAATGTTGTTTTCTTTAATATGTTAATGTGTTGAATTACACTAATTGGTTTTCTAACATTTAATCAACTTTGCGTCCTTGGAACAAATCCAGTTTGGTAAGATTTATTATCCTTTTTAATATATTGCTTGATTCATTATACCTTTGTTTAGAATGTTTGTATTCTAAACAAAACTTGTTTAGTATTTTGTTTAGGATGTTTGCATCTATGTGCATGAATGCAATAGAAGGATAATTTTTCTTGTGTGCTATCTTGCTGAGTTTGATATAAAGGTTATGCTAGCTTCATATAATGAGTTAGGAAGAGGTTGTGTATGATTGGAATTATTTTTTCCTTGACTAATTGGTTAAACCTGCTGATGAGACCATCTGGGTTTTTGGGCTACTTTGTAGAAAGATTTTTGATTTCTGCTTAAATTCATTTAATCGTCAGAACATACAGGTTTTCTATTTTTCTTGCATCCATTTTAGTAAGCTCTATTTGTACTGGTTATTAAGCTGCTGCCTTTTCTTTCCAAGACACCCTTGTAGTTTCTGCTCTGTGATGCCAGTGCTAGGACTTGATTCTGCAAACAACCTTCCCCCTTTGTCATCTGGGTTCCTGTTAAGTTCTGCAGTAGGGAATTCTGGAAGGAGATTGAGATACAGGAGGAAAGAAGGGACTTCCACTTTCTTATTTACTTCTGTACTATAAGCAGAGCTCAGAAAGAGCATCTTACCTTGAAGGCAGCCTCACTGTGACCCTGCAGAGGTACCACCAGCAGCTGAGCAAGGTCAGCAGCCAACCTCTCCTGAGGTCTAAGTCCCAGATGTCTGAGTTCCTCTTACGAATGCAGGAGGAACCAGCAGCATCCAAGTACACCCTCTGCTCAGTAGCATGAGCCCCAGCTTCTTGCGGGTCCTACTTTAAGCTTCTAGTTCTGAAAACCTCAGCCTCTTTCCTCTTCTCCAGCCTTAGCTGTGTTAGCTGCTTCTTTCAGTTATTATCAGTGTTTTCTTTTTTCCTTTATCGCCCTCCAGTACGTGCGTGATTAATTAATTTCTTTCTGTTGATATATCTACTGTAGGCTATTTTCCTGACTGGACACTGGCTGGTATGATATTTGGTAATGGAAGTGGTCACAGGACGCTTAAAAATGTCTGGGCCTGGTTTGTTTTTCTCCTAGCCTTGAACACAATGCTGAAGTCCTTGCCAATGGCAAATGGGTTACTACTCATCCATAGCATGCAGTGGTAATATGATAAAATTGTCACCTATGGCTGGCTGTGATAAAGCATTTACTACACCAGTGCCTTGGGGATTAAGTAGCTGCTAGGCTTGATTAATACGGTGATAATGGTAACTACAAGAACCCGGATGTGGAATAGCTGCTTCCGAGAGCACTGGAGAACTCACACATAGACAATGACAAAGTCAGACTCTCAGCTCAAATGTTCAGAAAACCATCATGCTTTTACAAACACCCTAGAAGAATCTCTTACTGTGTACAGGGTGAATCTTGATGAAAATTAGACTTGGAATTTAGTTGTGTGGGCTGTAGAATTATAATGTAAGAAGAAGTCGTGGATCCACCAAGTTTCTACCTGGGTTGACTTGTTTGAAACTGAGATTTGAATTTCCAAGTCTCTTTAAGCCTCCCTTGTTACAGGAAGCAGCCTGCTCTTCTAGGGCCAACAAGATCAGCTTTCCCTTTATTTCTAAGACTGGGTCATAACCTCACCTAGAGTGGGTGCCTTGCAAAAGATGCTTACTCTTCTCAAGTCTCCCAGCCCCCATCTCTGTTGTCTCTGTCTGACCTGAAAAAAAATAGTTCGTACTCCAAAATAAGTGCAAGGTGTTGCTAATTTACATCAGCATAAATCTGGGTGGAACATGTATGCGATGGACAAGGAGAATGGAATATAAAACTGGATCAAATCAAATTCATTATATAGGTGCACTTACCAGAGATGATGGATCTAATGTTAGAAGTGGCTCTGAAAATCAGTTTACTTGATTGGTGGCTGAAATTTTGAATGGCCTATATTCAGAGATGTTGAAGCATCATGTGGAAGACTGACTCTAAATATTTGATGAGATAGGAATATGGGAATGGATTTATCAGATGTGAACTGTAGACTCTTCCTCCCCACTCCCACTCTGTCCCGCAAGAGACCCTAGACGCTGCCTTTATTTCTTCCCTTTATTAAGGAGAGAAGTTGGGAAACGTATTAGTGGTTTGAGCACCAACATATCTGAAAAGTATTATGATGGCTTCTTCTATACACATGAGGAGATGCAGCTACTAGATGTGCCGTCTGGTTTCCATGGAGATCCTGGAAAACGAGTGGCCAAGGAGTAGCTTTTAACTGCTAGAGACAAGGTAGACACAACTACTGTAAAGGGCAGGAGGGACAAAGGGGTAAACAGAATGACCTTCTGGGCTCTTTGGCCATGTCTAACTGATTACCGTGTTCTTAGGAATGAAGTAGATGGGAAGCCTACTACAATACTACTTTCTCAATGTAACAAAACCGCTCTAGATCTGATGTCCGGGAACTTAATTTGACTGGACACAGTGGACAGTCTTAGTGTCTTACCTAGTGTTGAGGCCTAAGCCAGATCACAGAGCCTGAGCCCCTTGGTTGATGGGGAGGCTGGCCCCCTTGAAGATGTGCAACCTGGCTGCACACATACACAGCTATGTGCAACCCTCCTGCAGCCACATTCTGTAAATACTCCTCCAAGCCTTCCCCAAAGGGGCCTTCGGCCACTTAACTAAGTTTACTGCGCACTGCGGAGAAAGAAAGTCTTCAGACATTTCAGGGACTTACTAGAAACTGGATTGGCTCTGAATTGACACTAGTAACTGGGTCCCCCAATGCTACTGTGATCCATTTGTCAAAGTGGGAACTCCTGCTGATCAGGTGATAAAGGAAGTTTTGGCATAAATCCATCTTACAGAGGGCTCAGAGGGCCCATGGACCCTCTGTAGTTTTCCTCTCTGTTCCTGAACATATACATGGAAGAGACATACTCAGGAATTTGGCTGAAATCCCGCATCGGCTCCCCGACCCTTGGAATGAGGGTTATTGTTTGCTGACTCTTTCCCAGTGGTTTAGTCTTGTCTCCCCAAATGAATTGTAACTTCTGAATATAGTAAATCCACTTGGTTGGCTCTGTACCCCCAAATACTTGGGAGAGTGCTTTAGTATCAGGTACTCAATATGAACGCATTGATGGTAGTTTTGTGAAATCCAGTCAACATCTTGAAGTATTTAGGAGGTATATGGTTACCTTGTGGGGTGGACAGAAGAGAATATTCTAGAAAGAAGGGGAAATATTAGCTTTAGGAAAGGAAGGTAAGAGTTTTTGTTCTGATATTTGCTCTTCTAGGGCCTGAGTCAGGTTCAAAAAAACCATTTGTAGACACCTGCTCTCATACGAGACACGCTGTTTGTGTTTACAGTTTAAAATCTCATTTAATCTTTATGACATCACTGTGAAGTGGATTTTATTATCTCCTGTTTTTAGAGTTGAGGAAACTGAGGCACAGGAAGGTTAAGTAGCTCGTTCTGGGTCACTCCGGAAGTGGCAGGACAGGGGTCCAAACCCAGGTTTTCTGACTCGAAATATTAGGTGCTTTCCATTGTAAACCAGTTGTTTCTTTGGAGGCAATTTTGTCTTATTTTTCTTGCACTACAGAATATCACCTTTCTTAGGAAAAGTAAATACTTCTTGTCTCCTCAGCAATAGTAATTTCAACAACTACCTGGACCTGGGGGGATGGGAAGGAGGAAGAAGCAACTACTGTTACTTTACACCCTGGGCCAAGTATTGACCTGAGACCATTCCCTTTATACTGTAAAGCCCACAAAGATAAGTAAGGAATGTTTAAGCAGGACTTATGAAAGGAGTGAGTATAATAAAAGGGAGATAAATGTAGAAATGGATAGAAAATTTGGTAATCTGCCTTGCAAGAAGTGGTTTGCCATTTGCTCTTCAGGCTTTGCTCTTAGAATTTATCCTTCATGCCTTTTGGCCTTTCTTCATGAGCTGCTGGCAGCCTGTTCTCATCACCTGGGAAACTCATCCAAAAACTTATCGCCCAGCCCCCACCCTGCCATAGGCCACCTCCAAGATGCAAAGCCAAGAAAACAATCAGGGACTTTTGGGTTCAGAAGGGCCTATAGAAGCCCAGAAGACCTGTGTCCCAGCTGCTGTTTCCTGACTGAAGTCTTCCCTATTCCTGGGTGATCTCTTGGGGGTGTGACCTTGAAGGCCCCATTCAGAAAAGCTATCTCAATATGACAGGAGAAGTCCCACAGCTCATGTGAAATCTACATGCACTCTGCAAAGGATGCAGCATTTTTAATTTTTTTTTGGTACTTTGCCGCACTCTTCGTTCTGGTATTGTATAAGGGGAACTCTGTCATTTCTTAGGATCAAGAGCATTGAAATGGCGTAGTTTGACCAGATTCTTCTAGAGCATAAACTATTTCCTAAGACAGCTTGGGAGCTGTACTGACTTTTCAGGCCCATTAGCAATCCATTTCTGGCTTTGAAGCTTTAATATAATAGATTCAAAGTCAGGCTACCCTTTGACTTTATAGCACATCAGTGGACAGTGATGACCTTCCTTCAATGCCCCCTGCAGCCACAAGGAACAGGCAAGGGAATGGGAAAAAGAAAAATATGGAAAATGGACTGTGAGAAAGATGAAGGGAAAAAAAGAGAGAAATAATAGGAATAAATAAATGACTAGCACTTAGTATAGCACAGGGATGTGTTCTTATTCTGGTTCTTACTCTGACAAGCTCAGTAAAGACAGAATTACAAGGGATGGGAAAAGCACTGCAATAGGAAAAACAGAAAGTGAGGGGTGGGGCAGTGGCTGGTGGGTAAGGAAGATTTTTCTCGAAGTTTCATGTCAGTTGGGTCTCAAAGAACGGGAGAGTCATGTAAAAAGGGCAGAAGAGCCTCCAGGCAGGTGCAGAGGTATAAAAGTGCAAAGGCATGAGATCCTCATTTAATCTGGGATCCACATGTGGGTGACCTCCCACGTCCATGTCCATGTATGGTAGCATCCTTCACTTCGGCAGAGACCATTGGTGGCCCACCCAAGCATCTATTTTCCACTTACTCCTTAATAAGGGGTTCTCATGTTGAACCAGACACATGTTTGTCTCTCCTGCAGTGATGTGTGGGCTTGTGACTAAGTGTTAGTCAGTGGGATGTAAGCAGAGGTATTTGTGAGACTTCTGAGAAGGCATCTTGAAGAGAGCTGGCTCACTTGGAGGGTCTCCTTTTTGTTCTTCTGCCTTTCCTCCTTCTGGCCTGTAACACAGATGTGATGGCTAGAACCCCAAAGCCATCTGAGACCCTGGGTTGGCCTTGAGGATGGAAGTCATTAGCTAGGATAGTGAAGCAGAGAAATTGAAACTTCTGTTTTGCTGAACATGGTATGCATTGAGCCAGAGCTGAATTTCTTGGGATAACAGGGCTTTAAACGTCTGTATGAGACAGAGAAACAGAAAGCCCTTAGAAAACAGTTTGGGACCATCCACTGTTACTCCAGAATTCCCCTAGGAGGTCTCATGAAGTGGCTAACAGAATAAAATACTCAAGAAAACCAGATCTTTCCCTGGGAATATGGAGTAGGTAGAGAAGATTGTACAGTGAAGAAAAAGAAGTTAAGGAAACTAAGCCAAAAAGCAAGTTCCTATAAGACACAGAGCTGAGATTTGAACACAGGTTTGACTCCAAAACCCATGCTTTCCATAGAAGATACTGGAGGAAGCCCACATTGCTTTGGAGGATGGGTGAGAAGTAGGATATCACAGTCACATCAGTGTCTCAAGTCTTCCTAAATGGCATCAGAGGGACCTGGCTAAATTTCAGAAACTGATTAATCTCTGGGAATTGCAAGCTCATTGCATAGGTCTATCCTGCATGGCTTTTGTTTGTGTGTTTTAGTGGTAGGATTTCACACTGGTCGTGTTCAAATAGCTCTTCCCTCAACCTCCCAATGAAGTTCTTTGGCCTTGATAGATTGACCCCTAAGTAATCTGGTGGAATCAGAAGTCCTAAGAGTTTGCCTCAAAGCTTCCAAAAACAGTAAAAGGGTGTCTTGTTAGAACTGTTAGGAACTGATGTGTGGGCATGTGCTCACACGTGTGAGTGTGTATCCGTGTGTGATATCTATATGAGAGAGAAAGGAGCAAAGGGATTTAAAGGTCTGCTATGAAAATGGGAAGCCCTTGTCTGTAGTTTACTTCTTTAGAGGCAGGATTTGCTGGCTGCCACCCCAGCTTGTTAATGTCAGGTCCCACCAGCCCTGTGACTTCTCTGCCTTGGAGGAGAGCCTTGCCAGCACTCTGTCCTCATTATCTTCCTGGTTCAAGGAAAAGACCAAGGAATCAGATCTGGAAGGCTATCCAAGAGCTACTGGCAACTCACTTTGCATTCATTCTTTCATTATTCCTGCTTCCATTCTCAGGGTGCTGGTGTTTAAATGTCCCCTTCTCAGGGAAACTTTCTTTGTCCACCCTGAGATTTCCACCCTGACCTCCTGACACTGCTAACACCCTTCTGTCTATATTCTTCTCCGTAGCATGTGTCAGCATTTGGCATAAGCATATGGGACGTACTTACTTTATTGTCAAGATTCCCTTAACTCAAATGTTCCTACAGCTGAGGAAAATGCCTGTCACATAGTAGGCACTCAATAAACATTTGTGGAATGAATAAATGGATGAATGAATGAACATCCCAATAGATAGTTCTCAGCTATCTATTGGCAGAGGTATTGGTTAATTGCTATTTTATCAGGAACCTCTTTATGAGGCTTCAGAAGAGAAAAGAACTTGTGAATTCTACAAGAACAACAATGAGCATGTTGGAGAGTGAGAAGAGCCTGGAATCAGTGTCAAGAGACTTAGGTTTGTGTTCTGATCATGTAGAGAACTAGTTGAGGACCTTGAGTGCCTAATTTAATTCAGTGTTCCCTTGGCATTCACAGATTTATTGTTCATAGGCAATCTTGAAGGTCGATGGTGTGTGGTCATTTGAAATTTTTGTTGAACCTAAGTTTTCCTGAGTCTTGGACACACATTTCTGAATGAGGGCTGTTAGGCTAAAAGCTAACAGGAACCAAATAGAACAGGTTTAAATATAAAAGTGGTTTAAGGAGAAAAGGGGTGTGTGACAGGTTACAACTGGATCTCAGGAAGACTAGTGAACCAAGGACAGAAAAGTTTTCCAGGTTCTCAAACAAAATCTGTTCCATGAGAATTAAGAATTGATCCCATGCTATCCTTTCTTCAGTGCAGGTTGACTGAGTGCATTTTATGATTTCAGTGCTCCCCAAGAGGTAGTGAGTTATAAAAGGAAACATCAGACTCTGTCTTTGCTCTCAAGGAGTTCTCTGGCTAGTTAAGTGACAAGACTTCCCCTCACACTGAACACCAAGAACATGTGGCAGACGGAGTTCATTGGTTCTGGAACTATTTCACATGATTGAGAGATCCCTGGGTCCTGGGATAAACTCAAGAAGGCTTCATATAGGGGAAATTCTTTATTTCTTTTTTTCTTCCAGGAAGTTTAGAGTTTACATCATAGATAGAAGGAAAGATGAGGAGGACAGAATGAACAAAGTCTTGGAGACGTAAATTATCTGGTAGTGGCAGTAAAGAATAGAAGGAGGGCAATGAGGAATTCTCACTAGAGGAAAAATCCCACTTTGGGCAGGAGTGAGAGAGAGGTTGTAGCCAGCTGAGGAAGGGCTTAAAAATGCCAGGCTGATCAGTTTACTCTTAATGGAGCAATACAGAGCCACTGTAGATCCCTTTAAATTTTTAAAAAACTTTTAATGAAGTACTTCATTTATATAAACACACACACATGGTATAAAGGTGCTATATTATATAAGGTATAAAGAATGACACAGAATCTGTGTACCCTTTATTCCACTTAAGAATTAGAACACAACCAATACCCTTGATCCCTTCTGTGTTCTCTTTCCCTGTAGTTACCTTCGGTATTCCCCAAGAGTGATCATTATTTGGAATTTTGTATGAATTATTCTCCTTGCCTTTGGGTTTAATTTTATTGCATATATATTAAGCTTCATCTGATTTTTAACTTATCTAAACATCTACTTTGTCATTTTGTGCTATTAATCTCGCTTTTTCTATGTTCCTCCCCCACTGCCTCTTTATTCCTTGCCTTCTTTTGGATTGTTTGTTCTTAACTTTGTTTTCCCTCTACTAGTTTTGGAAATTACTCACTCTATATTCATTTAAAGGTTAGCCTTTAAATTTTATTTTGTGCACTTAACAATCAAAAATATATTAGCATCTTAACCCCACTTCCCTCAAGAATGAGAATCTTGCAGTGTTTTATCTCTCATCAACCCCACCCTCTCCAGGATTGCCCACATATTTTAGTTCTTGTTTTTAAGCACAAAAAATGATTACTTTTATTTTATTTGTATAGCTTTATATACATGCTATCATTTTCATTACTCACAATTCCTTTTTGCATTGCAGGCTTTCCCCCTAGGATTATTTTACTTCTTAAAGTAAGTCCTTTAGTGAGGATATCTTGGCAGTAAAAGTACTTCTTCTTTTTTTTTTTATTATCTGAAAGCAACTTGAGATACAAATTTTCTGGATACTCTATCCAAGGTTAACAGTTATTTTCTCCCAGCATAGTGAAGATATTATTCCATTATATGCTGACCTCCATTGTCACAAGTGAGGAGTCTGCTGCTGGTCTAATTCTTTCTTTCTCTCTCTTTCTTTCTTTCTCTTTCTTTCTTCTTTCTTTATGTATGTATTTCCATTTTTGGTGATTAGTCTTTTCTTTTGGATATTTAAAAAGATGTTTTCATTGTCTTTGCTGTTCTGCGGTTTCACTACAAGATGTATAGGCATGCATTTTATTTTATTTATACAGCTTTGTAAAGTTGTACTTCCTTTATGTATAGATTTATATCTTTCACAAATTCTAGAAAATTCGTAGTCATTATCTCTTTGAATATTGTCTCTCTTCCATTTTCTGTTTCTATAACGTTAATTACACATGCTCTGTGCCTTCTAATTTCATCCTTCATGTTTCTTGACCTCTCTTTCATTCATATTTTCCATCTCCTATCTCTCTATGCTAGGTTCTGCATAATTCATCAGCTCTCTTTCATTTCATTAATTTATTCTTCAGAGGTGCCTAATATGATGTTAAAACTTTCCTTTGAGCTTTTAGTTTCAGTGATTGCATTTTTAATTTTAATTTAAAAATTCTCCTTGTTAGTTTTGATTCTACTCTTTCACTTTGTTCATTTTCCCAATTGTCTCTCTTTTCTTCAAAAATTGCATCATTAGTTATATTACATTTACTCCCTGATAACTCAGTAATCAAACTCGTTGGGGGGCATACATTCGTTATCTGTCATTTCTGCTGATGCTGCCTTATGATAGCTCGTTTCTCCTTGTGTTTGATAACTTTTGACTTGAGCTCTTGTTTACTTGGACGTAATCTGTGGGGTCCAGATTGAGGAATTTTATTCCAGACTGTGTGTATTTGCTTCTGTTTGGATTGAGAGCACTACCAAACTAGGATCACTTTAACCCAGTTTCTCAGCTTGAGGTTTCCCTTACATGTGGGTAGTATGAATTCAACTCCTGACTTCCAGTGAGAACAGATCTAGGTTATGAATTCTAAAGGAAGAGTAATTTTTATATATGAAATATATATAAAGCCGCCACAGAGGTAGATTTCCTTTGCTAAGAAAGCTGTATTTTTCTTCAGTTTTCCCTTTAAATGAGGTTGTAGCTTTATATGGAGTTTAGCTACTCAACCTTGCAGGAGGCCAAGGCCTGGCCTCCCATTTCCCATCCACATCAAGGCCACATGAATCTCTAAAACTCTAGGTTTTGGCATTTGCCCTCAGGACATCACTTACCCCTCTCCTCTCAGCTTATTCTGTGTTTGTTTGTGTAAGTAATGTATGTGGTCCTTGGAGACTTCCCTGTCTTGAAAACACATAAATACATTTAAAAGTGTGTTTGCCGTAATTTGTCCAGTACCTAAGCGTTAGGGTCAGAAGATGTTTTTAGAAAGCTTAGTCTGCCGTGTTGCCAGAAGCAAAAGTGCCATCATAGACTCTTATGAAGGGAATTAAAAAAAAAGTCCTGGACTAGGAGTCGGAAGACATCTTAGTTTAGTTTCCTGAATTCAGACCCTAGGAAGCAATGAGGGAGTGGGGAAAATGTGCCAGCAATGGGAGAAAACCCAACGAAGAGACATGAATCAATGGGTTACTGCTGTGGGCAACTGGCTTGCAGTCCTGCCGAGACCCTCTGGGCATCCACGCAGAATGCACCTCGGAATTATCTTCCTAAGGGATGAGAAAGTATAATAGTTATTCACAATTCACATCCCCCATCGGTGAGGGTTGCTCTTGAGGGTGTTAAATGCCCAGCATTTCTGTCCTTTGCAAACAGCTAAGCAAGCTCCCAGGGCACTAGAGAAAGCACTCAGGCAGCGAAGCAGAGAGATGTGGGCTCAGGTGGGAAGCTATCAGTGCTCCTGGAAACTGTCCCCTGAGGTTGCAGGTCAACTCAGAAGAGGGGTAAGGAAATATGGGACAGGTCATCAACAGTGTCTGCTACGGAAGACTAGAATTCAAGGCTTATTTCTGGACCTAATTACATGTCTTCTGCAGAACACTGCAAAAATGACAAGAACTATGGTGTTTAAGGAAGATTAATACAAGAACAATACAGAACAGGGGTTGGCAAACTGCAGCCTGTGAGCCAAAGCCAGTCTGCCACCTGTCTTGTAAATAAAGTTTTATTAGAACACAGCCATGCCCATCATTTATATTTGTCTGTGACTGATTTTGTACAACAGCATAGTTGAGTAATTGCATCAGAGACTCTATGGCCCACCAAGCCTAAAATATTTGCTATTTTGCCCTTTATAGAAGAGATTTGTTGACCCCTGACTTAGAAGGATTAACTAGGGAGGACTCCATAGTTGGGGGAGGCAATCTGGGAACTACCGTAGATTTCCAAACCTGAGATGTGAAGAGTCTTGACTAATGTCTATTCCTAGTACCTAGTCTACACTTACATTTTGAATGGAGAGCTCTCTGAATTTGGAGAACTACAGTGAAGGAATTTTACAAACGACTGCAGAGCCTTGAGTCTGGGAGACCCTGAGCGTGGTGGGATCATCATTAAACATGAGGAAGCTAAGACATTTTTGTTAAGGTCAGGGAGACAGTGAGGGGAGGGGATGGCAATGAGTTTGTTTCAGTGAGAAATCTCAAGGTCAATTGAAATGTTTAGTTTCTGAGTCAAAATATAGCACTGAGGTGAAAGTTGGAACTGAGAAGTAATGACTGTGTTGCTCTTGGAACTATGGACAGTTCACTAGAGAGCTGGGGGGTAACACAGGTCAACCTGTGTCAGGGATTCTACCCTCAAACCCTATCGCTTCCCACTGTCTGTTTTTGGGGGGATCCAGATATGGTGAGTCTCCAGAGAGGAAGCTGTTCAGTTTTAGCTACTTCATGGTGTAATAGCAACAAGATCTGGGACTCTCACATAAACTTGTTTTTTCCCAAGCTTCTGGGGCTTGAGAACTCTCCATACCACACAAGAATAGACAGGCAAAGGGAGGTACCCCCGATGCTGCCTTTGGTGTCTGAGGCCCATCCTAACCCAGCCTGCTCCTCCTGTTCTTTAGGAGATGCTGTAGTGATGGATCACTTCCGGGCCAAGGTACCTGGCAGAAAGGCCTAAAGGATGTAGAAAATGTGGCCAGCTCTCAGAGTTTCTGGTCCGTCTTTATCAGTCACCGTCGAGAAGGTGGGTTCATTTTCTGACCCAGGGCTTTGAAAAATCAGGGCATCTTATTAGCATGACTAGTAAGTGGTGGGGTGTGGAAGGGACTTGAGAATGTACCGACATTTCAAAATTTACAAATAGTTGTAAAGTGTAATTAAACAAACCAGTAGGCTTTGGGGGCTTTGCCTGATGTTTTTTAGATAGGAGATATTTTATAAAGAAAGGACAGTAGACTATGGGAGAAGACCTGGATTTGAGTCCCAACTTTGTAATCTGCAACCTTAAGGAAGTGACTGTATCTGTTTGTTGCCAGTTTCCTTCTCTGTTAGGTTGTCAATGAAAAGTAAGATGACACAAGTGAGAGGGCTTTGAAAATATAAAGTACCGTTCAAATTGTTGAAAGGATGGCGAGTTGGAGTAATCATTCATTGCTCTTCGAGCTTAGAACTGTGTGAGGCATTGGTCTGTTTCTTTCCATCTACATTCTCGTCCAATTACTTATTGGACATAAATAATTTTCATATAATGCAGACATGAATAAATGCTAAACAGAGGTGAACGCAGATGGAGTGGTGGTCGGCGCTGATGATGGAAATCTAGACATCAGATTTAGGGGCTGCAGGGGGAGGCCCAGGCTCCTCCTGGGGTGAGCGCGGGAAAGGGACCATCCCATCCAAGCGTCCCTCTCTGCTTGCCCTTGGCTTCTCCTCACTCGCCCCTCCCCTTCCCAGGGAAGTGGCCTGGGACTAAACATCAGCCTAGGCAACACCAGAAGAGCTTTGCAGACGAGATTAAAAGCAAATCAAAGAAGAAAAATTGTGGCTCGGTTTATGTCTTCCTAATTAAAACCCCGCCAGTCTCCCTTCTTTTTCTTTCCAGCTAATGTTACACTAACGAGCTGAGTTTAGTGGCATTTATGTAGATAAAAGTCCCAATGATTGATCTCAATGGCTTGTTAAAATTAGTTTCAGTCCACCATATTGATTTAATTCCATTGCTTGAAAGTGCTAATTAATAATGATAATAAAAGTGTCCTGGCCCATTACTATCAGTGAGCAGCCTGTGCGGGAGGTAGAGTGAGAGGGGCAGAGCTGCTGTTTTTAGTGTCACTCACTCTGTTGAAGGGTGGCCTTTGAAAGCTGGCAGAGGGGACAGGAGGCTGGGGATGGGGGCAGAAGGGGGTGTTTCTGCCTCTTTCTGGGAGATTCATCCTGGTGGTGCTAGAGGATGCTCAGAGGGGTGAGAGGTTGGTGGATGCATGTGTCCTGGGGGAGCCATGCATCCAGCATTTTCTCTAAGGCTCTTGGTTCCCTCTAGAGCTGGGGGGTGGGCGTGGGGTCATGGTTAGCTGCTTGCCTTGTGGTTCCTGAAGGAGGTCAAGGGTTTAAACTTTAGACTGTTCCAGAGGGTGATGAAGCTGGAGGGGACGGGGTCAGGGGTTTGCCATTTAGATAATGATGAGCAGCTTCCGGGAATCTGAGCTCTGAACCTCAGCCACCCGGACCCCATGCTGCAGGGAGGCCACGACGGGAGGGAGGGATTCGGGGCAAGGAGGTCATTGGATGGCGAGTCTGATGGATGGGGAGGGAAGGAGGAACTCAGAGCGCAAAGAGGGAAAGGGCCCAGGGAAGTTGAGTTAAGAAGGGAGAGTTAGAGGTCTCTCCTAAATTAATGAATTAATTTGGCTTTAAAGAAGTCTCCTTGCCTTTGATAAAGCCCTATGGCCCTGGGAAGGATTCTGCTGGCCCCTCTGGGGAGTAAGGCGTAGGGCTGAGGGAAGGTGGGGGGGGGGGTGC
>NW_020175192.1:5937428-5976771 GCF_003031525.2 Neophocaena asiaeorientalis asiaeorientalis
GTGCCAGCAAAGAAGACAGTGGCTGGAGGGATGAACAGCAGTTCCAGGACAGCAGCCAGGGCTTCCCAGGGCTGGTGGGAAGAACTGGGAGATGGAGGAAGGGCTCCTGCATGTGGCCAGCCTTCCCCACAACCCAAACCCTCTCAGTTCACTGCAGACTGCCTACCACCTCAACCTCTCTGCCCTCTGCCCCCAACAAAGACTGCATCATGTAGAAGTCCAAGTTCCATGAATTGTATGCGGTTTGCATGTGGGAGCGGTTGGAGACCTGTAATTCTTCCTCTGCTGAACTCTATGACCATGAATGGTTCATGGTCCGCACGTTGAGAGCCAAGAAGGGAGTGAAAAGAGCTTTTAGGTTCCTGGGGATGTGGTGGAGAAAGTAGAACGAGAGAGATACAGGTTGAGGATTTGCAGCCTCCAGAAGTGAGGGGTCAGGGACCCACGGAAACAGCCCATAGAGCCCACACGAGGGCCCAGCAACCAGATGACCAAGAGAGGACTTTAACTAAGTCAGGTTTTGGACCAGCCAGTAGCTGCACCTTCTCTGGGCTGGACTACTGGGCAGGAATAAATCTGTTTAAAGCAGAAGCCTGTAAGAGATGCAGCTGCGGGCACTGGCACTTCTGAGCATCACTGTCTTGAATGGGATATCCAAAGATCCATCTGACATATGTTTGTTCCTGGAGATGCTTTTTATCAAAAAACTTTATGAAGCACGCTCCCCACTCCCAGAAAGATGAATTGAAAACTCACACTAGAGTGCAAACTCTCTTTGATTTGGTCTATGGTTAACTCAATTATAGGCAATGATTACACGGTGTAGTTCTGATATTAATTACAATCCATCCTCATTAAGGAATTAACCAAACCATGTGTGTCTGGGGATGCAGAGGAGGGGATAGTTTTTATTATGATTTACCCTCTAGTTTTCTTTTTCCGGGTTACCCTATTTTTTTTCTCCTCCCGTGCTTTGTGCTGTACTTGTCTCCCGGTGGTTTGGGTTGGGCTACCATGTTTCTTATATTCCTTAATATTCCTTAAGGAATATTCTTATATTCCTTATTGCTAAGCAGAGAAGGTCCTCTGTGTCTGTTTATGCAATTCCTCCAGGTTCACTTAAGAATCTTTCTCAACGATACCCCTTAGGAAGGGTGCTTCCTCCAATAGGATCGGCCAAATGCCAACTACTGGCTTTACTTTATATGGGATTTCTATTTGAACGATCCTACTTTCTGTTTCTCACTGCCTATTCCTTGCTTTCTGCTCCCGTATTCAGCAGAGTGCCCTGCACTGTGATAGGGTGAAGGGGTTTGAGCTCGACTCGTTTTGGGGGAAGAGTAACTTCCAGATTGCATCCAAGCTTAGAATAGATTGCCTTTGGAGAAAATATGGGGATCCATATGCTTCTTTGTAACACTGTCAGGCACCCTCCCTGTTACATCTCAGGATGATTGCTGTTAACTATTTCATACGCACGTTTGGATGGGGTAACAATGCAGTTGGCTGAAATGGGGATCCTGGTAGGGGTCTTCAAAGTAATCCATCCATTTCTCTGTTTTCAGGTAGAAGGCATTGTTTATGTTTTCTAGGGTCTGGAAATCCCATGGAATGTTGGAGAACGTAATCGTAATGCATTCTGTCATCCTTTGGTACCTTCTATGCTTCCTTTCCATTTTGCTGTTTCATTTTTTCCCCGTTTCCTCTTATGTTTTTCACTTTTGCCGTCTTCTTCTGCAACCCTAGCTTACCCATTCTAGCTGAGGCTACATGAGAACGGTCAGGGTTTCCATATGGAGGACCACGGGAGGAAGAGCAAGCAGTAGGGCCAGAGGGGGCTTTCATCAGGAGGATGAAAGGCACGCTGCGGTGGGGAAAGTGTTTTCTTGTAGAGGCTTTAGGAATGGCAGCCCCACTTGTCCCTCTTGGCATGGCTTGGGCAGCAGCTGGGGACGAAGCGATTTCTAGCTGTAATTTTGGAATAGACAGTCAAGGGTTGTCCAGTGAGATGGATGGAGCACACAGCAAGGTGTTGCATCTCAGCGTTCAGTTTGGAAGTCTGCTGGCCTCCAGCCTGGAAGTTAAGACTCTCTGATCATACTCAGTTGAGGACATGGTGGACAGTGTCAGGTCCTGGGGGTGGAGGGCTGGGAGGGTACCAGGGAATTCCCATGGGGTTCAGGGACCATTCTATCCTCAGTGGATAAATGCATGTTCATGGCGCAGAGGCCAGTGGGAGGGCAGAGGGAGTTTCTGCAACAGCCAGAGAGAGAGAGAGGGAATGATTTAAAAATCTCATCCAATTTGGTTCATGAACGTGAAAATTGAATTTGTCATCAGATCCATGGAGTAAATCCTGGGTGGAAAACTGGAAGCAGAGGAGGACGTCAGGAACTTGATCAGTATGGAAGTGGAGGAGACGTAAGGAGCTGGGGATGGGTACGGCTTTAGGAAAGATAGTCCAAGACTCTGTGTCCAGAGCCCAAAGGGTGGGGTTTGGGGGATGGCTGCACAGTGAGGTCAGCGTGAGTTGATGGCTTAGGGGTAAGTATCAACGGGCTAGGGTCCCTGACAGTTGAAGCCTATGGACCTCTGAAGTGAATCAGGCTGGAGTCCCAGTGTAGGATGAGCGTAGACATCACTGCAGCTCAGGGGCTGTGAGCACAGGGCTCGGGAGGTTGCTGGGTATGGTTGGATGTACAGAAGCATCCAGACACGGCTGAGGAGTCACTGCGGGGAGAGAAGAGAGCAACTCAGGGCGCCAGCAACTGCAGCTGGGTAGGGGTGTCTGGAGCCGCCCTCCTGACTCAAGAGCCCATGGTGTCCATCTCTTCCCAACTCCAAGTCCAGTGACATTATGTCAGGAGGTCGTTCACTTGAAATCAACCCTGGTGAGAGTATTTACACCACAGAAAGCGGCAAATGCTACCAATCAGGGCTTTTTCCCCCCTGGAGAGCTGATTGTTAAACATTTACCTGCTGGGAGGAGAACCTCTTTGATGCCTCCTTAGTGTCAGGGGGCAGGGGTGTTCGGGTGGGCTTTATTCTGTGCAGGTAGTTCAGAAATGGCACAACCAGAGGCATGTCTGAATCTGTTTGAGGAGAGAGAGGGGCTGGCATGAGATCTGACAGCTTCAAAGGCTGTCACCAGAGGTGGTGCTAATGAAGGCTGATGAAAGTAACCGTCGGCAGCCCCACTTTTAGCATCTTGGCCAGCCGCCTTGCTCTGGGTGTGGTGTGTGTCACACGCTGCTGGGTAGTGAAAATGGATACAGGCTTGTTGAAAAACAAATTGGCACCTTGCACTGTGAACTTGAAACATGAATATCCTTTGACCCAGTAATTCTCCTCCTGGGAATCTGTCCTAAGAAATGAATCCTAAACACATTTCCATTGTTTTGGAAAACTTACACTGCAAAAAGATGTTAGTTGCAGCTTTATTTAGATTAGCAAAAAGTTGAAATTAACCTAAATGTCTAACTGTAGCGGAATGGTTAAGGAATCTAAGGCATATCTTCTTAATAGATTATTATGCAGTGATTTAAAAGGATGTGAAGAAAGTTTAAGAAAAATATGGAAATGCTTATGATAAGCAGAATACAAAGTTGTCGAGTAGCATTTTTTGCAAAGTGTCTCTTTTGGAATATGACTCCAGTGTCAAATGTATTTGGGAAATGCTTGGTATCCTGTGCCCCTCTCAGGACCTGCGTGCACATCAATGCCAAGGGTTCTGGGAAGTTCTATGGTTTAACCTTTTGCTTTTTGAACTTATTTCACCCCAGAGTCCTTTATCCAACCAACATCTATTACCAGCCTCAAGCATTAAGGCTCAGCAGAACAGAGTTTTGGGAAGTAGTGACACACTGAACAGTTATAATTACATTAAAGTGTCCATCAGAATACAGGGAAGAAAAAAAATGACAAAATGCAAGTAGGGACCTGGGTAGCAATGACTGTGAAAGATTAAAAAAAAATTTTTTTTTTGGTGTTTCTTTGCCAGAAATCCTTTAACGTGCGTATATTTTATTAAAGAACTGTATAAAAGCCTCTCTTCAAGGAAGTTTGTGTATTTCTGCAGTTGATGACGTGTAAGATTCGGAATTTGTGCCTTCTGCGTAGTGGATAAAATGTCCGTAAAATCCAGTGGGATATTTGATAAGTAAAGAACCTGATGGCTGCAATTTGTTATAGCACAATGACAATCACAGTGTGAATGTGGATCTGGGATCAGTCTAGGTCTTCATCACTAAAAAGAAACAGTCTTAAAAAAGTGAGCAAATACCTCCCTAATAGTTAAAGGTGTGCCAGCCACGATTAGAGCCTTTTCCACATATTAACTTATTTAATCCTCACAGCAACTCCACAAGGTAGGTACTATGCTTGTCCCCATTTTACAGATAAGTTAAACAGAGCCATAAAGAGGTTAGGTGACCTGCCCATGGTTCCAAGCCCTCTGTCTCCAGAACCAGATTCTTCATCAATACCCAGAGCTGCCTGGTGCTGAGGGACCAGTGATGACACTGGTCATCAACAGACAGGATTTCACGGCTGCTGATTTAACTTAGACACAAAACCACTCCTGCTATGAGAGGGACGGGGGCCCTTTCCTCTTGGGTTGGTAAGCTGGGACCACGTAGGCCCTTCACTTCCTCTGGTCATATCCACAACTATGTGAAGATACAGACAAGAGGAATAAAGGGAGGATGAGTCTCCAGTTCTGGTCCCCAAGGGCCAGGAGCTACCCTGGCTCATGTAACCCTTCCTATGGCCTCTGGGAAGGATCCTGCATCTTCCTTCTCATCCATCTTCCACCCCACTGACTTTCGTTTAAGATTTTTCTTTTAAAAGGTGTTAGGACATGATTGCGTGTCTCTCTGTGCTGATATTTTTGGATTTTTACTTCTTTGCTGAGTGCGGGTTTTCTCTAGCTGTGGCGAGCGGGGGCTACTCTTCGTTGCGGTGCGCGGGCTTCTCATTGCGGTGGCTTCTCTTGTTGCGGAGCACAGGCTCTAGGCGCACGGGCTTCAGTAGTTGTGGCACGTGGGCTCAGTAGTTATGGCATGTGGGCTCAGTAGTTGTGGCATGTGGGCTCAGTAGTTGTGGCATGTGGGCTCAGTAGTTGTGGCGCACGGGCTTAGTTGCACCGTGGCATGTGGGATCTTCCCGGACCAGGGCTCGAACCCGTGTTGCCTGAATTGGCAGGCAGATTCTTAACTACTGCACCACCAGGGAAGCCCAAAATATTCCAGAAATATTTTGGAATCCACCATAGGTGGGTTGCAATGCCCATATCGACTAAGTTTAGAGGGCTGTTTCAAATGGTCGAGACACCCAGAGGCAGAGGGATGGCCTGAAGGACCATTCAGGGTCACTTCCATTCTCTGTGTTCCAGGGCATTTTGGGTAGCAGGTCTCAGGGAGATCTGGCTGACGAGACTCAGCATCTAGCATCCAGTGCTCTCCTGGATGGGAGAGACAGAGGTGAGGAAACAGGAGAAGAGAAACCTGTTCTACACGGGTTTTAAAGCCAGTCGTTCCAAGGCGACATATTTGGGGTTAGCGTGTCCTTACCGCAGTGAGTCAAACAAGTTCCTTGCCCTTTTCTCCACCGAGGACACAGCTGGGCACCGTTCTCTGAGAGTAAGAGCCTCTCATTGGCTTGAAGCCCATTGCTAAATCAACTCAGCTCCACTCATCCCCTTCCTTCTAGACTTTTCTGCTCTGGATGAAATAATTCTGGGGCTTGAAGTCTTTTCACAGGTCTTGCTTTTAGCCCTTTCTACCACTTTTCCTTCCACATTTCTCTTTAGCTGGTCAGCTCCAAACAAGATGTGATGCCCAGCTGGGGCTGGGTCCAGAGTCTCTTTAGATGCTTCCTTGCTGGACCAACGTTGTTTTACCCATATCTTCTCATCTTACTTTCATACTTACTGTTTTCAATAGATACATAACATGGCGGGCATAGTCCCAGCACACAGCAAAGCATTAGACCTTTTCTGCAATTCACATCTACCTTGTTGTTCACTCTGCATGGGCTGGTCTATTCCTATGAGATTTTATTCTTTCATCCTTTATTCCATTTCTTAAATTCTTCCCCACTTATTTAAGGGTATCATTCCCCCACCCCTTCTCATAGGTTTAAAACTTTACACTGACTACTCCTGAACTTCATTTGATCTGTTTTGCACCAAGTACCCAGTTTGTCAAATCAAACTTTATGTGAATTTAAAATTTGTCTCCTGTCCCCTATTTATAGCTCCTGGGCCATTGATGAGTTTGATAAAGACCATTCATAGAAAAGGCTTACCGAGAACAAGACTTCTCTGCGAGCAATACGATATGCAAATTGTTGGATTGACAAGAAGAATGGGGCCCATATCAGGTGATCCAGTGTCCTTAAAGAACAGTGTTTCAAAGCTCCACTCCCCCCAACCCCCTGAGAAAAGAAAGCATGTTGAAAATTAAGGGTCACCATTTCCTGGCGTGGCGTCTGTGTGTGGCAACACTCTTGGTTTTGTCACCGCTTGGAGGGTCTGGCCTGGGCGCTGATTTTTATTATCACTGTGATTTTTCAAAAAAATAATACGGGTGAGGAAAGAGTCTAAAGAGCAACGGTTGTTGCTTTGGCCACTGGAATAAAAGACAATGTTTTGATAAGTCCTTCATCTCTCAGGGACTTGCAATATATGTAACAGAGCTACCCTAGGCAATTCCACAGGGACTCTGGGATGATCAAATAAGACTAAAATTAGGGCTTCTCTGGTGGCGCAGTGGTTGAGAGTCCGCCTGCCGATACAGGGGACACGGGTTCATGCCCCGGTCCGGGAAGGTCCCACATGCCGCGGAGCGGCTGGGCCCATGAGCCATGGCCGCTGAGCCTGCGCGTCCGGAGCCTGTGCTCCGCGACGGGAGAGGCCACAACAGTGAGAGGCCCGCGTACTGCAAAAAAAAAAAAAAAAAAAAAGACTAAAATAAGACTAAAATTAGTACTAATACTAATCATGGTTAACAAAAGCCAATAGTCACGAGCGCTTGCCCTGTGCTAGGTACTGTGCGTTATGTTTTGAATGCTCTGTGGCAGACCTAGAGTGATTATTTCTGGTAAATCTTGTGAGTTTCCATGGATTCCATCCGCTATTCTCTCTCTTTTTTTCTCTTACCAAGTCCCTTGGTTCTCTTTTAGGCATTTCTCCCTTCCAGTTCTTTCTGTCCCATCCGAGCAGAGCCCCTCCCCGCTGCTCACCATAGCCATGGTTCTCTGGCCTCCTTGGCCTCAGACCCTCCCTCCTGCAGGTGCCCCCAGACTGATCATCTGAAGATGCCACTTCCTTTAAACCAACCTCCTCTTCCCATTGAAAACTGATTCTGCGTCTCCCATGACCTGGTCTGGTGTTCAGGGGTCTCCATGTTCTGACTCCGAATGACCTTTCCAGCCTGTCTCTTCCTGCTTCTCCACGGCGACCCTCTGTCGTGGCGAGTTTGATTCCCTTACTGTCCCGGATGATGCTCTGTGCAGTCCTCCCTCCAGGACTGCGCCCACTGCCCTCCACCTGCTTCTGCTCCATGACCGCTACAAGTCCTGCCCCACGTTCCAAGGCCAGCCCAGGCTCTTGTTCCTACACTACGTCTTCCCTGAACACCTTTGCTGTCTCTCACCCCTTTGCACCATTAGTGATGTTCATATTGGCAGGTGCTCCATTTGCCATCTTTGATACTGTTGTTTTGTGCTGTTATTTATTTCCTCTCCTTTTTAAAACATTTGGGCATCTCTATTCCTCCCTCAACAAGGTTGTAAATTCTTTGATGGCAGGGGTCAGTTTGTGTGTGTGCATGCGTGTGCACGAGCGCACGCGTGTGTGTGTATGCATTATTTCTCATAGTACCTAGTCCACAATAGATATGCAATGACTCTATGATTAATGACGGGATGACAACGTATAAATGTATTGCCTTGCTCCCAAGGTATTAGCTTCCTTCTCAGATTTATAAAAATATGAATCTTCCTTACAGAGTGGGCGAGGGAGACTGAGGCACATGGGGAGGAGAGAGGGAGGAAGATGGCCTTGCACAGAATCTTGAATGGAAACTTGCATGAAACCCAGGACTTTGGTGCTCAGTCTGCAATTTTCTGGGTTTTCGCTTAAAGAATTCAGCCCAGGAGCCCCAGATCTTTGGGAGAAATAACCAATAGCAGAGTAGCTGGAGCGTGCTGCCAAGAAATTGAGTGGTCCTCATTACAGTTAGGATTAGGATAATAATGATGATGGCGATGGCCGCGATGCTGATGTGATGCTCATGGTTACGATGACAATCGAATAATTAGCAGCCTCGACCGAGCCTGTCTCCCAGGTGGCAAATCCTCCATGGGGTCAGTAGGAATCTGTTTCCTTTTACTGTTGGGGGGAGTTATCCTGCTATCCCACTGGCCCTATCGCCACGACCCCAGGCTCCCTAAGCCACGGGACAGGTCAGGAAGGCCGACCAACAGCCTCCTGGCTGGCAGAAGGGAGGGAAGTCCTTTCCAGTCCCTTTAGTCTTGACTGAAAACACAGTGAGGGTCCCTGAGTTCTCCTATGAACGGTAATGATAACACAATTATCATGCAAAACAAAAATTAAGTTTAATGGTGCAAAGCCAGGGTGTACTGGAGAGGTAATTCATATTAATTATGTTTGGATTAAAAGCTTATTTCTTTTGTTAGCATCCGCAAGTAGAAACTTAGCTGTTAGAAAAAAAGGCTGCCTATAATTACGGCCTCTTCTAGAGGAGCAGTGTTGGACTTAATGGAGCATCCCTGCTCTCTTCAAGCTCCTGAAGAATGGTAATATTTCATATTTTATGAAACACAGAAGAAATAAATTACAGGTTTAATGATAAGAACTACTTGGGCTCATAATGAAATCTGATTGGCCAGTTAATCCACCGAGACCCTCAGATGTGAACCGTCCAAAAGGGGTAAAGATGATGAAAAATGAAATTAAATAGAAAAACCTTCACCCACAGCCTCTTTTGTGGAAGCTGGGGAAGCAAAGAGCAGGGGAGAAGCCCTGGGGCCTGGGGTAGAGGAGAAACATCACTTTCCTTGGGTTTGGGGAGAGCAGAAGGAGTGAAGGAATTTCCTTCCTGCCGCCACCCCCCGCCCCCCTCCGGTTTCCCATGGAAATAAAGCCGGGACACTTCCTGTGGGAAGAAAGGGACAGGACCAGAGGAAGGAAAGTGATTTCTCCTGGTGAGAAAGCTCCTGGGACCCCCAACAGGGCCTTGCCCTAAACAAGAAAGACAAAGACAGATGAAGGCTAATTGGAGTTGGCTGAACTAATAACAGTTTTTGACACCCAGGAAATATTTTGCTCGGGTAATAAGGTCAAGGTCTCTGTTTCTCAGTTCAGGGGTCTAAGTTCTGGGCTTGAGGCACGTTCCCATGAGGGACTTGACACAAATTCTTCCTGCAGGGCCAGCTTGGCCTCTGCCTGCCCCTCCTTGCTCTGCAACATCTTGGGAAATAAGCCCACCTCCATGGCTTTGAGCTTGGCGAAAGATTTAATTGTATTTTGAGAGGCAGCAGGGGCACAGCAGAAAGAATTTGGGCTTTGGATTCAGACAGACCTGGGTTCCAGTTTTTGCTCCCATATTTATATGCCTGATGACCTTGGACAGAATACTTCCCCATCTCAGGTTCCTCATCTGCAAATGGTTATTGTAGGAAGCTTCAACGAGAATAGTATGTGTGAGAATTAAATATGCATAGGGCTGGAGACCCGTTAGATGCTCAGAAAATGAGAGTCATGTCCATTGCTATTTCTACTGTTGCAAGTATGAGAAAAGCTTCTTGTCCTGGGCAAGGCCTGCCAATCAGCCCATGCCCACCAGCCCATGGGGAAATCAAAGAAATCGTTTCATAAGAATTTAAATGATCTTGCAAGGTCTCTGAATCCTCAGGTCATTGACAGTGCCATCTCCCTGCCAAGGCACGGTCTCCCTAGATTCCATACACGTAGGAAGTCCACGAAAGACTCATTTTTGATGTCAGGAAGATGGAACAATGTGGACACTGGAGCTAAAGGAGGCTTCTTGCACATCACGTCACCTGCTGTCCTCATCAACAAGCTCCCTACTGGTGTTCATGGTAGCTGCTTCCTCTGGGGTGAAAAAGACACGGGTATGGCATGACGGTGACAGCATGGGGAGGGAAGGGCACTCATGGTGCTAATTCCCCTGGATCTTTGCCATCTGGTCCTAATGCCTTTGTGGAGGGAGATGGAAAAGTAAATTCCTGGAGCCCCATATTATCAGAAAAGGCAGATCTCAGCTCAGGACATGGCACCATGCACCATGACGTAATGCTATGCTCCAGGAATCTCTGAAAGGCCCCAGAGGGTCCTGTGGATTTCTGAGGAATGTTTGCAGGGCCCTGTGTCTCAGGCCCTCTGTGGTTCTGCTCTTGTCCTGAGTCTCCTTGGAGTGATCTTCATCTCTCTGCCTCGGTGGTCTCACCACAGACCCTCTTAATGGTCCGAGCTGGAGGGATCTTGGGTATCACCTGGTCCTGCCCCCTCGCTGCACAAATGGGGAAGCAGATAAAACCCACAGACAATGCCCAGCGCATAGGCTGGTACCCAATAAATGATAGTTTTCTCTTTTATTTGAGTAACTTGCCCAACATCCCATAATGGCCAGGCTTTTTATTATCTTTTAAGACTTTCTTTAGGGCAGTTTTAGGTTCACAGCAAAATTGAGAGGAAGGTACAAAGATTTCCCATTGACCCTCTGCCCCCGCACATGCACAGCTTCCCCATCATCAACGTCTCCCACCCGAGTGGTACACGTGTTAGAACTGGTAATCTACATTGACATGTTATTATCACCCGAAGTCCATAGTTGACGCTACAGTTCACTCTTGGTGCTGTGCATTCTATTTCTTTGATTTCTTTGATTTCCCCATGGGTTTGGACAAATGTATAATGACGTGTATCCATCATTATAGTAACACACAGAGTAGTTTCTCTGCCCCCAAAGTCCTCTGTACTCTGTATGTTCATCCTTCCCTGCCCCAACCCCTGGCAACCGCTGATCATTTTACTGTCTCCTAGTTTTCTCTGTCCCAGAATGTCATATAGTTGGAATCCTATACAGTGTGTTGCCTTTTCAGATTTTCTCTCACTTAGTAATATGCATCTAAGCCTCCTCCGTGTATTTTCATGGCTTGATGGCTCATTTCTTTTTAGTGCTGAGTAATATTCCATTGTCTGGATGCACCAGAGTTTATGGATCATTCACATACCAAAGGACATCTTGGTCGCTTCCAGGTTTTGACATTTATGAATAAAGCTACTGTAAACATCCTGGTTTTTTTGTGGACATAACTTTTCAACTCCTTTGGGTAAATACCAAAGAGCACGATTCCTGGATCGTATGGTCAGAGTATGTTTAGTTTTGTTAGAAACTACCAAACTCTCTTCCAAAATGGCTGTCCCATTCTGTATTCCCACCAGCAGTGAACAGGAGTTCCTGTTGCTTCACATCCTCACCATCATTTGGTGGTGTCAGTGTTCTGGATTAGGGCCATTCTCATAGGGGTGTAGTGTGTCTCACTGTGGTAGCTCCCAGTGTTTGAGCACCTAATATGCCGAACAACCTGCTGGTACTTTTATTTACACTGTCACATTTAATTCTCATCAAAACCCTCAAAGTAGGTATCGTTTTTGATTTTACTGAAGTGGAAAGGAAAGCTCAAAGAAATTAACTCATCTGAGCAGATAACTTGGGGTCTCCTGACTCCCGGTTTGGAATTCTGTCTACTCTACTACATAGCTTCAGGGTCGGGGACAACTGTTTTCTCTTATTTTTCGGTATAAATAATTTACCAAAAGTCCTCTGATGGCTTCTCTAAGTGGACATTTGATTGTGCTGCCTTTGACTTTCCCCCTTGTTCATTAAGCTACAGTTACACTAACCATAGTCTCTCCTAGTTCTTCCACATCCAGGGTAACACACCTTGCTCTTCCAGCCCAGGGCTTTTGCACTGTATCCTCTCTGCCTGGCACACTCTTCCCTCCAGGTCCCCACATGGCCCCCTCCCTCAGTAAAGAAGCACCCAGCACCTCTCCAGTTACCTCCTGTCCAATGCTCTGCTTTACTCACTTCACATTACTTACCTCTATCTGAAATTTCCTTTGACGTTTAAGAATATAAACTCCAGGAAGGCAAGGAGTGTGTTTTGTTAACTGCCATGTCCATAGCGTTGAGATGAGGGCCCGGCATGGAGTAGAGACTCAATACGTCTTTGCAGAAGGAATAAACGAAGCCCAGTTCTGTCTCCATGTCCACTGCCAGTTGGGCTTCCCTGTCCTCCTCTTGAATTAGCTCCTCTTCTTGCAGCTGCACAGCCCCCTGTGTGTGTAGGAGCTCACATCTTTGCACAGAGGGAAGTAACAAACAGAATAACAGCACGTATTGCCACTCTGCCCTCCCTGCTTGCATGCCCAGTGGCTGGGGATGCCGTCTTCGGCAGCAGTAAGAAGTGATGATCTGGGAGACTGGGACAAATGCCCTGCTTTTTCGTTAAGGTCTGGGTGTTGGGAGGCTGCACTCTGGCTGAGGAGGGAAGAGGCAGGGCTGGCGGGCGCACACCCTACACTCTCCTCCAGTCCTCGCTCTCTCCTGCTGCTGCCCAGGCAGCCCATCTTGCTGTGATGTCACACAGCACACCTGAGGGTGGAGGTGCAGGGCTGGGACATAGGGTGAGTGAGGACAAGGTCTTCCTTGAAGAACTGACCTTCATCTCCAGACTTCCTATGGGTCCTCAGACCACTGGATCAAGCTGTCACATTTCCACACATGGAGACTTTCTGGTGCTGGTGGAGAAGGAGGGACGGAAGCCTAGGAGCTTTGGCAGCTCTCAGTCCCCAGAGGATAACATCAGCCACATAGTCAAGGGCAGTATCAAGTTTCGGGCTGGAGACAGACTCTGGGAGCCTGGCAGCCTGGGTTTGAATCCCAGCTCTGCGTCTTGCCAACCATGTGACCTTGGGCAAATCACTTGAGCTTTCTGTGCTGGTTTCCCCATTCGTAAAAATGGCCTAAGAATAGAACTTACCTCGAGGTTTTTGGTAGGAATTAAATAAATTGATATTTCTAATGTGCTTAGAACAGTGACTGGCATGTGGTAAGTGCTATCTAACTAGTTGTTTGTTAGCAAATAAGTAAACAAGTAAAAATTATCACCATTAGACCTCCCACAGGGATGCTATCATGCAGTTTATACAACACTCTCCCATATAGGATGCCATTTGATCCTGTCCCTGTAATGGTGGGGAGTTTATTCTTTTCTTTCTTTTTATTCTCTGTCAAATGAGGAGACGGATGGGAAGTGGATTTGTTTGTATTGAATGCCTAAGTTTGATAGGTCCCTTACATATTTCTTCAGTCTTTATAACAGCTGTGTAAAGTAAACATTATTATCCCCATTTTATAGATTTGAAAATTGAGGCTCCACTTCTGAGTTCCATTCTAATAAAAGCAGGATCTGAGAAGGAAGGAAATCTGATATTCCCCCTCACCTCAGTCTGGCAGCTCCTCCCCTTGGGGTGTGTTGTGGGTGCACTCTCCATACTTATTTGTGTCCGTGGCAGAGCTGTCAATTTTGTTCACTTAACCTATCAAAAAAACTCAAGCAGTTAAATTCTTTTCCAACTACCAAGCTCTTGGAGAATGAGATGCACAAACTTAAGAAAGGAAACTCTCTTTAAGCACATTTATGATTTGCCTTTCTCAAAACAATGGGGCTCTTGCTGGCGCAGCAACGCCTAGGCTGGCTTAATAAAGAGACTCATACCTGGACCACAATGGGCAATTCCTTGACCATGACGTCGTAGGGAAAGGCAAAAGAAGAGATGGCTTCAGTGGGTGAGGGAAGGTAAGACTGCAGAGGGGAGCTACCTCTCTGGCTACATGTGAGAAACCTCTGCCATAGATGACCAACACTCATTGAAAAATTACCAAACACTTGAGGAGAGCCATCAAAACGAGAGAGAGATGATAACATAAGTTCTTAATTGAAAGGAAATGTAAATAATAGAGCCATCAGTACAGACCTTTAAAACAATTATATTTGATATCCTTAAGGAGACAAAAGAGGATGTTATATCAATGAAACAAGAACAGGAAATTATGAAACAAACACATTTTTTTAAACAAAAGACCATGATGAGAGCTTAGAAATGAACAAATGATTGCTCTTGAGCAGAATGGATATAGATGAATATTTATTAAGGGATCACCAGGTGCTGGTTGCTGGGGTACAAAGATGAATGAAAGCAGACATGTCTATGGACTCATTAAGAACAGAGATTTAAAACTGAATATGATCTTACCAGAGCCTGTGATGGATGGGGATGGGGTTTTACTTAATCAGGGAGATAAGAAAAAGCTTCCCCAAGGAAGCAACAACTGAGCTGAGATCTCAAGGGTCAGTGGGATCTAAACAGGCAAAAAGAGAGGGTGAGAGTTCCCAGTGAAGGGAGCAGCCTTGCAGATGCACCAACAGAAGAGAATGAAGGCAGGCCAGGTGGGTGGGCCTGAGAGAGAGCAGGAGCCTTGGAGGAGCCACCGTTGGGGTCAGGCAGAGGGGGTAGCAGATCATGCCAACAAGGAGCCATGTTAAGTTTGGACTTGAAGCAAACTTTAGTCAGGAAGGTAGGAAAAAATATCTTATGGTTAAAAGGGCTTGAAAACTCTTCTCCCATAGCCCAGCGTTCAGAATATTTTTGCTCAGAGAGAAAATGCAGCTTTCAGGTTTGAGAAGGAGAGTTGTACTGTCACTAAGTTCACAGTCAGCATTTGGCTGAGCACGGGAGGAAGTGAAACCACCCACAGAAATCAAGTGACGGTAACATCGAGAGACAGGGCAACTGGGGATGGCAGATGGGAATTAGACTACACTGAGGCTGGAGAGTCAAGCAGGTCATGTGTACGCTGGGGTCACACAGAGCCGGGCAGTGGAGAAGAAAGGAAAGCAACCTCAGAAAGAAGCAGATACAGTATGAGAAGGAGGGAGGGGGCGATCAAGGGAGACAGATGGAGACAGAGACAGACAGAGAGGGAAAGATAGATAGATAGATAGATAGATAGATAGATAGATAGGGAGAGAGAGAGAGAGAGAGAGAGAAACACTTAGTTCATGATGTCTTTCTCATACTCTGTTCCTGTGAAGCTTGCCCAGCTCCTTGAGTTTGCATGTACTTCCTTTTAAGGTTCTGCATGTATTCTTACCACTAACCTCTAATTTAATCTCCTGAGAAAAGAAAGAAAAATAAAGCTATTTCCTACTTAAAGTGAATAAGTCAAATCTGAGATTTATAATAGTGGTCATCAAAGAAGGAGCTTGACAGTCTCCCCCGACAGCAAGTGTAGGTGCAGAAGAAAATACTACCTGGATGATACCCATCCCCTTAGGTGGTTAAGGGTAATCTTTAGGGAAAGAGAGGAACTGAAATCTGATACTCCCAGCACCTTTATAGTCAGCTGAATATCAATATGTCAGCTATTTGGCGTAGCGTTCAGTTTTTACTACAAAGTGTAAGTTCAGTCATTGTTAACAGGCTTTTAACATCTTCTTTATGAAGACATTAGAAGAACTTTTTGAAGTGTTGCTATAGATAAGCATTTCTACATATCTACATAGAAATGAAATAACAATGAGGCTTGCAACGTAGGAAGTCCTTGCTAAGATGCAAGTGATACAAGAATTGGTCACTATCTCAGGATTGGCTGGTTAGAATATGGGAGATGTGCTCTTGTTGAGCCCTTTACTATCCCTAAGGAAAGGCTAGCTCTGGGAGGAGCAGGCTTTCCCTGCTTTTTAAGATGTCAAAACATCATGAAATACAGAAAATGAAAACCGTGATTAATGTAGTTATGTAGAGATGTTTCAGAAGGGTGTACCCAGATTGACTCCTAAAGCCAATATTTTGGAGACCAAGGTGGCAAAACCAGGTGAGCAGCTCCTCATAAAGGATTCTGTCTTTATTGTATCAATCAGGGTCTTGTCAGGAAAACAGAAACCAACCTAGGTATTTCAAAAGAGGATATTTAATACAGGGCATAGATTACAAAGATCTTAGAAAATCAAAGAGCAAAAAAGGAGAGCTGAAGGTAAGTCAGAGATTAGATTTCCAGAACCTAAGAGCATAGGGGGTGAATCACAGCTTCAGAAGCTGGACTATTAGAAGAAACAGTATCAGAGGAAGGAAGGAAAGAAAGGGGAGTGGGGTGTGGGGGAGAGGGGAGAAAGAGAGAGAGAGAGAGAGACAGTAAATGGAAACAAAGACATTTCCTCTCTCTTCATATCTTGATTTTCCTGTCAGTTTGGCAAAACCTAACAGGAAGCCCACAGCCAAAGGAACCTGGGAAAGGTAGTTTGCAGACTTCCAGCCCCATTATCCTAGAGGGCAGTTGTGGGACTGAGAGATAATAAGCAAAAAAACTTCCACACTTAAAGCTCAATTTTGTTTGGGTTCAGTTTTGTAAAGAGCTTCACGATTACTAATTATTATTATGAGGCTCTTATTCTAGTCTCAATGGATCTTTCAAATAATCACTTCAACCCATGCTTTCCTCTAAATTAATCAGTAGTTTGACTAATCGGTGTGCTTATTTAAGGCCAAGGTACTCCAAAGGAGGACACGTACAAATAAGTTTTGAATTACTCCAATGAAAGAAAAACGCATGTGTACAAAGAAGTTTTTAGGAGTAAACCTGTAGGTTTCCTTTTACTGTAGGAAAAGAAAAAACACCTGAAATCAATGTAAATGTTTAATAATACGTGATGAGCTAAGAGAATTTTAGTATATTATTTTGACTACTATGTAACTATTACAAATAATAAATGTTGGCATTATGGAACAAAATCTATTCTTTCAATCAATATATATTGAGCGCCTAGTGGGTGCTGGGCACCGTAATTAATGATCGGCATAAAAAGACAGATGGGGCTTTGTTCCTTGTTCTTATGGTGCCTATAATCCCATGGAAGAGATGGCCTTATAAACATGAAACAGTGTTTACAAATTACATAAGAAATTAGAATGGCTAATTTTTACATATCCAAATTTTCTGTAATGAACTTGTATTATATGTATAATAAAAGTAGTAAATTCTTGTAATACAGTTTTTTTGGTTTTTTTTTTTACGGTACGCAGGCCTCTCACTGTTGTGGCCTCTCCCGTTGCGGAGCACAGGCTCCGGACGCGCAGGCTCAGCGGCCATGGCTCACGGGCCCAGCTGCTCCGCGGCATGTGGGATCTTCCCGGACCGGGGCACGAACCTGTGTCCCCTGCATCAGCAGGTGGACTCTCAACCACTGCACCACCAGGGAAGCCCTGTAATACAGTTTTTTACACTATGTAAAAAAATATATATAATTATTGGAGGAGAACACAAAACAGTGAAAATCGTTGTGTTAGGGTAATCCTACTGTGATGGTTAGTTTTATACGTTTACTTGGTCAGGTTCTCACATCTGGTGATTTCATCAAACACTAATGGTGGGACTGCTGTGGAATATTTTGTAGATGTGATGAACATCTAACATTATTTGAATTTATGTAAAGGAGATGATCCTTGATAATGTGGGTGGGCCTCATCCAATCAGTTGAAGGCCTTAGGAGAAAAAACTGAGGTTTCCCAGAGAAGCTTTGCTTCAAAATTGTGGCATTGACCCCTGCCTGACTTTCCAGCCTGCTGGCTGGCCTTATAGATTTCAGACTTGCCAGCCTCCACAATTTTGTGAACCAATTCCTTAAAATATACTTCTTTATTTCATATACATTATTATTATTTATATTATTTAATATAGATTCATATATGATATATTATTATATGTGTTATATTTTTACATATTATATATTATTTCATATATATATCTATGAGAAATGCACACACACACAAGTATCTCCCATTGGCTCTGTTTTTTGGAGTACCTGGACTGATTCACCTACTAAACTTTTTTCTTTTAAACAGTCCTTAATTTAATGTTGGTTTTATCATGCATCATTTCTTTATAGTCTCTCCTGTCCTTACTGTAACTAGACTCTTCTTTGGGTATCTTTTCTCAGCCCTCCAAGAACTTCTACCTACAGTTGGTCTACAGATTCCCAAAGGCTGTACAGGTTCTAACGGAAGTGAAGGCTGGACTGTATTAGCTTGCGTGGTGTCTTTTTTCCCTTCCAACTGGCTGCCGGTCAGTGGGTCAATGCCGATGGCTGCTCTCAGTCTCAAGGCCAGAGCAGCTCCATGAACTCCTCTGTCGGCCCTTCCTTAGATTCCAGAGAGCTGTGCTCCCAGCAAGGAATGGGTGTCTGTTAAGGACAGTCCTTTAGTCTGGCTAAGATTAGCACAGATGTCCCAGGAGCACTGGTGAGTGTGCTGCCTTTGGCGTTCATTCATCTCCATCCTGCCTAAATGGGGATTGAAGAGTGACATCTAACTGTTTAGCTCTCCAGCCCAAAGCATAGTCTGTATTTCTTGAGAGGTACAGACACTGTTGAAAGGATACAGGCTCCGTGGACAAAACATTAGATTTCAGTTTTAACTCAACTACTTTCTGGCTGTGTGACTATATCCAGGTTACTTAACCTCTCTGTGACTCAGCTGTAAAGTGGGGATGCTAATTCAACCAAACCTGCAGGGTTGTGGTGAAGATATCAAATAGAATGTGAATTTTCTAGTGCATAGCAAGGGTCCCACAAATGGTAATTGCTATTTCTATATGCCTGAACTTGAGGGTAGACTTTGGGAAAAGTTTTTGACACATGTCAACCACCTAATAAGTAGAGACCCTGGTCCATCCCCACCTTCCAGATCTGACTGAGGACAAAGAAGCCACTGTCAAAGCACACTGAACCCTCAAAAGAAACATGGATTTTATTGTCATTTAATGCTAACATGTTAGCAAAGATAATAGATTAATCAAGTCTACAAATAAGTAGGGAAAAATTTATCATCACCCAGAAATTTTGTTTTGCAAAATTTCCTCTTTGGCCAGAAGGTATGCAGACAGTAAATAAATAGCCTTCCCGCACCCCCCTCTACTTGGCATCTTATTTATAATTAACGTGGGGAGGTGGGCAGGTGTCTATTTGCACCATAACAACCATATGTTTCAAGGCCAAGGACTCAACTCCAGTTAGCTTTCACATACCTGCATGTGGATTATCCACCTGATGAAGCATCTTCTGGGAAATTTTTAATCCAAAACAGGCTCTCTCCTAGCACCCCCTCTCCCTGCTCTCCTTCCCTCAGCCCTCACCCAGCTGATGTGTGCGTAGGAAATGCAAACTAATTTTAAAATTTGCTGGAGCAAAACACCATTAGAATGGTTAAGTCTGCTGCCAAAAATAAAATCAGCTAATGCATTTCATATATTTAGATTTCCAAAATTAAGTTGAAATGATGTTTTAGTTCGTCCAAAGTTTGGGCTTTATCCACATCACCCCATATCTCTGCTAATTGACCCTGCTTTTTTTCTGGCAGCGATAAATTTGATTTTCTTGTAACCTTTTCCATACCCCAGGGTGATGTTTTTATTCTCTCATCCTGCCGAAGCGAGGTCACGAGCCCTGTTGAAGACGGTGGAGAAGAAACTCCCCTGTGTTGGGGAGAAGAAGACAACAAACAGAGCAGCTCTGTCTCAACCAAGGCTCCTCCATTCTTTAGTCCCTCTACCAAGCCTGGCCAGACAGTGAGGGGCCCAGCTGGGGAAAGGGGACCCAGTAAAACCAGGGGCGGGCACCAAAAGAGATACAATCAAGGCTCCAAAGATGTGCTGCTGCCTTCAAAGAGCTCAGAGTCTCTTTGGAGAGACAAGATTAGCCTGGCAGTATAACACATCATAGAATAAAATTAATTGCCAAATGGGTGGCATAGACTCTAAGGAGAAACTCCAGGGAGCGATCATCTGTGAGGACGGGATTTGTCTTCATGATGGAGGAAGCACCTGAGTTAGGAGCCGGCTAGATTGTGGTGTGTGGGGGGGGGGCAGTTCTGGTGAAAGAGTCAACCGGAACAAATGTGTAGAAATGAGCAGGTGTAGACAAGAGAAGTCAGCCTGTCTGAAAGAGGAGCACTGCAGAAGGGAGTTGTCGAAAATACAGGTGTGCTAAGACTCTTGGTTGCAAGCAACAGTAAACAATCTGATCTACTTTAAGAAAAAAGGGGAATTTATTTTAGGACTACACGGGAGTCTCCTGGGACCCGAGACAAGAAAAGTCCAGCTCACCACAATATGAACTTGGACATATTAATATAGTTTATGGTGTATTTTTATCTTTATAATTTTACTTCTCCATCTTTCCTAACTTATTTTTATATTTCTTTAAATCTCGAGAAAGAGACCCATTTGGATAACACATTTTGTACCATTATATTTTCTTTCTTTCTCCTTCTGCTGACTAACTGGTATTTCCTACTCTTTTACTATATTAGGAAAATATCGCAAGCATCTTATCTTGTAGTCAACACAAGACTTCCTTTACATGGCATTGAAATTCAGCCTTTGTTTGAACAATTGAGAGCTCATTGCTTTGTAAGACATCCCATTTCATTGTGAGCTGAGCTTGTTAGCAAGTTGACTCTAAAATTATAATGATTTAATTGTAGGATCCCCACTTGTTTATACTTTACATCAAAAGAGAGCTTTGAGTTTGTCACTCTTCTGCTTAAGCTCCACAAATGGTGCCCAATCACCTTATAAATTTAGAAAAAAAAAGAAACGAAAGGAAGGGAATTTGTTTTAAGGATATGAGGGAGTCTCATGGGACCGAAGGACTCACGGGTGCAAAGAAAATCATACCAGGACCCAGGAGGCTCTTACTGTGCCTCTGGTCTCCACTTCTCTGAATCTGTTTCTGCATTCTTGGGGCAGATAATCGCTGCCCTCAGCATCTTTTCTAATTCTCTTGCAGCTTACTGCCTGTTATTCTGCCTCAATTCCAAATTCCTGGGAGAGAGAGAACCCAAGTGGTCTAGGTCTGGTCCAATCAGTTATGATGGGGTGGGAGGGTTCACATAGCACAAGAGAAAACAGGGCTGCTGGTGTGCCTCCTGGGGGTGGGGGTGTGTGTGGAGCAGCCCTAGAAAAGGAGGAAAGAATTGATCGGGTAAGTGAGTAAAATGGGCTAAGACAGGCCTCCTGCCATTCGATTCTTCCAGTCTTTGAGGAAAATCGCGTGAAAATATTTCAGTTGGCTGGGGTTCTAGAGGGTTACCTCACTTTCCGCGAATATTGAAAAATGCAGATGTTTGAAGCAGAGGAATTGAGTTGTGATCACTCACTTCATAAAGGGGATTATTCACTTTGGGGGAGATGTACCAGGATTCCTTTCCACTTCAAATGATATTTTTCCCATCATGCCTCTGATTATGCTCACCTGCTCTGTAATGCGTCTGCTTCCCTTGATCTGGGGGCCTTCCCCCAGTGGGATCCAGGATCCCTCCCCTGGCACCCTCAGTGCTGGCAGGGCCTGGGAGGAAGTGATGCTCATGGCGTTTGGCCAATGGCTGCCCACTGGCTAGAGCATGAACTTCCGGAGGGCAGGGATAGGCCCTCGGCTCCTTTGTAGCCGTCCAGTGTCTGACTCAGTGCTGGTCACCCGGCCATGCTGATGAACACTTACTGAGCTGCATGAGTAAAGCCAATTTCCAGATATAAGCAATTCCTAGCCAAGGAGTAGCTGAAGGAAAATATAGCTTTATTGTAAGCAAGGGAAATAGGCATAAGTCCTTTCCTGCAAAAACATTATATATGGCACTGCTTCTCCTGGTTCTGCCAGCAGTCTCTTAGGGGCTGGATGACCCCAACTCCTGTTTTGTCTCAGGACATACTTGGACTGGATCCACGTCACATAGGGCCCTGAAACCTTATTTACGTCCCCTTGCCAAAGGTGAGCCTTGTGCCAGTCAGACCCAGGTGCCACCACCTCCCTTTGGGAAGGACAGGAAGCTGCCTCTGGTCACCAGAGAGAAAAACCTCACCCCTTTCACGGAGGCCTTGAGGGTGCTGGCTAGCAAGGAGGAGGACCGTCCACTGTCCACCTCCGGCCCCCATACTCAGCCCGCTAAACAGAGCCTGAGGTGAAAGTCTGTCCAGGGGACGGCCCACCCTGACGAACTCGCTGTCTTGCATGTGAAGAAGGCGACAAATGAGACAAAATGAAAAATATAATGATGCATATTATATTAATCATCCTCCCTTTTTCTGACACCATAAATCTTCTCTTTAAACTCCTGGTGGTGATTGCATCATCTCCCTCTCTCCTCGAAACAGCACAGATTAAGATAAAGTGATGGTGCTGTGTCAAAGAGAGCTTTACTGCCACACTTGGGATACGAAGAGAGAGGTTAATTTATCATCACTGGGGAGAACTGACAGGAGAGAGATATACTACCGAAAGGGGGTTTAGCACAGGCCCAAGAAACTTCACACTATTTTTACCATCTGTCACATGCTCTAATAAAGCAGGGCAAAATATGAAGAAAGGAAAAATGAACTATCAAACACTGATGTAATGCAGCCCATAAATCTAATTTAATTACTTTGCATGGAGACAGGTCCTCGAGTCTGTGTGAATATACTGGATTTTCTTGGCAACTTAACAACTAAGTGTTTTAATAACATCACACTATAATTTATTCTGCTTGAAACACAAAACCCCTTTTGTGAGAGTTTCATTTTTGAGAACTGTTAATTTTTTCGGCTAATGTCAAAACTGGCATAAATTCACATGTGAACTTGAAGCCTGACTGTGAAAAAGGCTTAGGTTACTGCCTGCCTTTTTATTGTTGGCACTTTTCCCCTCTTCTGCATGCATTAGAAATAATTGGGCTTTGTTGATGACTTAGGTGAGGAGAGTTGTCTTGCAATTAGATTTTAATATAATGACAAATGGTGTGCGAGAGGGAAAGCTTTGTAAAATATAAAGAGGTAAGAAAATGCAATGGGAAAAAATGAATTCCCCATTTTCCAGAGCAACAGCCAAACCCAAAGGGCAGTATTCTTGGAACCAGGCTGTCCCTGGGACCATGAGAATTTCACTCCGGAGGATGTAAGATCTCAGGGCTAAAAGGATGCTGGGAATGCAGGTCTGCCCTAGAGGGAGCCACTGGGAGCAGAAAATAAATCAAAAATAAAATTAATATTCATCGGGTGTCTTCCCGAATTTGGATGCAGTTACAGAAATTATTGTTAATAATGAAAGCCATATATCAAAGGTTATAAAATTCATCTGTGCTAGGACACTATTTTTTTAGGCTTTGTTCTGAACCATTAAAGATGACATTGCATTTGTGTGCCTCTGTGTATAATAAGATACATTTAAGTATGATTCTAACCTAAACTGACAATTTTGGCATTGAACCTGAGTCCTTAAATGGGGGCTGTGACACTACCATCCAGAGGAGGTTAGGCTGAACTCATCTGTTCTCTCATGACCTCGCTGGTAGGGCAGGATGGATGGGGAATTAATTTGTTAGATCATAAGTGCTTCATGTTGGGAAAATAAAACTCTCAGTCTCTTGACAAATTCAATTGAAATATAATTTGGGGGAAAAAAAGGTAAAAAAGAAACCAAAACAACCTATTCCCCTGTACTCCTCCCCAAACCCCAAACTCTCACATGAAAAGAAACCCAAAATGTCGAGATACATAATCTGGTGGAGTTCGTTTCTTTACGCCTTTAGCAACACTTAATAAATCCTTACTACATGGAAATCTCTGGAGGACACAGTTTGGAGGCATTTGTAGTCTAGCAGTACAGATACATTAGACAGAAGAAAAGCCTGTATTTACTACATTCTAAGAAACTTTAACCTTTATCAGTGGGTCCACGGCGAGGGCAGATATAGAGCTGGTCGTGGTATGGACTTTGGATAAAACAGAAGTGATTCATCTGGAAAATTCTAACAAGTATCAAAGCCATCAGGAAATGGGCCACATACGCGTATTGTTGAATATTTATTGAGTGTCACTGGTGTTTTGCTATATGTTAAATATCTAGATGGATTCAAGGGCCTTGAAGCCAGGAAACCGAGGTGCAAAGCTTTTCACAGAAGTGCTTTCAAATAAATTTCCCCTCATGCTTTTTTTTTTCTGAAGTTCACATTCCCCTGTTCAGACTTGGAAAACTCTCAATTCTTGTGGTTTCTTGTTCTGTGGAATTTGTGTGGGAGAAAAATGTACAACCTTGAACTCTGAATGAAGCTCAGTGTGAAGAGAGGTGGTTTTCAGCTGTGCTGTTTCAAACGCTCTCATTGGTATTTTTAAGGACTTCCCACATATTCGGTTACTGACCTGGGGCCTGGAAGAGTGAACATTAAAAATTAAAAAAAAAAAAAATCAAACTACCAGCACTTTTACTTATGAAATGACTTGGTTATAGGCCAACTATCCAACAGCCTTAAAATTAGTGTGCAAATTGAGAGTTTGAAGGGTTTCTTTTTTGGCATTTTGATTTCCTCATCTGAAAAATGGGGCTATTAATACCTACCTCCTGGGGTGATTGTGAGGTTTAAATGCGCCATGCAGGTGAAGCATCCAGCTTGCTAAAATGATGGCTGCAATTATTATTTTATATTATTTTGATTTTGCTCTCCCTCCTTCTCTTCCTCTGGCATTTCTAATCAGCCCCCTCTCCCCTCCCCACCCCGTTAAAGTACTTTTTTTTGCAGACCTGCTGGAATCCACTTCATTCAGCCTCCCCCTTCTGGCCCAGCTGCAGACTGCAGCTACGTCACTTAAAAAAAAATACCTTCAAAATAGGGAATGTTAAAAAAAAAACATCAGGTGAACCCAGGGTGTTTTCTGGAAATGAACCTTATGAAGGATGCGCTGGGCAGAAACGAAAAGAAGCCCAAGCTCTGTGTGTGCTCCACAGCAAAACAAGAAACTGCAAAGGAGTCCAGGTTCTCAGAAGTCCAGGAAAGCGTTTCCAGTCAAGGCGCGTGGGGATGGGGAATACCCCAGCAGATAAAAGGCCAGCAAAATTTATAGCGCTGCCTCCTTTAATCGGTAACTGTTAGCCTAAGTGCCCTGACACAAGGTGGACTTGACCTTTCCTATAAAACCGTCGAACGTGAACTCTCCGTGCCGCTCCGAGGCTCTTCGTATTCTTCTTTCAACAGGTACCTTGCTGGGCAGACTGGCTCTGCCCTCAAGAAGCACTGAGTGGACGAAAGGACACGGACACAGACTCCCTAAACCACAATATGATGTAAAAACCACGAGGTGATCAGAATCTGAGCAAAGTTCTGCAGGAACGGAGCACACACTTACAGAGGAACCGGGGAAGGTTTCTAAGGCTATCTTTGGAGCTGGGGATAGAAAGATGAGCAGTATTTGTCCCAGGTACAGCAGTGGGAGGAACGGCATTTCTGGCAGAGAGCACAGCATAAGCGGAGACTAGGAAGTGACTAGTCGATAACTGATCGTGATGGCTTAGAGGCCCCCGTGGTCTGTGCTTTGCTGTTATGTAAGCTCACAGGCAGGGAGGAGGTGAGTAAAAGGGCCAGTAACTCTCTAGCTGTCCGGTTGCCTAGACCTTCTTCTTCAAGTCCAAGGGTCCAAGGAACAGAGAGATTGAGAAGATCTGTTGGGTTCTGCCCATCTGCACAAGCCCTGGTTCCAGAAGTTCTTGTGAATGTCATCTGACCTCCAGAAAGGGACCCTGAGGATTGCTGGCCAAGCTTGCCAGTGTCCCTTTGGACAAGGAGGTGTTGGTTTTGATGTACCGGGAGGGCCTGAAAATCCCCACTCCTGGACGACGCATTCCTGCGAACCAGAGCAAAGCACTTTGTTGAAGTATCATCACCTAGGTAACCCCAGGGAGAGGTCATGGTCACCACGGCCATTTACTGAACACTGCTCCTGGACCCACCACTGTTCTAAGTGCTCCACTAAGTCCTCATAACACACCAAGAGAGTAGGTTTATTATCGCTTAACCATTTTACTAAGGAAGAAACTGGCTCAGACAGGTGGGGTGCCTTGCCCAAACTCACAGCCAAGAAGGACCAGAGCACCATTCTGACCAGCCCAGAGCCTGTACTCCCAACCAACTTCCTATATCCACCCAAGAGAGTGAAACAACCAGGACACACTTACGATGCTAGATGCTTCCTTTAGGTACAGCATCACACGGTGTAATCAGCATGACAGTTCTGCGAGACAGGCATCATTTTGCAGATGTGGAAACTGAGGCTCCGAAAGATTAAGTAACTGATCGTCAAATAGCCAGTAACTGATGAAAGTGGCATTTCAGCTGAGATGTGCCTGAACCTGAAAGCTGAGGTCCTTTCCACTCTTGCACGCTGAATTTCCAAGAAAGGATCTCGGTAGCTGCTTCATCTTTTCCTGCCATTCAAGGAGGTAGGCATTTCACTGAACAACTGCTCCCCTCACGAATGACCATCCAGGAAGATCCTCTCTACTCCCTCTCTGGACTGCAAGGCTGATCTGTACGTCTAAGATGGTGTATCCTGGACGCTGGTGATCTTTGTCCCCCCGCCCAAAGTTTTCCAAATAGGGTGAAGGCAAACTCCACGCAGTTTCTGTGGGTGGGAAGTGAGTCCTATATACAGGGGAACCTTATTTTAGTAGAACTCAAGAGCCAAAGTAAAGTAGCGCTGTTCACCTTTAGAGAAGGAATATTCGTAAGCTACTGCTAAGTAGGGAGCTCCTATAGTGTGTTTAGACAGGGGATCAGCAAACATTTTCTGCAAGTGGCCAGATAGCAGATATTTCAGTCTTTGCCGAACTTATACATCTTGCACATAATGTCATGTGTCTCTGTCACAACTATTCCATCGTGCACGGTAGTGCAAAAGCAGCCATGGATAATACGTACATGAAATCGCATGGCAATGTTCCAATAAACCCTTATTTATGGACGCTTGTATGTGAATTTCACGTAATTTTCATGCGTCACAATATATTCTTCTTTGATAGTGATATTTTCCAACCGCTAAAAAATGTGAGAACTAGCTCACGGGCCAGAACAAAAACTCACGGTGGACTGGGTTTGACCCACGGGTTGTTGTTGCATGGTTTAGTTTACAAAATTGTATTCTGTACTTGTTAGAAAATCGAGTGTGTAAATCAAAACACAAGCGACATCTCTTATAAACCACTTAAACACTCATCTACATTTTTGGAAAATCAATGCCTCATTAATTGAGTGCAATTGAATACATTTGCACCCTGGGGCCCACAGAAGGAAAAAATCATACCCTGCTGAAGAAAAGTTGGCACTTTCCCCACAAGACAGACTGAAGAGGGATTTACGGCGATGTCCGGCATGACGCTGACCGCTTGCCTCCAGGTTTTTTTGCTAGGGAAACATTCTGTCTGGAGTGTTCATGACTCTAGATAAAGTGTTGCCTGGCCAATCTTTAGACTGATTTGCAATATCCCCCTTCGTATCAAAGGCTTTGTCTTCTCATTAAGGACTTCACACTCATTTTCAAGGTTTTCCTCCACCTTTTTTCAATCAAGATTGGAAGGATGCCGGGACTTCTCTGGCAGTCTGGTGGTTAAGACTCTGCGCTCCCAATGCAGGGTGCATGGGTTCGATCCCTGGTCGGGGAACTGAGATCCTGCAGGCCACACCAGGTGGCCAAAAAAAAAAAAAGGTTGGAAAGATACCATTTCTGAAAGTCATTTACTAGCTTTCGGGAGAGCTGCAGCAGCTCTTGGGACCCTGTCAAAGAAGAAACTCCAACAGCTGAAGGACCCTGGTCTTCAGATAGCTCAAAGAAAGAGCAAAAGTTGGAACGTGGGAGAACTGTCCCTCTGAAGTCCTCTCCAGCAACGCTTTCTCCCCTCCATTCTTTGGCTTGCCCTGATGGCTGGCATTTTCTCTAGAATTCAGTGAACTGGAGCCCACATTCCATAGCAGTAGTTTTGCTGTCTCAGCATCGACCCCCGCAACTCCTCTCGCCCCTCTTTTGCCACCAATTTCTTGTTAACTTAAAAGAAGGTAGAGGGGGCTTCCCTGGTGGCGCAGTGGTTGAGAGTCCGCCTGACGATGCAGGGTCATGGGTTCGTGTCCCGGTCCGGGAGGATCCCACGTGCCGTGGAGCGGCTGGGCCTGTGAGCCATGGCTGCTAAGCCTGCGCGTCCGGAGCCTGTGCTCCGCAACGGGAGAGGCCCGCATACCGCAAAAAAAAAAAAAAAAAAAAAGGGGAGAGGCCCCCATACCAAAAAAAAAAAAAAAAAAAAGAAGGGAGAGGACAAGCCTTCTTGGTCTCTGCTGTCCCTGGTAAAGACTTGCCCTTGTCCCGCTGATATGTTTAAGTGTTGAGGGAGAGACTTGGGCCCAGATGTGCCCCTCGAAGCACTGATCCTGGAGGACAAAGCTGGCACGGGGGAATGGGGGGCTGGCCGTGGTGCCCTGAGATTCCTCCCACCCACCTCTTACCTGAGTGCCTCCTACCCAAAGAGAAGACCCGCATCTCACTGGCCACAGGTGGAAGGGGTGACACGGGGGCCTGCTCTCTCGGGCATCTGTCCTGCTACAGGAAACCCAATCTATGCCTTTCACGTGGATGGCAGCGCGGATTCATTTCTGCAAATCCCTCTCCTCTTCCCTCTGAGGGAGGGCTGGCCAGGGGAGTGATCTCAGGTCAGAATTTGATTTTGGAACGGGAGCCTCTCTTTCTTCTGGGCCCCCCGGCTCTCTCTGCCCTGAGGTGGACAGTGCTGGGGGACAGGCATGTGGGGTCTGATGCACCAGGACCGAACGATGAAAGATTCGAGCCCCTGGGACAGACTCAGGGGTGTGGCTGACTCCCCCTGGTTTTGGAAGCCAAGCACATTGATGGGGGTGTGGTGGGGATACATGAAGCTCTAGATCCTGGTTACACGTGGGTTGGGTGAGATAGTTGGAGCAGAAAATAAGGGAGGAAAGATCGCCTTTTGTCACATCCCCTGCCCCAGTTGCCCCTGCCTCTCGCTGCCCAGGCCCTGCATGTTGCCTGTGTCTTCTCACTGCTCGACTCTGCCGAGGAGCGGGGCTCTTTCAGGCCCTCCCATTTGTAGGAAAGTGAACTCCACCTTTGGGGTATGTTTTGAGAGGTGTCAGGATGCCCCTGTATCAGTCAGTCAATACCCCCGAAACACTGCATAACAACTACCCGAAACTCAGTGACATAAAGTAAACACTCACTGGTTCTCATGACTCTGCAGGTCAGCTGGAGTTGACTGGGACTGGGTGGGTCTAAGCTGGGCTTTCGTGGGCCTGCTTGGTTGTGATCCATGCGTCTCTCATCTTCCTCATGGGACCAGTGGAGTGGCCTGGACACCTTCCTCGTATGGCAATGCCCAAAGTGCAAGGGCACAGGTGGAAATACTCAAGGTTCATTGGCCAGAACAAATTATGTGGCCAAACCTAAAGTCAAGAGGCTGGGAAACAGGACCTGCCCCAATGGGGGGCGGGGCAGGGCACTGCATCCTTATATCACAAAGACCACCCACACGGTGGTGGATGCAGGATCAGGGCCCCCAGTATAATTGATCATATCCCCCTCTCGAAATATCTCCCCCCAAGTACCTGTGGCATGGCTTAAAATCCCCGCTATTCAAATTACTGCTTCGCATTAAATTATTGTCTGCATGAGGCCCTAGTGAGGGGTAGAACATTTATGCCTAATGCCTTAACTCTTCAGCAGCCTTAGGCAATTAGTCAGCAGACACGGGGGTTCTGAGGGAGTGGGGGTCAGGACAGAGACATTCTGCAGGGCAGTTGGACCACACGAGGCCGGGTGGCTGGAGTCACCCTGCCCTGAACATTCCAGTCCTTTGCACCTGCCCACTCTTATTCTCATTCCCCTTGTTAGGAGAGAGCTACAGAAATTCTTCATCTTCCAGAGAAACACAGATCATTTCAGGTGACTAGAAAATCCCTAGGTTGGAAACATTCAGAAAACAGGAGAAAACTTTGTATGAAACACATCCTCGGCTTTTCCGTGATGTCAGAATGTTTGTCTCTTTTTGTTTTCTGTTTGGGCACACGGAACACGTGAGGACGGGTGGGCGGCTGCGTGAGAGTGTGGAGGTCTGTGTTTGTATGCGTGTGCTTGTGTTCATGTTTTTGCCAATATGCCCGTCTCAGTGATGCTCAGAAATCTGTCTTAGGCTGGGAACAGAAAGAGGTTTTCATTATTAGACAATATTATCACCAAATAGTATTTTTTTTTTAAAATGTGAGTTAAGAGGATCGGACTCCTTCTGAACGCAGTTAAAAAGAGGACTGTGTGTGTATGTGTGTGTGTGTGTGTGTGTGTGTGTGTGTGCTGTGTATTGTGTGCTGTGTGCCGTGTATTGGGGGTAGGGTGTAAATAGAGAGATGTCTTCACCCCACAACCTCTTGGGTTCTATTTCTGCTACTACCAAAATGAATTTGATAAATTAACTTAGAAATTATACAGTTGTAGAGAAACTGCCTGTCTTAATTACATATGATCTCTAGTAGGTTCTCTCTATCTACATATCCATCCATATGTAATTTTTAGTTTATTTAGTACCTTGTACTGTCGACCTTTTTTTTTTAACAGATGGGGGACGGGGAGGGAGGAGGGGCTGATGTTCTTTTGCTGGCTCTAAGGCAACGCATCCTCCTGTATTTAAATTCAGTTGTAGTTCATAGCTGGGTAGATTGGTTCCTGGTGAACACACCACGCTCAATGCTATCCCCTAAAAAACCTCAGAGCGTGTATGCATAAAGGAGATTGTAGATTAGGTTACCGGGAAAGGAAGTGTACAAATGTACCTTTGCAAGAAGATGAACTGATGACAGCAGCCAGTTGCTGACGAAGGCCGTTTGTGTAAGAGCAGGGCCCTAGCGCCCGGGGCCCATCTGTCTCTGCTGTCACTCTCTTCCTGGCTGCCTGTGCGGAAGGCAAGCAGCCCTGGGCTCCCTGTGTCTGTCTCCTGCCTCTATCTCCTCCTTCCTCCGCGGGAATCCTGTCCCACTGGGCCCCAGAGGCATGAGCTCCAGTGCAGGGAAATTAGGAAGGAGTGGATAAGGTTGATAAGGGTCCCCTTTCCAAATCCCTTTTGCTGTAACCCATCTTGGCCGCTGCTAACCTTTGGCCAACATAGCGACCAAAAGCCGCTCCCAGGAAGTCAGTGTCTTGCCCCCGCCTCCAGGAGCCTGGGATGTTAAGACCCACTCACAATTTGGGCCTTTGCAGGTTCCAGTTCCCTGATCTCGACACAGTGGTACAGATGTGTAAGGTACTCGTAAACATATAGCAACAGGGGTTGGCAGCTAAGAAGCAATTCTTTGCCCCTTCTGAATCCTCTCCTCTGGGTGCTACTCAGTTCTTTGGTTTTTCTCCTTCTTAAATCTCTCTCTCTCTCTCTCCCCACACACACCAAAGTCTCATTCCACACCCCCCATCTCATCTCCCTCCCATTGAAAGCAACAATAACCAACCACTCCAAACCCTCTCAAGGTAAAGCACACGAGTCCACCACTCATGCCACGTTCCATGCAATTATAAATTCTGTTAGATGGACAAATTACAATACAATCGTGCCCGCGCTGAGTGTGGACTTTGCCTTTACTTTCTCAGCTAGGAAGTGGAAACACTGGAAAATATGTGGGTAATTTACAGACATGAGGTGAAGTCCTATGGCTTTCACGGTTCTCTCTGAGGTGGATGTAACCTTTCCAAGGATCAGGGTTACCGGCTAAATAGTGAATTTATTTTTACAGGAGAGTCACTGTCCTTATTCACTCCTCTAAGTTCAGTTGCTTATGAAGAGGCCCCCCTGTTATGCTGTGTGTGTTCAGGGAAGGATCTTCTCAAGGCTGATCTTTGTCTGTTGTTTCTAGTTTTACTGGGTCCCCATCTCTGCAGTAAAGCATCATGGCATGAAAGGGCTCCAGGGCCGTTTGGGAAACTGTTGCTGAGTGAACACTTCAATTAGCTCAGTGGTCAGGAGGTCTGGGGCGGGACCAAGCTGACTGGGGGAGCAGGGCGTGAATGGGTGTACGTTGCTCGCACTTCAGAAAGTCCCTGCCTTCTGAGAACACTGTCTTCCGGCAACAGCCCTATACTGGAGGCAACGACCTTTCTTTCTTTCTTTCTTTTCTTTAAATGTTTATTTTATATTGGAGTATAGTTGATTTACAATGTTGTGTTAGCTTCAGGTGTACAGCAAAGTGATTTAGTTATACATATACATGTATCTATTCTTTTTCAGATTCTTTCCCCATAGAGGTTATTACAGAGCACTGAGCAGAGCTCCCCGTGCTCTACAGCAGGTCCTTGTTGATTATCTGTTTTATATATAATAGTGTGTACCTGTTAATCCCCACCTCCTCATTTATCCCTCCCTCCACATTTCCCCTTTGGTAACCATAAGTTCGTCTTCTAAGTCTGTGAGTCTGTTTGTGTTTTGTAAATAAGTTTATTTGTATAATTTTTTTAGATTCCACATATAAGTGATATCATAGGATATTTGTCTTTCTCCGTCTGACTTACGTCACTTAGCATGATAATCTCTAGGTCCATCCATGCGGCTGCAAACGGCATTACTTCTTTCTTTTTCATGGCTGAGTAATAGTCCATTGCATACATGTGCCACATCTTCTTTATCCACTCGTCTGTCGATGCACAGTTAGGTTGCTCCCATGTCCTGGCTGTTGTAAATGGTGCTGCAATGAACGTCGGGGTGTTCAATGACCTTTCTTCAGCTTTGCAGATGGACAGACTGAGGCCTGGTTGTTGGGATGCAGGGGGGTCAATGGAGCCAGAAGTTCTGTTTCCAGCCTGTGCTCCGCCGCTGGGCTCAGCAACCTGGGATCTGCACTCCCGTGGGTGGAAGCACCACAGGGGCTATGTCTGCTGTCATCTTAGTCCACTTATATGTGTCTTTTATTTGAATGTGGGGCCTGCAAATCAACAACGGCTTCTCTTCCACAGCCCGTGCGAGACTTCTTAGTGTGGAACAGTACCCCAGAAAGCACACGCGAGCATCGGAACTTGCGTGCACGCGCAACACACACGCACACACGCACATGCACAAGTTTTCATATGAGTTTCCTGAGTTCATGGACAAAGTCCAGAGCTGCCAAAGCTCCCACTACTTTGCCGTGTCACACTAATAGCTTCCAGATCCCATCACATATTAAATCCATGTGGCTTCAGCGAAGCCATCTATTTAATGCAATTCGCTAAATGCCTGCGCAGCCCCGCTGACAGTGACATATTAGTTTTGCTGCCTTTTGCAATCTGATATCTCTGAATTTGCCACCGTACTAAAGATTTGATTAATGTGGTTCCATTTGGATGCAGTAATTGGCTGCGACTGTTGTAGAAAATAATCAGGCTTTCATTCCTTACAAGTGCACGGACATGCTAATGAGAGAGTGGGTTAATTAAGCCTGCGGCAGAAAGCGACAGTTACTGATGACTGTTATGACAAACCACCGACTCGGCATTTGGGAGCAGGACAGCAAATTTGCACTTTATGAAGTTACAGGAAAACTAGGACATAAGGAATAAATAGTTACATCTGTTTGGTGAAAGGGTGGGGAGAAGAAAGAGGGGCTCAAGGGGAAGAGAAAAGAACAAGCGAAAGATGTTCTCCCCGAGAACAGGGCCCTGGTCACAGGATTCAGGAACTGGTGGCAGAGACCTCCTGTGCTTCGGTGGGTGCTGTGGATTGTCCTTGAGTGACAAGGGGCTGGCGGTACGTGACACACCCCGTCCAGCACTTGTGTTAGGGACTTTCTGCAAAAGGACCAGCCGGCAGCTCAGTTGACTAGAAACAGAAAGAGATTCAGGGAAAGAGAGGGAGAGGTGAAGGGAAGAAGCAGAGCACACATGCTCAGAGCCCTCTTACCTGGGGAGCGGGGGTCCCGGGAAGGTCACATGACTGTTCCCCCTTTCCTGAGAATCTGTTCTGTACACATCCCGGGTGAATCAAATGACCAGTCTACTTAGTGGGTCTTTCAACTCGCTTTCTCTCCCCAAATGGATTCCTGCTTCTGGGTTTGACTCTCAGAGCCAAACCCCAGCTCCCTTCTTTGCACTGGGCGGGGTGTACTTCAGCTCTGCTAGCTCCCCTTGGTTCTCCGCTGTCCCTTTCTTTGTCTCTCTAAGCCATTTAGGTCTCAAGGGACTGAGCTTCCTGATCACCTTCTGGGGTTCCGCAGGGTACTTGGACTTACAAATACTTCATCTCTCCCTAGCCAGCTTGGGGGCCCCAGAATTTCTCTATCAACTTCTTTATTTCAGTCTGCATTCATCTTTTTTTCCCCCAACCAATGATAATAAGTACCTAATAGATATAAATCACTGCGCTGGGCATGAGGAGGAAACAAACATGAATCTAACTTGGGCCCTGCCTTTGGGGAGCTTCTAGACTGTAGGAGAGAAAAGCCACATATCCAAATCGCAAACTGTGGTGAGTGTGATTAGAACAGAATACATGACGAACCTGTGGGAATTCAGAAGGAAGGAGATCACTTCTGTCCAGGCACACGGGACGCTTCATAGAAAAGGAGGCTGTGAACCCAGGCAGTGTCGGAAAGGGCATGGCAGGGAGGGAAACCAGCAAGAGCAAAGTGACTGTGATCCAGTGATGTGGTGTGTTTGGGGAGATGGAGCTGGACAGTCATGTGGGGACAAACGGCAAAGAGTCTCAGTGTCCCAAAACAGTTCAGGTTTATTCTGCAAGTGATGGGGCATTATCGGATATTTTTTGAGTCCAGCATGTCATAATCAGAGCTGTGCTTAAGAGCGATGCTTTTGAAAGCAGAGGTGTGGTGTAAGGCACCTGGTGGAGAGGCGTGGGGATAAACAGGAAAGCAGAGGTCAGGGAGAAGGCCATCCTGGCCTTCAGAGAGTCTGAATGGGAGTGCACTGGAGCGGGGGCTGTGACCATGAACCCAAGTGGATCTTCTCAGTGTGGCAGGGCCATACTCTTAGGGCAACTGCCCTTTTGGGCTTCTTTTGAGCTCAGAGCTGGGGGAAGAGGATTCCGGGGGGAAACTTCTGAGCAGGGCCAACTAATGATTGCAGCTGAACTTTCCTCTGATGGCGAGCATCCTCCGATCCACGAGGAGAATTTAAGTCGAAGACACAGCAACTCGTATCTGCTTCTGTGTTTAAGAAACGGGGCAGCAGAAGGCTCACTAAGTTGTTGAAACCCGTCCAATCCACAAAAATCCAGTTTATGGATGGCAGTTCCAGGAACTCCTCTGTGGCACCCTGGGAGGTCATCTATTCATTGGTCCGCTATTCTTTTGGCGGTCAGGTCATCAACTCTCCCACCTCCCCATCACCACCCTCCCCAATCCCACCAAAACAAACAGACAAACAAACAATTTATATACATGAACTGCATTGTCCAACACAGGTAGCTGCAAGGAAATTCTGTTTATTGAAGGCCTACTATGGTCAGCACCTTACATACTTTATTTCTTATAATTCTTATTTTACGGATGAGGGTACTAGAACTCAGACATGTAAAATACAAGCCTAAGTCTGCATAACTAGTAATGGGGTGGGCAGGGCCAGGTGTAAAAGCTGGTTCTGTCTGATGCAAAACTGTGATCTTTCTCTTGACTATGGAGAATTCTTTTTATTACATGGAAACTTAATAAACCGTAAATTTTTTGAGTAAGACCAGCTTAGACTCAGGTGGAGCGTATTTTATTCTCAGACCCTGGCATGAGCCTGCCCTCGCCCTGCGCACCTCTCATACCCTTCAGCACAAGTATATTCTGTCCAAAGAGATGCTTGGAAGCTTAAACCCATGATTTTGCAATGCGCCGCGTTCTAGGTGCTTGACATTGGCGTGTTGAAGGGGCTCCACTGCTCAAGCCATGTGCTCTTTAGAAAGAGTTTTCCCAGAGGTCTTTGCTCTTGGCTGGAAGGAGATTGGAAAGTACAGACCCAAAGAGGTAGACTTTGGCCTACATGGTCGACATGTCTCTGACGAAGCTTATTGTGGTCATGTTTCCTATGACTGAGCCACCCTTCTGGGAAAGAGCCCCAGAAAAAGGGGGAAAAGTACCAGCAAATCAGTCTCCAAGGAGAGCAGATGTCTAAGGATTGGAGAAGGGTCCCTCTCCAGTCACTGGGAAGCAACATCCCTCATTTACCAGATTAGCTGAAGCCTCCCAGACCTGCCAGTCTCCTTCTGGGGGAGATTCTGCAGCCTGGGCACTGGGGCCTACCTGGGTACCAGGGATTTAGACTAGAGGATTTCATGGTCTGAAAATGGCTTAAGAATGTGGTTGGAATCACCCAGAGCACATTTTCAACACTTAAATTGCTATCTTCATAGTTTTTAGTATTTGCAAGTTGCCTTCATACCATTTTTCTCCTGTTTCCCTCAGTGCTTCCCCCACAACTCAGTTTTCCCCCTTGCTCTTTGGAAAGGCTCCAGGCTTCAGCATTTCCCTGAGGCCTGGAGCCACTCCCTCTGTTCTACTGTTTTATCCTGTTTATTTATTCTGAGTTGAATTGTGTTCCCCTGAAAATTTGTGTCTGCCTGGAACCTCAGAATATGACTTTTTGGAAAACAGAGTCTTTGCAGGTGTGATTAGTTAGGATGAGGTCATACTGGGTTTGGGTGGCCCCTAAATCCAATGACTGGTGTCCTTAGAAGAAGAAGAGAGGACACAGAGACACACAGGGGAGGTGGCCATGTGAGGACAGAGGCAGAGATGGGGTGATGCCGCCACAAGCCAAGGTGTGCTGGGAGCCACCAGGAGTCGGGAAAGACAAGGAAGGATGCTTCCCTAGAGCCTTCAGAGGGAGCACTGATGCATGGACACCTTGATTTCAGGCTTCTGGCTTCTAGAGCTGGGAGAGAATACATTTCTGCTGTTTCAAGCCACCCAGTTTGTGGTCTTTGCTACTGCAGCCCCAGGAAGCTGACACACCCTCTCAGGTGAGGCTCTGACACCTCTTCCCAGTGGAAGCTCGGGCTTCACAGAGGAAACCCAGGCAGGTCTCTGTCACCTCCCTGCCCTGAGGCAGGAGCGTAGGGATTTTTTGGCTTTAAGATCCATCCATTTCCAGCCAGAGGCTCATTTCTTGCTTCACTCTGTTTAGTTCCGCAGTCCAAGTTTACTCCCTTCCACAAGGCTGCAGATCTGATATCCTGGAGATAGCCCACTGGGAGCAGAACTGAACACATTCTAAGTTCCCAGCCTCTGCATGACCTAGATGATCATTTATTCTCAGACAAAAACCATCCCTCCACAAATGTTTGAACCCGACTCGGATTTCAGACCCCACTTCCCGTGTGTTGGGAACGGGTGGAGATGGGGAGGTAGGTTGTGTTTTCGACCAATTCCACCTCTTCCTCCTGCCCTCTGAACGCCAGTGGGAGATGCTCCAGAAAGTTCTGCATCATCGTCCAAAGGCAAGGGGACCCTGACTCCTCTTTGCACCATCACACCTGCCTCTTTCACCAGGCATTCCCTCCTCCCGCCCTGTCTCCCTTGTTCAATTGTGATGGCCTCGCTCCTGGGGGCTGTCAGAGGGTCTCTGCTCATTTCATACCTGACAGGACCTCTCCCAGAAACCCCGGAGGGAGACACCGTTAAAGTATTTTATGCTGGGGGAGAGGTGGGTTTCTGTGTAATAAAACCCAAAGCCATTGAACAAGCCAGCTCCCGGGTAATTACTGGGACGGAGGAGATAGCTTCCATATGCCGGGTGGGCGCTCGCAGGCCAAACCTGCATCTGTTCCCTTTGTTCTGTCGGAGAACAGAGCCAGGAGGGGGTCTGACCTCCCGATAAACCCTCCACCAGAACCCTCTGCCGAGCTTCAGGGAGAAGAGGGGGCTGGGTGAGGTCAGAGGGTAGCAACATCTGGCAGAAGGAGGGGTCGGGGTGGGGGAGTGGGGTGAAGGGACAGGGGAAAGGGATGGGGGCCGGGGCTACCCCTCCATAATCAATAAAGCCAGCTACCAGAGGACATCAGAGAACCATTCATTAACGAGCTCGTTAAGTGATCGATAGGCTTAATTTTCCTGTCAAATGTGGACTTCCCTTGTAAACATGTCAACCGGGGAAAGTTCAAGCTTGTCACTTGGATTTATGGCTGGAATAACATGTAGGTGGAAAAGAGAGGGCAGGTCCCTAGTGACCCACCAGCGCTATGAAATGGTCAGGCCAGTGTATCCAGGTGCCTCCAAGGCCCTGGGCTTTTCTTCCTACAGCTGAGATAACAATCACAGCCTCGGTTCTCACTCTGTCATCCTCCCAGGAATGAAGAAATGGTGATCTCGCTGCTACCGTTCCCACCTCCGCAAGCGCTGTCCCCGGGGTTATTCACTGATTCACCTGGTTATCCCGAGGGACATCCCAGTGTTGGACAGACTCTCCCAAGCTGTGCTCTTAGAAAACAAATCCTCTTTTCCTCTCTGGTTCTCCTGGAAGATCAAGACTAAAGGAAAATAGTACTGAAAGCCCCAGTCGTGTGACACAAACAAGCCATCAGCTCCTCAGTGATCTGGAAAATTGCTGGTGACACTCGGGGGACAGGCTGGAGGGGAGGTGGGCACAGGGGGAGTGGCCCACTCAGAGCAAGTGGAGGGCCGGTGGAGGACCGCCTGCAGCCCGCAGCCTAATGGGTGGTCCTGTGGGGAGCCTCCAGTTAACGCGCCACGTTACATCAGCCAAGCACGGCCACGCTCCCCAGATGTAGAAGAAATACAGACACGAGACAAGTGAGCCTTTTGGATAATTGAAAATACAGTTCAAAATCCACTAGCATCCATTAGGGCTATGACCGCGAAGTACTAGATACGGCAGAGAGGCTTTTCAGGACCTGGCTGTGGGCTGCTTTCACCAGCACGGTGATGGAATTTGGACCTGGAGATGTTCTGTCCTCCTTAGGATTAAAATATACTTGGTCTTGTATGGTGGACTTTCCTCTCTGGCCTGGCTGTGGACCACCCGAGGGCAGGGGCCTCTGTCTCTCATGCCTGGGTATCTCCTACAACATCTGGGAGAGGGTCTGAGTGCAGAGCCACTGCTGCACCAGCCACAGATGGGCCCAGGAGCGCACACCTTCGAGGCTCCATCTCATCAGCCCTCAGAGCCTCTGCTCTGGGGCACCAGGAACTTCATCCCTGGGGCCCTCAGTGCAGGGAGAGCTAGGGTGGAGGAGAGCCTGAGGGGGCAATTATCTCTAGGTGGAAACTCTGTGACAGGCTTGCTCCAGCAGCCCTTATCAAACTGGTGTGTGTGTGTGTGTGTGTGTGTGTGTGTGTGTGTGTGTGTGTGTGTGTGTGTTTGCTCTGCCTGGTTCTTACAAAGGACAG
>NW_020175192.1:5977387-5979671 GCF_003031525.2 Neophocaena asiaeorientalis asiaeorientalis
TGTGTGTGTGTGTGTGTGTGTGTGTGTGTGTGTGTGTGTGTGTGTTTGCTCAGCCTGGTTCTTACAAAGGACAGGCCCTCTGTAGGCCTTCCTGGCCTTTCATTTCATAATATATCATTATTGGTCTGGAAATGTGCTAAGCCTGGAAACATATACCAGACTGCAGCTTTCTGTGGTGACACCAAACTTGTGAGGCTCTCAATCCTCGGGCAAGGAGTCAGGAGGAAGGCCTGTCTACTCTTTGATGTTCTCCTAATTCTTCTTTTCCCAGAGCTGAACATTTGGTTTAGGTGTATAGGCTTGCTTGCATTTGAATATCCTCGAAGTGGTACATCAACAATAATGGTAATAATAACGGCAAAGCTATACCTTTTTTGAGCACTTACCTTATAATACCGAGCTCTCTGATCAGGCCTCTGATTCTGTGACAAAACCACAGTTTTGCCGAAGGCCACACCGGTGGTTGCAGATGGAGACCGGGCGGTCTGCGGCCTCCAAAGACCAGGCTTGTTGATAACTCTGATGCATTAGTACCTCAGAGAGTCCACGGCCATCTTAATTTTACGAAATTGCAACATGTTTGCTCTATTGGTCAGAAATCTGTATGTTTGTTTTTGTGGCAGGATCTCTGAGCACCTAGAGGCAGGGATTTTCTGCCTCTAATGTTCTCTTGAATTGAGTCTCTCGAAAGGCCCCAGGACCAAGTTTGGACACCAACAAAAGCCCTGTTGGAAAGAGGTGTGAGGGGGGCTGGGAGGTCTGTTAGTCATGGAGCCACCTCTTGGCAGGGACCTGACCCTCATTTTCCTTTAATGCGGTCAAGGCCGTTGAACCCAGGCCCAGACAACTTCCCTCAAAATCCTATTGCATTCCAGCCTGTGATTATTAATTATTATTATTAAAACAATCTTTCTTACTTATTGAGCACCTACTAAGTGCCAGGGACAGCCCAAGCTACTTTACAAATGCTCTGATTATCACAATAACTCTACCCCGGAGGGACTCTTGTTACCTCTGTTTATAGATAAAGAAACTGAGGCTTAGAGAGTGGAAGGACCTTCCCCAGGGCCAGGAGGGAGAGGTCTGCTCACCTCTAGAGCCTTGTTCTCAGGCAGGCAGCTTCCCAGATTCTCTCCCCTCTCCCAATCCTCTCATCCAGAACTCCTCTGCACAATCCACTTTCAAAAGTGGCAAGGAGCCTGGAGCACAGCCTGCACGGCTACTTTCCGCCTGGTGTCCTCTTGTTTTCTGACCTGGTGTCTGGTGAGCATAGACAACAGATTCTCTGCACTGTGCTGGGACGGGAAGGACTGAAGTCTGTGCTTTGACTGTGTGTAGCATCTGCGGCAAGCTCTTCCCAGGAAATGGAGGGATTCCTTCTATTCCAAGTGGTCAAGCCCAGAGGAAGCAGACATGCCTCATGAATGCGTTCCTTCAGCCTGTAAGAAGCAGTGAAAACTTCAGAGGCTTCCAGCCTCCTCAGCCTCTACCCATGACTCAGGTCTGCACCTCCCTGGAGCGGTGGTCTTGTCCTGGGGGCCTGCTGATACCTGGATGCGACACTTTGTTTTGGGTACCAGCTTCCTCTCTCCCGGGACTGTTGGAGAAAGAAGCAAGAAGATGTGCCCTGTATTTTGGAAAACATATCTTTCAGCCCTGCTCGGCCCAAATGTCCTTGAACCCAGGCGTTTTCATGGTAAAGAAGACTGATCAATAGCCCCGTTTCCAAGAGACAGGGAGGTTCTTTAACTTGCAGGAAGCGAAAACCCTGTCTGGGCTGGAAAGTCCTGAGCTCCGCACGCTGACACTAGCTCCTGGGAACCAGCAAGTGAGATGAATTGGGAGCCTAGAGCAAAATATTTGGCTTCATGCAATTTAGTTTCTTTCTACTACTTGCTTAAAATTCTGTGGAACAATTAAATCTTAAAAGTGTCTCATGAGTACCTTGGGCTCTCTTTTCCTTCGGTTTTATTGATTGTATCTGATATCACTCACAAGAACAAGAATTTTTTTTTTTAAACATTTAATAAGACCGTTTGGTTGGAATCCAGAAAGAGAAAGTCTGCAAAGTGGGAAAGCATCTAAACCACGGCAGCTGGCTCAGCTCAGCAAGTAGAAAAGCTCACATCATCCTCGGGTTGTCTTTGATCAGGGTCTTGATGGGGACCAGTGAGGAAATAGCTCTGAATGAAGGCTGGGTGTTCCTGCCCGTGAGTATGTAGTGTATCCTTGGGGATAAGGCAGAAGATAAACACTCCAGGCAAAAAAAAAAAAAAAAAAAAAC
>NW_020175192.1:5979717-5988741 GCF_003031525.2 Neophocaena asiaeorientalis asiaeorientalis
AAAAAAAAAAAAAAAAAAAAAGACTTAAGGATCCTTTAAGGAGACAGATGAGCGAAAACAAACGAATACAAGGATCTTCTCCTCTCTCCACCCAAGCAGCCTCCTGAGGGCTGATTTACAGGTAACATTGTACTTCTAAATTTCTGCACCAGGTAATCAAACTGAGTGACTTAATGCCACATAGCTCAGGTGTGAAGCAGTCACTGAAGGTAGAAAACCATCATAAGCAAGTATTTATTTCATTTTTTCTGATCCCCTCTTGGCAAGTGGTTTACTCATTCTCTTTCCAAAGGCTTCCAGACATCTGAGCTGAGGAGGACCTGAGTGAATTAACAGCCTCAGGCTGGCTGATGAAGGCAGAACGTGCTGCCTGAGCCTCTTTTTAAAAATCCAAGTGAAAAGGTGTTTGAGAATAATAAAATCTAAGAGCCGCCTCTTGTCTATCCTGGAAGATGGGCTACCTGCCCACAGCATGGAGGTGTCACCAGAAGCTTCGAACGCAAGGCCCCTGCCAAGATGGGGATGACGATTTCTCAGCAAAAGGGGAAATGGAGGGGCAAGGAGGAGGTGGAGAAGGAATATGATTGCACTGGGCTTTGATGGCCTTGTGCCTTCAAGCCCCACGAAAGAGGGATTTGAACTGCAGCTCAATACAGAGCAGCGATCTCTGTTGGTAGCGGGGTGGTGGTGGGGGGCAGGGGGGCGTGGCACAGCTGACTTTTATAGGTTTGGAATGAAAAATGTTTTTAATTAAGGAGTGGAATCGGGGCTTTTAGTCTCGCTACACGCTATGTACCTGTCAAATCGGCTGGATGGGAATTGTGTTCTGACCTTTCACCCCCCCACCTACTTTAACCAAAGGACTCGGGGAGAGTGTAGAGGAGTCACGAGCATCTGAGAAGATCTGAGGCTGCTTGCGGGGTGACACATGCAGAACACACCCCGATGCAGGGAGCACCCCCCCGATCCCATCGTGAGTGACTTACAGCGTGAATCCAGCTGCCTGGCTCGGGAAGGAAAAGTGGGTCTGCGTCACCACTGGCTGTGGACAAGAAGGAGAGCCGTGAAGGCTAGGGGACCCAACAAAACTAGAGAAACAAACAAGAAACATAAGGACAATAAAAATTTAGAAATTAAAAAGTGAAACAAAGCTAGAAAGATAATGTTCTGTGGCAGTACTCTCACTTGATAAAAGCCATCTCCAAAGTACCCCCAACCCCCCAAAAAAACCTTGTAAACGAAGGGGAATCGTTCTGTGCAGGTGACAGTGCTCGTGGGAGATGCCCACAGACAGCAAGCTTTGGTAACATCTGTGTGGAATTTCAGGACCCAGCAAAGGAAGGAGTTACGGGAGGAAGCCACCGTTCTCTCCTGGTGATAAACTCGGTGGTCTGAGCTCAGCTTCTGGAATTTTTCCCAATTCTTCTTTTTTTTTTGAAAGCCTCTCAGTCATAAGGTGCTTCCATATGAGACGTGAGTCCTTCCCTAAATATTGGAAAGAGCCTCCTGGGAGTTAAGCCATGAGAGGTACGCGGGCCTCTCACTGTGGCGGCCTCTCCCGTTGCGGAGCACAGGCTCCGGACGCGCAGGCTCAGCGGCCATGGTTCATGGGCCCAGCCGCTCCGCGGCATGTGGGATCTTCCCGGACCGGGGCACGAACCCGTGTCCGCTGCATCGGCAGGCGGACTCTCAACCACTGTGCCACCAGGGAAGCCCCATCTATGTACTTTATATATAGTAGTTTGTATCTGCTAATCTAAAACTCCCTCTCCTCCTTCCCCTTTGGTAACCACAAGTTTGTTTTCTATGTCTATGAGTCTGTTTTGTTTTATAAATAATTTCATGTGTATTATTTTTTTAGATTTCACATATAAGTGATGTCATATAATATTTGTCTTTGTCTGGCTAACTTCACTTAGTATGATAATCTCCAGGTCCATCCGTGTTGCTACTCTCCCGCTGCAGAGCACAGGCTCCAGACGCGCAGGCTCAGCAGCCGTGGCCCATGGGCCCAGCTGCTCCGTGGCATGTGAGATCATCCTGGACCGGGGCACGAACCCGCGTCCCCTGCATCGGCAGGCGGATTCCCAACCACTGCGCCACCAGGGAAGCCCATGGAGACCTATTAATATTCTGCCACAGTTGAAGGCAAGGACGGTGTGATCGATCAGCTACACCCCCTCATATAAATTATTTGTTATATCATATCATTGATACATACACATAGATACTACATTGTTCACCATGCAGAAAGTTACTGAACAAGTTAAATTATACCGGTTTCGTTTTCTTTGTTAGACTTACTGTTTCTCTTACGATTATGTACTGAAATTTGTTGAACGATTTTTATCACATTTAGTATCAGGCATTGCGTTACAGCTGACAGAGATAACTGCTAACATTTATTGAGCCCTCACTATGTGCCAGGCATTCTTTTAAGCACTTTACATATATTAACTTATTTACTTGATACAGCAAACCTATATGCAGCTCAAACATGATCTGTAATTGATGCTATCATCTTGCTTGGCTGCAAATAAAAATTTCGTAATATCCTATAAGCATATGGTTAGCAATACGGCTGGGAATATGGGTAGAGAGATTGGGCTATTGTGATTAAGTGAGAGCATTTATCTAGTTCACACCAGCACAAATTCAGTTTGATGGCTTAAGAAAAAAGTGTTGACATTTGGATTCATAAACATTATAACTTGGGAGAAGAGGGGTCCAAGGTCATTGCTGTGGTGTCGGTCTTGGGAAGAGTCTCAGCAAGAGAGCAGGAAAGGGAAGAAAGTCCCACGCTTTGTTGTCAGCATGTTCTACACGTCTGATAGGAGGGAGCTTTAAGGACCCCATTGGTTCATCAGGCTGCGATGATGATCGTGGGTCTCTGAGTCTAAAGCATGAGAGGAGCTGTGACTTGCTGGGATTCTCTTCACTGCACTCCTGGAGAGATGCTTACTTTGCCCATTGCCTGTTATTTATTGGTGATAATTCTTGCTATTAAGTCAAAACATGGAGGTTGAAGGATTTATAGACTCAGGAAGGCTATGATGCCTCACTCTCTCTTCTTACAATTTGACACACAACGGGACCTTAATTCGCCTTTGTTGAGGGAATCAGCAGATTTCTCTCCAGCCTACACAGGCACCGTGATAGCAATTTGTGATCTTATTATGTTAGGTTCACACCCTATTAGTATTTATTTTAGTTAATATAATGCAATTAGAGTGTAATCATATCAGCAACTTTCAGATCATGTCAAAAAAATAAAAGTTATTGAAATACCAGTGCTAATGTAAAGTGATGGAAAATAGCTAATGCGTGGAAATATTTGGATTGAGTTAGGCATGAGGAGAAAGCTGGGCAGTGGGAGGCGTGGGGGAATCAGATCTTTGGCTTCTGAGATCTCTGTTGACATGCTCAGGGCTCAGGGCTGCCTCTTGCCTCTGCGTTCTTTCCCGGTTGGGGATGTGATCCTTTTACTCTTTATTCAGACAAAGTTCTCTTTGGGTGCATCCAAGAAGGTGGTCCTGAGGTTGATCATGGGAAGACAGAGATGGAGATCGAATTCCAACTTTTCTCTAAGTGGCTGTGTGACGCAGGCAAGCCTTCTACCTTCTCTGGGCCCTTAGTCCTCACCTGTAAGACAAGGAAGGTGTCCTAGATAATAATAAGGTCCTCTGACTCTGTTATTATATTTAATGATACTATCACTTCTCTGAGCCTAAGCTGAGCTATGAGGCACATTAAACTGATGCTGTTTTTTTTGGCTGGAGCAAAGCCCCAAGTGGCCCAGTGGCCACAGAAGACCAGCACTTCAGCACTGTGCAAACTGTTAGGTACCATTCAGTGCGTGCAGCCCTATCCTACCAGACCTTCTAGGACCTGGGTGGTGGAGTGTGGACAACTATTTCCTTCAGAGGGTGTTAAAGCTTTATAATGCCTGGCTTGGTCATAGTTTCTCATTCTGCAGCCCTTTCCTCAGTGCCTTGGCCGATCCTGATTTCCCCACCTGTTAAGGGGGTAGGTGGGGAATTTGGGCAGGTAGAAGATTCTGGAAAAGAAGCCAAGTGAAGAAGAAAAAGTAGTCTAAGAGCCAGATACCAATTTCCAATTTTGTTTTGGCAGCTCTGATTCTGGCTTCCCCGCAGAAGGGTGCAGTGCCATCTGTGGGCTCTTTTCCAACTTTTGGACTCTTTTTTGGCTCTGACCATGACCACAAGAAGCTCATTGTTCGGTGCTTGTTAGCTATGGCACCGGTGGTGCAACTCTGAGGAAATAATTATCACTTATTTCTGAGAAGAAGCCTCCAGCTGGATCCGCGCTTGTAGTGGTGCATACATCTCGCAAAGAATTGTTATTTAAGCAATAATCCTGAGAAATTGGTCGTTACCCGCGTTAAACGACTCAGCCCATTGCCAAGGATGGTTAACGCTCTAATAAACTGGTCATTAAATGCAGTAACAATGAATTTCGAGGGGATTATTGCTATTATAAACCTTAATCAATAGTTTATAACAGCAATAATGTGGTCTTTCTCTTAATGGTAAGTAGGGCGGCTTGCGCCATCACCTTGAAAATGTTTCTGTGGTGGCTGGTGAGTCAGAGGGGAGGCCTTCTCAGTGCCACTCACTCTTCAGGGTCACACCAGGGATGGCAAAGGACACCTTGGGGGCTCTTGACTGCCCTGGTCTGTTCTCTGGGGACCAGGTGTGGAGCAAGAAGAAAGGGATTCACTTCTAGCCCCCATGGTCCTCCCCCATTACAGACACAGTGAAGCGCTGGGCATGGGAATGCTTGGATGTGCCCGGGCGTGAGACTCAAGATGAGGATAGGTTCAAGATGAATCTCCTCGTGGATGGGTGGTGATTAGGAAGGAGAAATGACCACCTACTTAGGGGCGTGGAGTCTGCTAACTTGTGATGTGCCTCCAGATAAAAATCACATCACTTTCAGGAGCCTCTGAAAGATGGAGCTTGCAATCAATCATGTCCCAAGTCCCTCTCTGGTATAATGCTCTGTGGTTCTTTTCATAATATTGGCATCTTATATTAGTTTACCATTATAGAGTAATAAGAATAATAACTTATGTAATCCTTGGTACTGTTCTCAGTTGTTTGCATTTATGAACTCATTGAATCCTTACAACAACCCTGCTTCTATTATCAAGGACTCTGAGGCTGAAGAGATTAAGAAACTTCTCTGAGTGCAGAGCTAACCCCAGGTGGAGCTGGGATTTCAACACAGAGAGTCAGAGTCTGTGTTCCTCCTTCTTACCTTCTCTCTAGAAGTCCCCCTTCATTATTTAATTCAATCCTCACATCCTTTGAGGTAGGCTGGTTGGAGCTGCCATATTGGTTTTACGGATGAGTCAGCCAAGGCTTCTGCTTCTGGCTGTGTATGTGCCAGAGAGCTGTGCTGCGAGCTTCCAGACCAGCAACTTCTCTCTCCAATGATGTGGGCTGGGCACAGCCTGATGCCAGACTCCTCTTCACTGGGATCTCTTCCAACAAAAGGAAGGGAAAAGTTCATCCCCTCCCACATTGCCGGAAGCAGGCCCTGGGGGACAGGAGGTCTGATTATTTTATCCAGCCTGACGTTGCTTAGAATGCATGGGAAAATGGACCTGCAGTAGACTTTGGGAGAAAGGGTATTTGGGTATTTAAAATTTTTTCTTTATTATAGAAAATTGAAGGCATGTATTGAAGGAGAGTTTAATGAACCCGCATGTAACCATCGCCAGCTTGAGCCGTTATCAACACATGGTCTATCTTGTTTCATCCAACCAGCCTCTCACCCCTTCTCACTCTGGAGTATTTTGGAGTAAACCACAGATATCATAGCATTTCATCGGTTATCACTTGGGCATGAATCTCTAAACGTTATCTTTTTTTTTTTTTTTTTTTTTTTTTGGGTATGAGTTAAGGATTCTTTACAACAATAATCACAATACTGCAGTTGGACCTTGAAAATGGACAATAATTCCTTACTATCATCAACGGTGTAGTCAGATTTCAAATTTCCCAGATTGTCTCATAAATGTGCTGGGGTTTTCTTTTTGCTCCAGCTACTCACATGCTCTGTCACCTGAGACAAATCCCTTCCCTGTTTTGTTTCCATTTACTCATCTGTAGAATGGGATATACAATCCACTCTCCTTCTCTTCCATCACTGGTCACTGCGTGGTTGAGACGAGGCTTTCGCTGGAAGGCCTTTCAATGGCAGCATCTCTTAATAAGCTGCACTGTCATGCCTGGGTCTCCTCTGCAGACCCAGGGAGGAACACTCAAGGGGCTGCCCCCATAGTGCGCCCTTTTGAGTTTGACCTTCTTTTCTTCTGGCACACGCCAGAGAGCAGACTTATTATAGGGATGGAGGGGAGGGAGAGCAATCCTTCATGCCAGCACTGCCTCCCTGCCAGGTGGCCTGTCTACAGAGGAAGCCGGAGCGTCTTAGTGACCTTTCTCCCGGAGAGGAAAAGGGAAGATGCTGGCTGCATTTAGACCACCAGTGAAGTGATGCTGCCCCTCCAAAGCCAGCCTTGGGGCAATCAGGCCACACTGAATGAAGAAGCCCCATTCTCCTCTTATCCTTGGTCCTCTGGGTTATAACCCCAGTTCTGCCACTGCCCCACTGTGACTCTACTTCCTCCTGTGCAAAGTGGGAGGGCTGGGCAGGAGATGTCCTGGAAGAGTGTAGAGAAACACCTGCAGGCTTTTTCAATCTTTATATTTTCTTCTGGAATTTATACACGGCTGAGAGGGAAACCTCTTCCCTGGACTTTCTCTCCCCACCTCCCTCCCTCTCTACCCACCTTGAGAATTTTAGGACTAAAGGGTGGCCTGTGTCACTTGGTGTGCTAACATCCTATGAAGCCAAGGTTTTGCCCAATTTACCAAGGTGTTTCCTGTCCTGCAGAGCTAAGAGGGCCGTGTCTGCTGGACAGTGGCTCCTGGGGCAGGAGGTTGCCCTAAATGACCTTTGATGGAGCTCCTTCTTCTAGGTTTTGCCTGGGACATCAGATTCTTTTCTGTAAGATGTGTTTACCCACAGCGACTTGTGCCTTGGGGATGTTGAACAGGGATAATTCATAAACACAAGAGATAGATCAGGACATTGAAATGGGGATGATTTAACAATAGGAAGACCCACCAAATATCTGCTTGCCTTTTTCTCTTCTGGACTCTGAGTTGGGCTGTGGGCCAGGACAACTGGCCCAGTTTTCTCACCATTCTCCCACCCACGGTGCAGCTCGGTCTCCACCCGGAGTCTCCTCATCCACCTGGGCCTTACAGCGGATGTTCTGCTTGGTGATTCAGCCTCGACACCCAGCTGCCAGTGGGTGGGGGTCTCTGGAGGGTCTGCAGGTTCAAAAAGTCTCTTTTCTTCCCAGGTGGGAAACTTTAGGATTTATTCAAGGTGCACTTCTAGAACCGCTACCCTGGGCTGACTGTCCTTCTTCAGCCCCTGGGCCACATCTGGTGGGGTCCGTTTTGCCAGGCTGCCCCTCCAGGCCTTCCCCAGGGTCCCCAGTCTCCTGTTGCTCCTTTGTCCCCAGCCTTTGTAGAGGGGAGCTGAGGCCAGCGGCAGAGGGTGGAGGACATAAAAAAGACTGATCTGGAATAAACGGAAAAGTTTACTCTGTGCGGCAGCGAAATAAAAAAGCTCATTCAGAAAGTTAATGATTTATTTTATAGTTTCATTATCAGGGTCACATTACTCAATAGCATTTCAAACATGTCATTTGTACAAACTATGGTAATTAAAATTTATAACATACTTCATCAGCAGCATATGAATCTTTTAGCCGGCACTCTGCTGTCATATAAACAGTGTAATTTCAGCTGCAATTCACCCTTTATTGGCTCTCATTTGTGATTTAACAGCCATCAATGACTGTGCTATAAAGAATAAATTAACCATCCGTAAACCTGACGATGACAGGGACAGTCAAATAGACTTAAACGCCTTCCGCCCAGCTCTGGGAGCCGACAGAGAACAGGTGAAGGCCAGGTACACACCAGACCCTCTGCACAAAGGACCTTCCTGCCTCCTGCTGCCTGCTTTCACCAGGATGCCTCCTTGTCGGCCCCGAGTTCCCTCTGGCTGCCACTTGTAGGAGTATCAGCTTCTCTGCTCCCAGGATGGGGAGGTGGAAGGAGAAATGGCCCCTTCACAGACGCATCTTGGGATGTCTGTGCCCGTGCTGGGAGCTAAGCTATCATCTGCAGGGTAATTGTCAAGAGAGAACGTTTGGAAGTGTGCAGGGGCATTTTCCGTTGATCTAATAGCTGGGCGGGGGAACCACTGGCATATGGGAGTTGGGGCCAGAGATGTAAGGCTGCAGAGAGCAGGATTTGTCCCCACTCCAGTGCCTTGTGTCAGAAACACTGTCAGTCCAAACTTCTTGTGCAATGAGGAGACGGGGCAAGGGCCTTGCTGCCAGCTGTCCTGGCCCTCAGGGCAGAGACGGAATGAGAGCCTAGTCTGAAGGTGATGGCGCCTAGGGCAGGTCTGGCTGGCTCGCAGGGAGTGACAGTCCGGATGGATCAGGAACATTCCCCCTCTGAGGGCCACGCTCCTCGGCGCCCCCTTGGCGGGGGTGACGGTCGGGGCGCTCTGGCTGGGCCGCATGACTGACACTGCACACAGCTCATAAATGAAGTGGATTGGATTTGTTACTGAGACGTCTCCAAGGAGCCTGGGTCATGCAGGCCAATAAAATTGGCCTCATAAATTCATCCTGACATGCAGGATTACTCCAGCCTGCTGAGGTCACCTTCCTGCCCTGATTTATCACCCGCCTATGGGTTAATAATACTGTTTACTGAGTGTTCCCTTCTCGTTTCGCCACTTGCCCTCCCTTTCTTGGAGAAGATACTGATCAGAGCATCTCTTTGGAAGGGTGTGATGGGGGGAGAGAGGAGTGGAAGGAGTACGTGGGTGGGGCGTTGTTTCATTCTGGGCTGTTTTAAAGCAATATATATATATATATATATATATATATTTTTTTTTTTTTTT
>NW_020175192.1:5988845-5995039 GCF_003031525.2 Neophocaena asiaeorientalis asiaeorientalis
GTGCATGGAACATTAAATAAGAAGTGACTTTTCTGTCCTTCCCCTGGCCGAGTCATAGGCGACTCACCCCCATGAAGGGTGTGCCAATGACCAGTCTCTGCTTCGAAATATTATGGGATTTAGTGCTGATATGGAGAAGCTGGTGGAGAGCAGATGCCTGTCCTTTCTCTTCTCATGACCAGAAGATGTCGGTGGTAAGAGCATGGAAAATCCTCACGGATTTTAAAGTCCCTCCCACACCTGAAGTTCTCTGACACCCCTTCTTCCCATTGACAAGCTTCCACGTGTTACCTTCGGGGCTTGCGTGCTACAGTTTGAATGATCCAAACGAAACCGAAGCAAAACCACGGAAAAATTAGGTGGGTGGCTCTTTAAATGTTTCCCTTCCGTACAACAAGTCGTCTGGGCAGTGCCCGAGTCCCCTCTTCCTTCTTGTAGCAATGGGCTTGAGACCAAGCGCTTGGCCGTGACACCATAAATAAATGAAATCGGGGGCCCTCAAGCATGTGACTGCAGGGTCTCAAGGCTGACTTGAATCAGGAGGCCTGGGCGAACTCAGGGGCAGAGCTCCGGGTGGGACATCACATCTCTAAATGAATTAGCAAACAATTATGGAGCAATTTCTCTGTGAGTTTCAAACCTCAAGGATTTAGACAGTGTCTGCCCTCAAGGTACCTATAGTCTACTGAGGAATCACGATGAACGACTATTCAGATGATTTGGGGGTGTCAGTAGAGGTACTGTGAAGAAGAGGCAGACTTCTTTTTATTGTGCTTTGCAGGTACTGCATTGTTTACAAATTGCAGGTTTGTGGCAACCCTGTGTCGAGCAAGTCTATTGGCGCCGTTTTTCCATCGGCATTGGCTCACTTCGTGTCCCTGTGTCACATTTTGGTAATTTTTGCAATATCTCAAACTTTTTTATTATTATCATATTTGTCCTGAGGATCTGTGATCAATGATCTTTGATGTTGTTGCTACGCCTTGCCAAAGGCTCAGTGGATGGGTAGCAATTTTTAGCAATAAAATAGTTTTAAATTAAGGTCTGTACATTGTTTTCTTAGACATAATCCTATTGCACACTTAATAGACTACAGTAGACTACAGTAGAGTGTAAACACTTCTATATGCACTGGGAAACCAAAAAATGGCTGTGACTTGGTTTACTGCAATATTAGCTTTATTGCCGGGGGGCTGGGTGTCTGGAACCGAACCCACAGTATCGGTACGTAGAGTGAAATTGTCTATATATGTGTGCATAGTGAAATAGGGGAGGGAGAGAATGATTCCAACTGGGGCAAATCCTGGATGTGGTTTGGGGCTGGACATTTACTTATTGGACATTTACTTATTCAATCATTAAACTCTTCTGAAATCCTGCTTCTAACCAGGCACTGGGTCCCACTGTTTGAAAACTTTTCTAGGCTGCTGCTTTGGGGCTGATGGCCACCTAAGTCCTAACCCTTCTCCATGCAAGTGACCTTCTCTGCTCCTTCTCCAGTCTCCTCCCCTGGCCACGGCTCTCGCCCAGCCCTGCTGATGTGCCCCGAGAGAGCGTTCAGAAGAAAAAAATCGCTTTCAGAGAGCCTGAGCCAGCTTCCACCGAGTGAGGGCCGAGGAGGGATGGGTTGGACATCCACGCAGCACAGAGGGGATCCTGCCAGAACCAACCCTGGTGAGGCTGCAACCTTTCTGGCCACCGCTCCACAGCCGGCTTCTTTGCTTCCCAGGATCCCTGGTTGCCCGGTGGTTGCAGAGCTCTGAGCAGTTGGCTTTGGACACTCCGCCAGCCCCAGAAGAGGGAGGAAGGGGAAGAAATGGGGAGACTGGGGCTTTGCCATATGGAGAGTGAACCAGACAGGAGTGGTTGTGGTGACCCAGAGGACACAACTCAATAGATTGGCTTCTAGTCATGATCAACCCTCCCTCCCTCCCTCGGCCAAGGAGGGAAGAGGACTAACCGATTCCCAGGTGATGCCACAGGTGCTGTCACACCTGCCACCTCATTTCCTGTCACGGCACCCTGACAGGTGGACATTTTTAGCTCTCTCTCTTTTTCTTTTTAACCAGTGGGGAGATCCACTTAGAGAAGCTAAGCTATGGGGTCAAGGTCACACACCTAGTAAGTGATCTGGACCAAAGCCCATGCTTTTCAAAACCATAGCGGGGGCTCCTCAGGCTCCCTGAGGAAGCTGACAGGGCGACATGAAGAGGCTTGGGCAGTGCAGAGCCGGCCAGTGGCAGGACTGCTCTTCAGTCTGGCTCTCCTCCTACTTCATTCTGCTGCTTCCCACTTGCCCTGTAGGAAGTCCATTAAATAGAGGTACTTGTCTTCCACAGAGCATTCACTCACTCTGGAGAATTAAAAAGCTTTGGAAATTCGGGGATTTGTGGAGAAGAGCAAATACTATCTCTCTGGAGATATAGATACATATACATATTCGGATGGGAAGAAAAGCCGGCTGGAGTCCCTGGGATTGGGCGGCCTGAATCCAGGGTCATTTCCAGGCATGATGGTAGGGTAGCTGGAAGTACTTCAGTGCCTCGTCTGTGAGGGCCACTGCTGGCTGTGAATTTTCACGGCCCGGCCTCGGACGCTTGTGATGTCACCAGCCAAGGTCCTCTCTCCTGTGTTTGCCTGAGGCCTCACACGGTTCTCTCGTACCTACTGGCCCATTGCACCCCTGCAACGGCTGGGTACAAAGGGCCTTCTGTTAAAACAAAACAAAATGAGAAAATCAGAACCCTCACCACCAAGATGCAGGGAAATGGTGGGTTTGGGCCTCGCATCAGGGCAGGCTTCCTGGGTTAGGACAGATGTCCTCCACAGGTGGGCGGGTGGTCAGCATTCAACTGTCCCACTGTGCCCGGTGCTGTGCTAGACGTGGTGGGCAGGCAGAGGGAGATGGCAAGGGGGCAGGTGAGCCACATGTCACGGGCAGCAGGCTTGTCCCGAAGGTACTTACACATCTGCCCTCTCTGGCATGTGCTCCTTGAGCTGGTAAAAACCTTCCTAGGGTGACGGTCCAGAGTCACCCACTGAGAAGAGCAGGGGTCGCACACACAGGGTTCCAGACCTAATTCTGCCATTCGCTACCACCTGTGTGACCTTGAGTCAATCCCTCCAACCTTTTCCCCTGCTTGGTTTTTCCATTTGTCAATTGAGGGATGGCGTGTGATGAAGGAGACAGGGATCTGAAAATAAAGCGTTATTATGAGACAGAAGGAGGGCGTTGTTTCAGAGATGGGGACCCCCATCACTCCTGGTCTGACTTTGAGACAACCTTCAAGCTACACGTCGCGCATTTGTGTCATGGGCTGAGCTGTATCCCTCTCAAATTCACATGTTGAATCCTAACCCCCAGTGTCTCAGAATGTGACTGTATTTGGAGACGGACTCTTTCAAGAGGAAATTAAGTTAGAAGGAGGCTGTTAGGTTGGACCCTGATCCAATGTGAGTGGTGTCCTTATAAGAAAGAGATTAGGGCACAGACACACACAGGGGGAAGACCCTGTGAAGACACAGGCCATTTACAAGCCCAGGGGAGAGACAGCCTGAGGACATCTTGATCTTGGACGTCCAGCCTCCAGAACTGTTGTTTAAGCCACCCAGACGGTGGTACTTTGTTATGGCAGCTCAAGCAAAGTAATATACACAGCAAGATGATTTAATACTCTTATTAGAGACACCTTTGAGAATTTCAGAACCACCATTAAAAGAACTGAGAGTGACCAAAGGGATGGGTCAACAGGGTGTGGTCACAGTATAGGCCCAGGGGTGCAGGTAGTTTGGGGACTAGATTGGGAATGATTGTGTGGGTTTTGCCTATGGTTTCTGAGTACCGTGGGAGGAGGAATTCCCATTTATCTCTTTTATCTAACCAGTCTATTAACTCTGTGAAGTTGGCGTGACAATTTCCAATTTACTGTTGGGGAAGCCAAAGCCCGGAGGCTTAAGTGACGTGACCCCAGCCCTACTCCAATCTGAGCAGAGCCAGGACTTCGGGAAGTTGAATTGCTTAAACGCTTTGCTTGGGTCCGGCCCAGCAAACATAACTCAAGGCCTGCGCCCAGCTACAAAGGTGACCTGTTAGAGGAGCCATTTGAAAGAAATAAAGAAGGTGAGGCACCAGGAAGAATTTCAAAGCCTTCGCCCAAACAGGACAAATGGCTGCAGGCCTGAGGTTCGTACAGACAGCCGGCCACATCTCAGAATGCCACTCCTGCCGCAAGCCAATGCCTCGCTGGCTCTGAAATTTATGCTGGAATTTAGACAGAGAACAGGAATCAGCGTAATCTCAGGATGAAAGATCACTGTCTCTGCAAATGCATTACCTGCTTATAAAACGACATGTTAAAGAATACGGATAATATATGGGCACGGAGAGAGCGATTTCCATACCTGGGCTCCTCCGGCTAAAATACGCACACCTGCACCAGAGGCGGAAGATGACAAAGGAAGTCACTGAGGCCCCAGAGCATCTTCTGTGTCGGCTGTGGCTCTGACACTCCAAACAAAAGACTGTGCAAGCTCATCGAGCAGCCCCTTCCCCTCTCTTCCCGACATGGGGTGTCTTGGATGCAGGAGACCTGAGTGCGGGCACTGGACCCCGTGCTTTTTCACCCCAGAATCAGATACCCTTGGGGCTGACAGAATGAGGGAAGATGGAGAGGAGACGTTAGACCAAGTGAGTACCATGGGAGGAGGAATTCTCATTTATTTCTTTTATTTAAGTAGGAATTAGAGCAACTTCCCATGATCTCCTTCCCCATCATTCTCCTGGATTTCTAATCCCTCCCTACATGATCCATTAGCAGCCCTCTGTGGGCCTCTCTTGCGTGGAGAGGAGATACAAAGACAGAAATAGACTCACAGACTTAGAGAACGAACTTATGGTTTATGGTTACCAGAGGGGGAGAGTGGGCAGGGGAGAGTGGGGTGGGAGGGATAGATTGGGAGTCTGGGACTGACAGGTACACACTGCTATATTTATAAAGGATAACCAACAAGGACCTGCTGTGTAGCCCAGGGAACCCTGCTCAACTCTGTAACAACCCAAATGGAAAAAGAATTTGAAAGAGAATAGATACGTGTTTATGTATAACTGAATCACTTTGCTGTACACCTGAAACGAACACAAACACAGTTAATCAACTAGACTCCAATATAAAATAAAAATTTTTTAAATTTAAAAAAAGATACAAAGACAGATCTTAGCTTGTGGGGAGCACAGACCTCTGACGTAGCTGTCAGGCTTCCTGCTCTCTCCCCACCTCTCTCTGTCTTCAGCGGCTCCAAGACAGAACAAGGTGAGGGAGAGTGTGGGCTTGGAGCCAGAAAGACCAGTTTTCTGTGACTACTTCCAGCTTCGTGACCAACTGGCAGTGTGACCCTGGCCGTGTTCCTGTTCTTTCTAAGGCCCAGCCTGTTGCAGGCACTGCCCGCCTCCCTCTTTTTGCCCCAAGCTGCCTCGTGTCATGGCTCAAGGCTACGTCTTGGTCTTCTCCATTGCCACTAGCTCTGTGGCTACAGTGTGATCTCAGTGACCAGGCCACTTTCCTCCATGCTCCACTCAGGAGAGAAGCCATTCTCAGTCTAATGGGCCTGTAGAACAGGTGCATCCCTCTTGCTGTAACGATTATGGGATAAACAAAGTGAAAGAACCCAAACCCAAGTACATTGCCCTAAAGGGGGAAATAATATTTCAAAGTAGCCAGAATGTTTACCAACCCAAGGAAAGGGAAACAGCACCGCAGCACTGAGACTCAGGCTCTCCCTCTGTGGCAAGAGAGTGAACCTCTGCTGGCCAGGCCACCATTCAAAGGGCCGGTTCTTGTCCTCCAGAGGGGTGCCTGGAGGAAAACGAATTCAAGGATAACTTATGTGCCAGTTTTTTCTTCTTTCTTGATGGAAATGGAAAAGAGCCTGAGCATTGCTGTCTGTGGAGGGTCCAGCTTGGAAGCATCTGTGTTTATACAAAGGAGGGATGGATGTCAGGAAATGGCCCTACGGGGTCCCTAACAGGCCTGGTTGGAAGACCTCACGGAACAGGCCTACGGTGGGTGAGGGACTGGAAGGCATGGCTTCTTCATCAGCGTTGGGTGAAAGATCTGGGCTTTTCAAGCACAGTGCTGGAAAGGAGCAATGCTCCCTCATGAAGTTGTGCAACAGATGCAGGGCTTCTGCCTCTCCCC
>NW_020175192.1:5995101-5995929 GCF_003031525.2 Neophocaena asiaeorientalis asiaeorientalis
AGCCCCTTTCTTATTCACCATCATTCTCCAAAATGGTTTTTGGCTCCATAAAACCAAAGGCATTTGGAGCATAAAACCAAATGCCTTTTGTGTGATGGCCTTCTTGGCATGAGTTAATAAGGTACAGAATTAACGAGCACGGCCTCTGCACTCCTGGTTCCACTATAAAATGGTGCTTGGGTGGGAGGGTTGTTGTTACCAACCCTCTGGGTTAATTTTTGTCTTTCAGGTCTGGTCCCTTTTCTTTTTAAAAACTTTTTTATTTATTTTTAAAATTGAAGTATAGTTGGTTTACAATGAATCACTTTGCTGTATCATTACAACGATACAGCAAAGTGATTCAGTTATACCTACATATGTGTATCTATTCTTTTTCGGATTCTTTTCCATTATAGGTTATTACAAGATATCGAATATAGTTCCCTGTGCTATACAGTATGTCCTTGTTGTTTATCTATTTTATATATAGTATTATGTCTTTTAATCCCAAATTCCCAATTTATCCCTAGCCCCTCTTTCCCCTTTGGAAATCATAAGCTTGTTTTCTATGTCTTTGAGTCTGTTTAGTAAACAAATTCATTTGTATCATATTTTTATTACTTATTTATTTATTATTATTTTTAAATTTTTATTATTATTATTTTTTTTGCGGTACGCGGGCCTCTCACTGTTGTGGCCTCTCCCGTTGCGGAGCACAGGCTCCGGATGCGCAGGCTCAGCGGCCATGGCTCACGGGCCCAGCCGCTCCATGGCGTGTGGGATCTTCCCACATGGGGCACGAACCCGTGTTCCCTTCATCGGCAGGGGGGGGCTCAACCCCCCCCCCAC
>NW_020175192.1:5995968-6091374 GCF_003031525.2 Neophocaena asiaeorientalis asiaeorientalis
TCAATTGCATTTTTTTTTTTTTTTTTTTGCGTGTATCATATTTTTAGATTCCACATGTAAGTGATGTCCTAATTTGTCTTTCTCAATCTGACTTAGTTCACTTAGTATGACGATCTCTAGGTCTATCCATAGATCTGGTCCCTTTTCATCTTACTTTTTCCTCCCATGGAATGGAAAGTTCTTTAGACAAGCATGTGGGATGCTCAATTCCTTCCTTGGGTCTGGTACTGCTTATAGGAAACAGGGAAGAGAGAAGGAAGCAAGAAGACGTGTGAATAAAGTCTCCTATAAGCCTGCTTATAGGAAACAGGGTGAGAGAAGGGTGGAGGGGGAAGGGAAGTGTCAAGTGGCATGACCAGGACTGCCCCTTGAGCAACACTGAGATAACACACAAGGAAACGGAGCATTTATTCATTCAGATAAATAATATTTATTGAGGGCCTACTATGTACATGCACATGTGGCATCTATTTTTCATCTAAAAATATTTATGGAGGGCCTATTATGCATCAGGTGTAATAGACAGACTATAAGCAGAAAATAGATGAATCTTTGCCTTTGCCATTTGGAGTTAGCAATGTCCTTCCCCCATGTTAGCCCCAGGTAACCACTGATCTGTTACCAAACACGAGTTTGGCTTATTCTAGAATTCATGCAAATGGAATCATGCAGCATGTACTCTTTTGTGAATGGCTTTTTTCACCTACCAAATGTTTTTTAGTTTCATCCACACTATTGCAAGTACCAGAAGTCCATTCTTTTTATTGCTAGAATTTCATCGTGTGGATATGCCACAGGTTGAGTGAACCATTCATCTGTTGATAGACGTTTGCTATTCACGTACGAGTCTTTGTGTGGACACATGTTTTTATTTATCTTGGATGAATACCTAGGACTGAACTGTCTAGATATTTTAGTAAATGTAAACTTAACAAGAAACTGCCAAAAATTTGCCAGAGTGGTTGCATCATTTTCCACCCCACTAGCAATATATGGGATTTCCGGCTGCTTCATATCCTTGCTAATACTACATATTGTCAATCTTCTGAATTTTAGCCCTTCTACTTGGTGTGTGTGGTGGTATATGCATATATTTTTTAATGGTACAGTTACTTTTTAATTTTATTTATTTATTTACTTTTGGCTGTGTTGGGTCTTCATTTCTGTGCGAGGGTTTTCTCTAGTTGTGGCAAGCGGGGGCCACTTTTCATCGCGGTGCGCGGGCCTCTCACTATCTCGGCCTTTCATTGCGGAGCACAGGCTCCAGACGCACAGGCTCAGTAGTCGTGGCTCATGGGCCTAGCTGCTCCATGGCATGTGGGATCTTCCCAGACCAGGGCTCGAACCCGTGTCCCCTGCATTAGCAGGCAAATTCTCAACCATTGCGCCACCAGGGAAGCCCTGTGGTGGTATATTTTAATGGTTTTAATTTGTATTGCTCTGAAGACTAATAATATTAAGTCTTTTATGAAGTGTCTGTTCAATCATTCAGTCAATTATTTCGTTGATGCTTTTGTCTTTTTTATTATTGTGTTGTAGTAGTTTTCTATATATTCTGCATGTCATGTGTATCTAAGGTTTTCTGCCAATCTGTGGCTAGTCATCATTTTTTATTTTTTAATAGTGTTCACCTAAGAACAGAAATTTGTAATTTTTTTTTTTTTTTTTGGTATGTGGGCCTCTCACTGTTGCGGCCTCTCCCGTTGCGGAGCACAGGCTCCGGACGTGCAGGCTCAGCGGCCATGGCTCACGGGCCCAGCCGCTCCGCGGCATGTGGGATCTTCCCGGACCGGGGCACGAACCCGTGTCCCCTGCATCGGCAGGCGGACTCTCAACCACTGCGCCACCAGGGAAGCCCAGAAATTTGTAATTTTGATGAAACCTAATTGATTAAGTTTTTTTTTTGAAAAGTTTTGTAGTTTCAGCTTTTACATTTAAGTTTATGACCCATGTTGATGTTTGTGAATGGTGTGAGGTAAGGGTTAAGGTTCATTAAAATAAATATGGATGTTTAGTTTTCCAGCACTACTGTTGAAAATACTATCCTCTCTCCATTCAATTATATTTCTATCTGTGTGAAAAACGAATGGACTATATATGGGCAGGTCTATTTCTATATTCTCTATTCTGTACCATTGATCTATACATATATCATGATTATAGACCACACTATTTAGATTAGTGTAGCTTTATAATGAGTCTTAAACTCAGGTAGTGTAAATCTTCCAAATATATTCTTTTTCGAAAAATTGTTTTGGCTATTCCTTTGAATAACCTTTAGGCCCTTTGAATTTTCATACACTTTAAAATGTTTGCCAGGGATCTCAGTCCTTTGCTACCTATTTTCAAACATCGGAAATTAGTTTTAAATGCAACATTTCCAGTTTTCTAATTGTTTATGGCAGGCAGGCAAGTCCAGCTCCAGTTAATTCAACATGGGCGGAAGCAGAAGTCAAGTGTTCAGAGTTCTGAGACTACATAGCAGAATCTAAGCCTGTGAAGGAGGCTGAAAAAAAAATGCCCATTGATAGTTTAATTAATATGTGTCTTGGTGTGTTTTTCCTAGGGTTTATCCTGTATGGGAGTCTGTGCTTCCTGGACTTGGGTGACGATTTCCTTTCCCATGTTAGGGAAGTTTTCAACTATAATCTCTTCAAATATTTTCTCAGACCCTTTCTTTTTCTCTTCTTCTTCTGGGACCCCTATAGTTTGAATGTTGGTTCATTTAGTGTTGTCCCAGAGGTCTCTGAGATTGTCTTCAATTCTTTTCATTCTTTTTTCTTTATTCTGCTCCTCGGTAGTTATTTCCACCATTTTGTCCTCCAGCTCACTTATTCATTCTTCTAACTCAGTTATTCAGTTATTGATTCCTTCTAGTGTATTTTTCATTTCAGTTATTGTGTTGTTCATCTCTGTTTGTTTGGTCTTTAGTTCTTCTAAATCTTTTTTAAACATTTCCTGTATTTTCTCAATCCATGCCTCCATTCTATTTCTGAGATTCTGGATCTTCTTTACTATCATTACTCTGAATTCTTTTCCAGGTAGATTGCCTATTTCCTCTTCATTTATTTGGTCTTGTAGGTTTTTACCTTGCTCCTTCACAAAATACTAGCAAACAGAATCCAACAGCACATTAAAAGGATCATACTCTATGATCAAGTGGGATTTATCCTAGGGATGCAAGGATTCTTCAATATACACAAATCAATCAATGTGATACACCACATTAACAAATTAAGGAATAAAAACCATATGATTGTCTCAATAGATGCAGAAAAAGCTTTTGACAAAATTCAACACCCATTTATGATAAAAACTCTCCAGGAAATGGGCATAGAGGGAACCTACCTCAACATAATAAAGGCCATATATGACAAACCCACAGCAAGCATCATACTCAATGGTGAAAAACTGAAAGCATTTCCACTAAGATCAGGAACAAGACAAGGATGTCCACTTTCACCACTCTTATTCTACATAGTTTTGGAAGTCCTAGCCACAGCAGTCAGAGAAGAAAAAGAAAAAAAAGGAATACAAATTGGAAAAGAAGAAGTAAAACTGTCACTGTTTGTCGATGACATGATACTATACAAAAAAATCCTAAAGGTGCCACCAGAAAACTATTAGAACTAATCAATGAATTTGGTAAGGTTTCAGGATACAAAATTAATGCACAGAAATCTCTGGCATTCCTATTCACCAACAATGAAAAATCAGAAAGAGAAATTAAGGAAACACTCCCATTTGCCATTGCAACAAAAAGAATAAAATACTTAGGATTAAACCTGCCTAAGGAGACGAAAGACTTGTACTCAGAAAGCTATAAAACACTGATGAAAGAAATCAAAGATGACATAAACAGATGGAGAAATACACCATGTTCTTGGATTGGAAGAATCAATATTGTGAAAATGACTATACTACCCAAAGCAATCTACAGATTCAATGCAATCCCCATCAAACTACCTATGGCATTCTTCACAGAGTTAGAACAAAAAATTTTACAATTCATATGGAAAAACAAAAGACCCCGAATAGCCAACTCAATCTTGAGAAAGAAAAACAGAGTTGGAGGAATCAGGCTCCCTGACTTCAAACTATACCACAAAGTTACAGTAATCAAGACAGTATGGTACTGGCACAAAACCAGAAATATAGATCAATGGTACAGGAGAGAATGCCCAGAGATAAACCCATGCACATATGGGCACCTAATTTATGACAAAGGAGGCAAGAACGTACAATGGAGAAAAGACAGCCTCTTCAATAAGTGGTGCTTGGAAAGCTGGACAGCTACATGTAAAAGAATGAAATTAGAACACTCTCTAACACCATACACAAAAATAAACTCCAAATGGATTAAAGACTTAAATGTAAGACCAAACACTTAGAGGAAAAATCTCTTAGAGGAAAAACACTCTTTGACATAAACCACAGCAAGATCTTTTTTGACCTACCTCCTAGAGTAATGAAATAAAAACAAAAATAAACAAGTGGGACTTAATAAACTTAAATCTTTTGCACAGCAAAGGAAACCATAAATGAGCCAAAAAGACAACTCTCAGAATGGGAGAAAATATTTTCAAATGAAACAACAGACAGATTAATCTCCAAAATATACCACCAGCTCATGGAGCTCAATATCAAAAAAACAAACAATCAAGTTAAAAAATGGGCAGAAGACATAAACAGACATTTCACCAAGGAAGACATACAGATGGCCAAGAGGCACATGAAAAGATGCTCAACGTCACTAATTATTAGAGAAATGCAAGTCAAAGCTACAATGAGTTATCACCTCATGCTGGTCAGAATGGCCATTATCAAAACATTTAGAAACAATAAGTGCTGGAAAGGGTGTGGTGAAAAGGGAACCCTCCTGCACTGTTGGTGGGAATGTAAATTGATACAGCCACTATGGAAAACAGTATGGAGGTTTCTTAATAAACTAAAAATAGAGCTACCATATGACCCAGCAATCCCACTACTGGGCATATACCCTGAGAAAACCATAATTCAAAAAGAGTTGCATACCCCAGTATTCACTACAACGCTATTTAAATAGCCAGAACATGGAACCAACCTAAATGTCCATCAACAGATGAATGGATAAAAAAGATGTGGCACATATATACAATGGAATATTACTCAGTCATAAAAAAATGAAATTGAGTTATTTGGAGTGAGGTAGATGGAACTAGAGTCTGTCATACAGAGTGAATTAAGTCAGAAATAGAAAAACAAATACCATATGCTAATGCATATATATGGAATCTAAAAAAAAAAAAAGGTACTGATAAACCTAGTTGCAGGGCAGGAATAAAGATGTAGACATACAGAATGGACTTGAGGACATGGGGTGGGAGGCCAAAGCTGGGGCGAAGTGAGAGTTGCATCAACATATACACACTACCGAATGTAAAATAGTTGGTTGGTGGGAAGGGAGATCGGCTCGGTGCTTTGCGATGACCTAGAGGGGTGGGATAGGGAGAGTGGGAGGGAGGCTCAAGAGGGAGGGGCTACGGGGACATGTGTATGCATATGGCTGATTCTCTTTGTTGTGCAAGAGAAATTAACACAGTATTGTGAAGCAATTATACTTCAATAAAGATCTATTAAAAAAATACCCACTGAATTTAGTAACCTGGAAACCACTGGTGGCTTTATAGAGATATGTTTGCTAGGAGCAGATTGGAAACTAGATTGCAGTGGACTGAGGGATAGGTGGTAGGTGAGCTTATTGGTTCCAGCAGTACTAGGTTTTGCAACAAATAAAAATCAAAGTTTCAGTGCCTTCACTGAACAGGAGTTAATGTATTGCCCTTGTAACAGTTGTGTTTCTGGATGTTCCTGGTCATTGGGTAGCTTTCTCTCATGATATGATGCAGGGAACCAGCCTCCTTCCTTTTTATGGTTGCATCATCCCTAGTGAAACCTCATCATTGCAGTTGTCTGCATCTAACTGGTCAAGCAGAAAGCAGCCTGGAGAAAGCTACTTCTTAAAGCCTTTGCCTAGAAGTTACCCACAACTTCAGCTCCTATTGCACTGGTAGAACTAATAGCATGGCCATACCTAGATGAAAGGGAGGCTGGAGATATAATCTCTGTCTGGGCAGTCACTAACTCTCTACAATTGGAAGAGGGGAATGACATTTTGGGGGCAACAAGCCACCTCTGCCACAGTAGAGAAAATGCTTTTGAGAAACTTGAATGTCAGGAGATTGGTTTAAAGCTGGATAGAAGTGAGGGGTTGAGGGCATTTCTCCTTTTAATCTGAAAGATTGGTGCATGTTTTCAAGCCATTGGGAATGACCCAATTCAAGAGAGAGGTTAAATATACAAGAAAGGAAGGGATCAGGAAAATGAATATGAAAAAAATTCAAGGTGGGAGAGTATGATATGCAAAGCCCAAGTACAAGGATTGGCCTCAGGGAAAACAGGTAGCTAGTCTGTTTTATTGGAAGGGAAGGAGGATAGCGTCGGGGCATAAATAGGTTTTATGCTTTAGTAATAGGAACAGAGGGAGTTCCTCTCCGCTGGTGTCTATTTTGTTTTTCTAGAAAACAGGATGTACATTAAGGGGGAGGTGTGGGGTGTGAGAAGTTTGAGGAGAGTGAAGATTTAAAATTATTGTTGGGACTTCTCTGGCGGTCCAGTGGCTAAGACTCCACGCTTGCAATGCAGGGGGCCAGGGTTTGATCCCTGGTCGGGGAACTAGATCCCACATGCTGCAACTAAAGATTCTGCATGCTGCGACTAAGGATCCCGCATGCCGTAACTAACAGAAGATCCACGTGGCAACAAAGATCCTGCGTGCCGCAAGTAAGAGCCAGCACAGCCAAATAAGTAAATAAATATATATATAAAAAATCACTGTTGCCCTGCTTGATACTTACTATACAGTAGGTACTCTATCAATGTTTTTTTTTTTAAATGTATTTATTTATGGCTGTGTTGGGTCTTCGTTTCTGTGCATGGGCTTTCTCTAGTTGTGGCAAGCGGGGGCCACTCTTCATCGCGGTGCGCGGGCCTCTCACTATCGCGGCCTCTGTTGTTGCGGAGCACAGGCTCCAGACGCGCAGGCTCAGTAATTGTGGCTCACGGGCCCAGTTGCTCTGCGGCATGTGGGATCACTGCATGCCGCAACTAAGGATCCCGCATGCCGTAACTAACAGAAGATCCTGCACGTGGCAACAAAGATCCTGCGTGCCGCAAGTAAGAGCCAGCACAGCCAAATAAATAAATAAATATATATTTAAAAAATCACTGTTGCCCTGCTTGATACTTACTATACAGTAGGTACTCTATCAATGTTTTTTTTTTTAAATGTATTTATTTATGGCTGTGTTGGGTCTTCGTTTCTGTGCATGGGCTTTCTCTAGTTGTGGCAAGCGGGGGCCACTCTTCATCGCGGTGCGCGGGCCTCTCACTATCGCGGCCTCTGTTGTTGCGGAGCACAGGCTCCAGACGCGCAGGCTCAGTAATTGTGGCTCACGGGCCCAGTTGCTCTGCGGCATGTGGGATCTTCCCAGACCAGGGCTCGAACCCGTGTCCCCTGCATTGGCAGGCAGATTCTCAACCACTGCGCCACCAGGGAAGCCCTATCAATGTTTTTTGACTGTTGATATGTGCATTGCCTTTCGCAACGTTTTGGGGGCAGCATCTGGGGATTGTTATGAATAGCCAAGGGCTCTTTCCTTCTGCGTCTGAGCAGGCACCAAAATCTCCCTGTGAATCCAGGTGCCATCGGCTGGAATTCATTCTGTAAGGCCAGCCCGTCTTCTGCCACACCTGGAGGGGCTTGGCCACTGGGATTCCTAACAAATCGTGTTTCTATAAATTGTTCCTCTGACCTGGAGCCCATGGAACTATTTCCGCCTGCTGCCCACAGCTGCAGAAGCCCAGGTGCACGATGGCTGTGGGAGGGGGTGGGTTGTGAAGAGTGTGAGGTCCATGCATTGACGCCTCAGGCTTCCCCTCTCCTCTCCTTCTGCTGCCTCCAGAGTAGAGAAGACCAGACCTCAGAGTCAACAGGCACCTGCTTCCTGCAGCATGTATTTAGGATTAGGTCATGAACCTGAAATGAACGAAATAAAAGGTGGGCACTCTGCCAGAAAATGATGCATTTACAAAAGCCGGCGCGCTGGAGACCTCTCCATCCCCGCCGGTGGATCCCTCCCTGCTCCACTCCCTCTGCCCTGTCACCCACTCCTCACATCCGCTCACCTTTCTCCCCCATTTTCTTTCCCCACTCCTCTCCTCCGCGCCCCGCATTGCATTTCTCTTCAGTTCCCCTCTCCCGGGGCCCCCAGGAGGGGTGTGAGCCAGAGACCCTGCAGCCCCGGGGCTCTAGCAGCCTTCCTGGTGCTGCTGTTCCCTGTTATTTTCATTTCCCTGTAATTCGAGGGGACAGGTGGGATGTGCTTCAGAACACTGTAATCATATTTTAAATGGAAATGAAATGTGTGAATTAAATGTAAATTACAGTAGAATGGAAGGACAGTCACTATTAGTTAAGGTCTGACACCTATTTTTGCAGACCTTTCCCAAACGCCACAACTCGTTTCCCCAATGTGTGATGAGAAGTTGTAATTACGTGACAGCTGCTTCTGCAATGGGGTTGATGCTAGTTACTGGGTCGTTTGTGTAAGGGGGCCAGGATCAGGGGCTGTGTAGGTATTTCAAGTAGCTATGGACTGCAGTTGGTACTATAAAATTACCCAGAAGAAATGATATTTTTATAGGAGGGCCGTGAAAAGAAATCTCTTTTTTTTCCCCCTTGAAGAGGTGAGGCCGTAATATAAAGGGACACTTTTATATAGTCAATTTATTTACGTATTCTCCATTTGCTTTTATATTGGAAAAGTATGTGCAGTGCCAATGGGTTGCAATTTTGCCCTCAGTCTCAGGCTGCTTCCCTCCCACCTAGTCCCAGGCGCCTGATGGTTCCCAGGGGAGCCCATGGTACCTCCTGCATAACCGTTCGTGAACATTTTTCAAGACAGTACCAGCTCTTTGCTTTAATTCCTTGGATGAGGAAGGCAATATATTTTTTTAATCTATCCAATGCCATGACAAAACAGCAAAAAAGATTTAAAAGAAAATCACTGAATTCCCATAGTCTGGTCTCCTGGTTTGTTTTCTGTGGACAAAATGACCGGTTGATGGAGTTAATTTTAAAATTTTCTGTGTTGGGCTTCCCTGGTGGCGCAGCGGTTGAGAGTCCGCCTGCCGATGCAGGGGACACGGGTTCGTGCCCCAGTCTGGGAAGATCCCACATGCCGTGGAGCGGCTGGGCCCGTGAGCCCTGGCTGCTGAGCCTGCACGTCTAGAGCCTGTGCTCCACGACGGGAGAGGCCACAACAGTGAGAGGCCCACGTACTGCAAAAAAAAAAAAAAAAAAAAAAATTTTCTGTGTTGCGTTGCAGAACTTTCCGGGATAAGGGCAAATCTGGATAAAATAGATAAGCGTAGAAGCATGGAAAGATCACTGTGTTCATTCAAAAGGGATCTACTTACGTGCCTGTTGTTGATTCTCCTCCTGTTTGCTTCAACGAAACGCCTCTGTCTCCACCCGAACAGTCAGCCGATGATGTATGTTGACTAATCATGTATGTCAGTGAATTTTATAAATCTTGCATTTTTTACGAGCCAACAGAGATGCAAGCTCAGTCAATATTTAGTTCTTGGGGACACTTGTAATTAAGGTGTAACGTCTATCCTGCGATGAACGCAGGTTCTATCCTGAAGATTCCTTGGAATCTGGCCAGTGTCCCCCTTGCGCTTGGCCTCGGAACAGCTCTTCAGCTGCAGTTCTCTGCTAGGCCTCGGCCAGCAGCTTCAGAACAGCTGGGAATCACACTCTACATCACTGCCTGAGCTCACGTTCTAAATGCATCTCTGGCCATGTCACTTGATGCCCTGGTGATAAGCTTCAGGGACCTCAGTGAGAGAGTCAGGGGTCTCTGCTATCGATTTATGCGACAGCTTACGCCTCCCCATACCTCAGACAGTTTCTCTCTGCTCAGGCTAATTCTTCTATGAATGTCTGTTTCCACCTTCTCTGCCCAGTAATCCCCCTGACCCTCAAAATCTCTCAGACTGCTCGCGGAAGACCAAGCCTTCCCACAGCCCCTGCAGGCCAAACCAAGTACTTCGTTGTTGTGTCCCAGGCATGCTGCACTCACTACACTGAATCACCCCTAACTTTTTACATGCGCACCTCTGGATGGGCACAGAAATGCCCAGCACATCTCCTGCACAGCTCGACAGGGAACCAGAAGAAGTCTTTGCGCTGGTGGCTGTTTCTCTTTGGAAAGTTGAGGTGCTAAAATAAATAAACATAAATATAGGCCAATTTTTGAATTTCCTAACAGTTTTCCTCTCTTGCTGATATCATCCATCTTCATTTTTAAATAAAACAGAAAACTGCTGTATATCACAAAATGTAAACCACATCGAGTGTCTTCCTTTTGATTGCATTATATCTACCATTACCTTGTTTATGTTCATGTGGAAATAAAACTAGTCAGCAGCTTGTGTTCTAAATGCAAATCTGATCATGGTGCTGGCTCCCCTGCCTCCTGGCTTGGTGATAGGAAGGTTGGTTTGGATGGGCAGAAAGGGCAAAAGGAAAACTTCCATGACTTTAATGGGTTAGTGATCTTGTGAGTTATAATAAATATGTGGGAATTCCCTGGTGGTCCAATGGTTAGGACTTGGTGCTCTTACTTCTGGGGCCTCGGTTCGATCCCTGGTTGGGGAACTAAGATCCCACAAGCCGTGTGGTGCAGCCAGAAAAAAAAAAAAAAAAGAAGAAAAAGAAAAGAAAGAAAATAAAACTATCAACTTTTAAAAAAATAAGTAGGGCTTCCCTGGTGGTGCAGTGGTTAAGAATCCGCCTGTCAACGCAGGGGATACGGGTTCGAGCCCTGGTCCGGGAAGATCCCACATGCTGCGGAGCAACTAAGCCCGTGCGCCACAACCACTGAGCCTGCGCTCTAGAGCCTGCAAGCCACAGCTACTGAGCCCACATGCCACAACTACTGAAGCCCGCGCACCTAAAGCCCGTGCTCCACAACAAGAGAAGCCACGGCAATGAGAAGCCCGTGCACCATGACAAAGAGTAGCCCCAGCTCGCCACAACTAGAGAAAGCCCACGTGCAGCAACGAAGACCCAATGCAGCCAAAAATAAAAATAAATAAATTTATTTAAAAAAAATATTTGGTCTTTCTGGCACAGAGCTCCTAAAACCTTGAGAATTTTTCTTTTGTTATGTTAATGAGATGACTTTTGGAAAACACCTAGGGTTGGGGGCCGGTTGTCAGGGGAACCAATCATGTAATTGGAGGGTTGGAACTTTCACCCGCCTCTCCCCACCTCTGGGGAGGGAAGAGGGGCTGGAAATTGAGTTCAGTCACCAATGGCCAGTGATTTAATGAATCATGCCTATGAAATGAAGCCTCTATAAAAATTCAAAAGGGTGGATTTGGAGAGCTTCTGGGTTGGTGAACATGTGGAGATTTGGGAGAGTGGTGGCACCCAGAGAGAGCATGGAAACTCTGTGCCCTTTCCTCATACCTTGCCCTCTGCATCTCTTCCATCACGCTGTTCCTGAATTATATCCTCTTCTAACAAACTGGTGATCTAATAAGTAAACTGTTTCTCTGAGTTCTGTGAGCCACTCTAGCAAATTAATCAAATCCAAGGAGAGGGTTGTTGGAATCTCCAATTTATTGCCAGTCAGTCAGAAGCACAGGTGACAACCTGGACTTGTAATTGGAGTCTGGAGTGGATGTGTGTAGGGGAAACAGCCTTATGGGAATGAGCCCTTACCCAGTGGGATCTATCTCAGATGTCAGAATCGAGCTGAATTATAGGACACCCAGCTGGTGTCTCAGAATTGCTTGGTGGTGCGGGGGAAAACCCCATACTCTGTAACTGGCCATGAGCATCATTACATGGTTCAAAGGAAGGAAAGGGTAAATGTTTCTGGAGACTCCTCAAACCCTTTTATTTCTATTCTATGAAACAGAGAAGGCATTAGTATCCCCAGTGGATAAATGAGGAGACAGGCAGAGGGCTGACACAAATGAGAGAAACCGAGGTAATTAGAAAGTCTGTGGTGCGTTCAGAGCAAGTTACCCAGCAGCCCTGGGGCTCGCGGAGTGTCTGTAAGTTGTGACATGACTCACAGCGATCAAAGAAGCAAAGTTGTTTGGGTCAAACAGATTTGGTGAGTATCCCCCGAGAACCATTATTCCTACCCAACTTAGCATTAGGAAGCCTGGATGTTTCTGCAGAAGACGGTAATGCTGGTTGAGATTTCCGTGAGGTGCAGGTGTGAGGTGTGTAGGGGTTCTGACCGCACCCCCGCCATAGTGTCCCTGTCAACCTCCACATCACACAGCAGCAAGCAAGTTGCCAAATGTCCTTCTGACCTGAACTAGAAGTCAGGACCCCCAGAAAACTCAGCCACCGGATCAGCTCTTTCTATTAATATGACTAGACAGCCGCTGCAAGCCTGGGATTTATTCTGGTAAATCCCGGTCCCGGGAGGGCCCCGCTCAATTTGTGCAGAAACTCTACCAACAGCGGAGGGTTGATTTAGTGTCAGAAAAGTGTGTTTGAAACAAGTGCGTTTTCCTTTACGAGTCTTTTAACATCAGGAGAGAAATACAGCTGATTGCAATTGATTTGTATACGTGGCTCTTTGTGTGAAGTGTCACAGTGAGTTTTATAGGAAGATGGAAACAAAGGAGGAGAAGGGAGAAAATAGCTTCTGGAAGATGCAGGACAGAGGGCACAAGAAATCGCATCATACAGGACACGGTTGTCTCTCCAGGTTGACACACTCGGATCCCAGCTCACTTGTGGTGTGACCCTGCCATCTCGAAGCCTCGGTTGCCACATCCGAGAAAGGGGGATAAGGACAGTATCTCCCTCACAGGCTGTGGGCAAGGTTAAATCAGTTTGTGCAACTGAAGGGCTGGTCACAGCGCCTGCCAGATTGTTGGTGCTCAATAAAGGGTAACGAAAAGCAAAAGCACGTGAGGTGTGAATTCAGGAATTCAAGGCCCAGAAAGGTCTTCCCGGAAGTTAGCTGTCAATCTCTTCCACTCCTCTGGGACTGAATCTTTCAAGATTGTGAAAATGGGGCTCCAGGCTTTCTGTCCTCCAACTCTCAGCCCCAGTTGCTTTTGTTTTCCTCCTGTTCATCTCCCTCCCTAAAATCTACTTCCAGGGAGGAGCCTTCTAAGAGCCCATCATACTAGAACACAGCAGCGCAATCAGCATTTAGCATGTGTCCCACACGGGAGCGCCTTAGAGCTCTTTATAGTTTTAAAAACACTTACACCCACATTGCTTCATTTACTCATCTCAACAGCTCCACGCGTCATATAAGGCAGGCGTTATCTATTCCTACAGTGAAACAAAATATAGGCATAGAAGAGTTAAGTAATTGTTCAAAATTCATATCTTTGTTTCACAAATATAGTTTGAGGTATGCGTAAATGATCCCGTAAAAATCACACAATTAATAAAGTAAGGATCTGGGACTTGATTTTGTGTTTTCTGACTCCAAGTTTTGGTGTATTTTCAAAGAAAAGACTAACTGGGGAATTTCAGCCTAAGTCAACAAATCGAGGAGCGGGAGTACGTTGGGAATGAGGGGCTGGTCCATTGCCTCTGCTTTAACATTTCTACAGGAGCCAAGTTGTCTACGGGGACGGTCCATCTTTGCCCAAGACATATACCACCAATAGAAAAATTTCAACTTTCTCTTGGTATTAAGCTTTCTGAGTGTGTCTGTATATATATTCCTTCGTTGTCTCTTCCACTTGGATGCCTGTATTAGTGATCTACTGCTGCATAACAAGTAACCCCAAACCATAACAACTTAAAACGTATTTATCATCTCTCAGTTTCTGTGGGTCGGGAAGCCCAGCATCACCGAGCTGGGCCCTCTGCTTTTTGGTCTCTCATAAGGCTGCGCTCAAAGGTCGGCTGGGACTGCAGGCATCTTAAAGCTCAGCTGGGGGTGCATCTACTCCCAAGCTCACCAAGTGGCTGTTGGCAGGACTCGGCTCCTTGGGGTGAGTGAGACAACTCACAGCCTTCGTGTGGCTAGTCTCTGAAGTAAAATACCATCACGTTTGCTGTGTCCCATTCATTGGAAGCAGGTCACTAGGTCCAGGCCACACTCAAGGGGAAGAGAGCTTGCAAGGATGTGCATCCCAGGAGGTGGGGATCATTGGTAGGGAAGCCTTCAGCACCAGGTCCAACCCCTACAACTCCATTTGCTCCTTTCTATTTTGAAATTGGTAGTATCTCTTAAAACTTTGTGGTAGCCGTTGTGAGAGCATTATACTGAGTCAAACCCTTAGCCAACTGACTCTATAATGGAACGAATAGAATTAAACGGAAGCAACTCATCACCGATGCCTAAAGATTGGTTGGAGTGAATGAGATTAAGCACACTTCAGCATTGGGCAAGTCCTCGATTCTTTTTTCTTTTCTTTACTCAAGTGGTTTGCATGATGTACCAAAAAGTACAGGAGACACTCTTCCAAAACAATGCTAGGGAATCTCTTGTCCCCGTGCTACTGCCCCCTGCAAAGGTAGGTCAGGTCAGAATTCAGGGGCACGGATGCTGCTGGCTGCTCTGCAGGGCCCAGGTGGTGGTCATGGTGGACAGAGAAGTTGCCTGCTGGTCCGCCTGGTCCTGCAGATATGCCTGTGGGGGCAGCTATGGGCCACCTTGAAACAGTAGCCTACTGTTCCCCAGGAATCTCGGGTTCCACATGCACAGAACCATGCCATCGTTCCGGTGAGTTTGGTTTATTTTCATTCATTGAGTCGCTTCTCCCAGCTGCTTGTTTTACGAGGAGTTAGTTTCATTAGTGCTACCAAGCCCACATGCTTGGCTTCGTGCACACCAGTCTTGGGTTTACGTTGACTCTTTCCCCAAGGTACTGGGCACTGCAGTGAACATATATGGCCCTGGCATTGGAGGTTGAGTCATGGCGTGGATAGCCCAGCAGGGGACCAGGAAGTTCAGTAACCCTTTATCTGGGTCACAGTCACTCCCTTACTTAAAAGCCATGGATGGCTCCCTGTTTGTCACAGGAAATGCCAAGCTTGTCGGCAGGGACACAAGCCCTTCACTGGGTAGCCCCCTCTGCCTCCCCAGGGACCTCTCCGGCAGCCTGTCTCAACCTCCCATCCACAGGCAGCGAGACACCTACACCACGTTCAGTTTCTGTTTCTTTGTCCATGCTTTTCCCTCCCTTTGGAATGAATGCCCTCCTGCCCTGAGATCCTCTGCTCCTCTCTGCCTAGCAGTCCCCTACCCGCCTTCCAAGGCCCAGCTCAAATGCAGCTGTCCTTTGTAAATTTCCCAGGACTTTTGCTTTGGGCTAGAACTCGTGGGTCTATAGCAGCCGCCCTCAGCCCCCCACCCAAATGCCCTCGTCATTTACCATGTTGGACACACCAGCCTGACTTCCATCTTCCAGCACCCTCAACTCTCTTTTGGAGGCGTTCTCTGTCTGCCACCACTGCCCATGTTCAGTGCGGGTTGAAAATACCTGGGGTTATGTCCCCAGAGCAACCTCTGCCAATAACTGATGGAGTCGGTAGATAAACACACCGGCTCCCTCACCCCTTGGGCAGGATGCTTCTGTGGCCTGTATTTGATAGGCACTCCTGGGGTTCTCTACTTGCCCACAGTACTAACTGGTTGATAACATACCTCTCATTTTCCCACTCCCCATTAGTGTTTTCCCTGTTCAGTCCCCCCAAATCATGTACTTGTATTTGAATCTTTGCTCAGGGTCTGCTTTTGGGGGAACGCCACTAAGACAGACCCCCTGATCTGGGTCTGTTCTCTCTACACATTTATTACAGCCCCTGTTACAGTGTATTTGTGTGTTGCCATGGTGTCCCTCCTCTTCTGTGACCTCCCCGAGGACCGAAACTGTGCCTTGTCCCTGACTGCACCCCCCACCCCACCCCCATGCCTAGCACAGTGCCTGGTACACATCGGGGGCTTATATTTTTGTTGAGTTGATTCTTTTATACTCGTTTTCCTACTTAAAATTTTTTCTGTTTTCGTGGAGCTGGTAGAGCTTAGACTTTCTTGCATCCAAGAATGAAGCGCCCCGCCAGACCATCCCGACCTCACTGCCCACTGTGGGCTCTGCCCCTCTCATGGCCCTTTGTGGCAAGAAGTTCGCCCAGAGTCTTACACGGCCAGGTGACAAGAGCATCCCTGTGATGTCCACCCTGGACGAGACTGTGAGCCTGCATTTTGCATTGTGTGTGGTTGCATTGGTCCCCATCTGGTACAGACAGCATCTGATCTCATCTCCTTTATCCTGACTCTTGTTACAAATGAGAAATTGAGAGAAGAGTGAATGAGCTATTGGAAATAAAATCCCACCCTGCAGAGGACTGAAGTCCCAGGGAAAGAAGTAGGACATATCTGCAGCACCACTGTGGGGCTATATCAGATGTCTGCCGAGCTATTCCCACACATGCTCACTGGTCAAATTTGGGAATTGGACCAGAATTTCTCCCCCCACCTGAGAGCAGAGTATTAAGCAAGGAAGGGTCGGGGACTGACTCACTGGGAGGCTGGGTGAGGTTCTCAGCTGAGAGCCTTTACCGCGACATTACCCTGTGATGACCTCGTTCGGTATTTGTCTATTATGACTTCACTTTATTTTCAGGGTGAGATAGGAAAAGAGACCAGGAAGTGGCTCACCAGGCGGGTGTCATACTCCTTTGTGTCAAGTGAACCTTTACCAAGGGAAACCCTGACCACAGTGCAAGGTGTGTTCTGGGGCAGTTTGCTGAGCTTCTCAATCAAGAGACCATTGTCCGAGGTTGGCAAGTAGGCTGGGTGCCTTGTCCACTAGAGCGTCCCCCTCTGGTCCAGCCTGATTTGGTCGGAGTCCCACTTGTCTCTGGGCTGGGAATGTTTCTGATATGGCAGCAACGTGACAACCAGACTCCTTTCTTTCCCTCCCCTTGGTCCCAGTGAGGTCAACTTCTGTGGGCTTTTCACTTGGGAGAAGTTCCACTGGGTCATCCACTGAAAGGAGATCTTTGATCCAGAGGGGGGTTTTTCCAACAGCAGGTCCTTAATGAATTGTTAGGGCCTCAGGTACGGCGTGGGGACATTGCGGATATGAGGTTGCCCATAGTCTTTTCTGGAGGACTGTGCTTTGTTCTCAGATATGTCTTTTATACTCTGTTTATGAGAATTAAGATAGCTCCCTTTATGGATGGAAATAATGGAAGGTTTTTGTTTAATAGCCTTATCTGGTCAAATACGAAGTTAGCAACCCAGTCATTTCTAATACCCCCTGTAAAAATATGCTTTTAATAGGTCTGTAATATACGAAGACAGGGAACTGGTTCCTGGGACCAGGTTAAGTACCTGAGGGGTCATCATCTAAGCCTGACTTTTGACTTTCTGTGGAGAAGTACACGTTGCCACACATGCCTGACTTTCCTTATCTGCAAGATGGGGGCAGAGATGAGGCCATCTAGCTCTACATAGACCAACTGAGAAAAGGGATTAAAAAAGAAAATCCCATGGGAATTTGTGTGGGAGGCTGAAAAATGGCCTCCGAAAGGCATCTACTTTCTAATCCCTGAACCTGTGACAGTGACCTTATTTGGAAAAAAAGGACGGGGCTTTGCAGATGTGATCAAGTTAATGATCCTGAGATGGGGAGACTGTCCTGCATTATCCAGGTGGGTTCTGAGTGAAATCACGTGCATTCTTATACATGGGGGGGGCCAGAATGAGGTTTTACACACACAGCGGGAGATGTGGGAACAGAGTAGAGGTAGAGATACTGGCCTTGAAGATTAGAGGGATGTGGTCACAAGTCAAGGGATGGCAGGGCCACCAGAAGCTGGAAAAGGCAAAGCATGGATTCTCCTGAGAACCTCTGGAGGGAGCACGGCCCTACTGTCATCTGGATTTCAGCCTGGTGATATCCATTTTGGACTTCTGAGCTCCAGAATTATAAGAGAATAAATTTATGTTTTAAGCTACCATATTTGTGGTGATTTATTACAGCCACCAGAGGAAATGAATCGAGGAATCCAAACTGTAAGTTCCTTTAGGTTACAGACGAATCCTATATTTCTCTCATCTTCCCGACAGTGTCTCGTTCTTACCTTGGATGTACTGTAGCTGCCCGTATCTGTAGATGGAGCTGTCCTGGCATCTTTCTGCTATTTAATGGCAAACCCTCTGAGTCTTCTCTTTTTTAGGGCCTGTAGATGTTCCCTGTTAAGCAGCGTCACTGGGTACTCCTACCTATGGCTCTTTTCTCAACTTCATCTCTGGAAGCATTAGACTGTCTTCTTGACATAACACAGAGAGAGATGTTCTTTCCAAGACACTGTTTTGGACTTGAAGGAAGCATATTTTGAAGCAAACAGTGGGCTGAGAAATGGGAGTCCAGGCCACATCCCTCTTCTAAACAGTGCTGTGACAGCATACATTTTCTCGGCTCAGGTCCCTTCGGAGTAAACATTTGTTTCCTGGTTTGCTTCACAACCTGGTAAGTGGCTGTTATGGGTTGAATCGTTTGTCTGCAAATCCACGTGTTGAGGTCCTAATCCCCAGTACCTCAGAACGCAACCTTATTTGGAAAGAGGGTCTTTGAAGTTGTAGTTAGTTAAGATGAGTTCACTGGGGTGGGCACTAACCCCAGATGACTGTGTCCTGTAAAGGGGAAATTTGGATGAAGACACACACCCACACCCACACACACACACTTCCGCATATGGATAAAGTCCTATGAACATGAAGGCAGAGATGGGAGAGATCTGTCTACAATTCCAGGAGGGCCAGAGAGTGCCAGCAAACCATTGGAAACTAGGGGAGGGGTACAGGACAAATCTTCCCTCGCAGTCCTCAGAAGGAATCAACCCTGCCGGCACCTTGACCTTGGACTCTGGCCTCCAGAATGGGGACCCAATAAATTTTGCTGTTTAAGCCAGCTTGTGGGACTTTGTTACAGCAGCCTGAGCAAATGAATACAGTAATAGTAACCTGTGCATCATGTGTCTTGTCTAAATCTTGTAGTGAGCAGCTAAATGGGGGGAGGGGCGGTGTGGAGAGAGAGAGAGAGAGCAAGCAGCTGCACAAGGCGGGAGTCGCTTTAGAAGTGGGGCCTTGGGCTTCCCTGGTGGCGCAGTGGTTGAGAGTCCGCCTGCCGATGCAGGCGACACGGGTTTGTGCCCCGGTCCGGGAAGATCCCACATGCCACGGAGCAGCTGGGCCTGTGAGCCATGGCCACTGAGCCTGCGTGTCCGGAGCCTGTGCTCCGTCCGCAACGGGAGAGGCCACAACAGCGAGAGGCCCACGTACCGCAAAAAAAAAAAAAAGTGGGGCCTTGATGTCTGAGCAGGAATCCTTTTACACCCAGCAATTTGTCTGGTGCCCGTGATAAGAGGACGGGTGAAGTCTCCAAGCCCCCCTTCCTGTCCTAATCCCTCCCCAGGGATCCAACCTCTCCCTCTACACGGGGTCAGCGAAAGAAAGTAGAGTTTCAATCGTGCCTTTCAAGTTGCCCTAAGCCCCTCCTTAGTCTCCCGCTCCCCCCTGTTTCCAAGTGCCCAGCCTTGTCAGAAGACAGGGCACCATCTGGTTAGTCCTTGTTTACTGCACAGCCTGCCACTTTGAGCTTATTAATCATATTTACCCAAGTATCTTAATTACTCCCTGTCTAGCAACTTGCTTTGCACTCAGCTGCTGACCCCTTTTTTTTTATTCCTTTCTATCATTAATCATAGGAGCAGTGTGGGTACAGGAATTCCTGCAGCTTGGATTTCGCTGGCACCGTTACCACTCCCAGAGAGGGGCGGCTGGAGGTCACGGCTGGTTCCTGACAAACTTCCTAATTAATCTGCTGAAGATCAGAGAAGGGCTAATAGGGGCTGAAGACTGTGCGCAGGGCACCCCCCCAGCCCCCGCCCTTTCCCTGCGTGCGTGTGTGCACACGTGTGGTGCAGAGCTTGGCAAGAGAGGAATGGCCTCAGCCAGCCATTCAGCACAAAAGCACTCCTGCTGCTGCCACCTACCTTCCCTGTTTTGGGAGAAGGAATTTTCTCCTCTTGCTTGGAAGTTTAAAAGACTCACCCACCCTCTTCTTCTCCCGGATGCAACGGTGAACAAAATACCTTCCAGCCAACGTGCTTGTGGAACCAGAATCTCGATATTTGGGTTCGTGCAGGCAGGAGTTGTCACGTAGGTGGATTCAAGTGCTTCCCTGCGGACCCACAGATCCTTGGCATCTCAGGCACTAATGATGCTCAAGACGGCCAGGCGTGGTACAGGGTCTGCAGAAACACCCTGCTCAACCCCGTTTCTTGGCCGACAACTTTGCAGACGGACCTTGCACAGGAAGAATGCAAAGCAGAGGACAGCTGAGCAGGAGAAGGACATCATTTCTGGTCCATCTCCCCCATGCCCCTCCCGGGCTCCCGCTCCCCAATGCTCTGGGACCTCCTAGGTCTGCCTCCTGCTACGTGTGCCCCTTCCTTTTTCTCTGGCGGAAGGCAGGGATCAAGAACAAGGGCTGTGCCTGCTTTCTTCCTGCCGACGTGTCTCAGGCCGAGACACTCAATTAAGGAGCATAATTTGTTGGTCCAGGCGCTCCTCGCGTTTCGGCACCGAGTGGCATCACTTTCTTTATGACCTCGTAAAGTCACAGCCGAGAGGCCGATTTGGAAAACAAACTGCCTCAGGTTGACAGATAATTAGATACGGGGGACATATTATACGCCTCTGCATATAAATGTGCTCCGAGGCGGGTTGGTTCTTCCGAAGTTGAGGTTAAAGGCGCGCCAGGTACTCCTGACACATCAGGATATATATTTTCATACAGTCTCGGGTGCTGTGCTGGTTTTATAGCCCTTTCATCCCAGTGCTGACGGATGGGGGGTGAGCACAAGTCAACCTGGAAGAAAGGCACAGCTCTCTTACCTGTGAGCCTCCTGGAGTTTTGTCTTCCATCCCCCCAGACCCCCCACCTCTCCTCGTTTCTGGAGAAGGGGCTGCTCTTTGGGCTTGGATTCTGCAACACATGACAAATGGCCGGAGTAGGAAGGGCCAGGATCCATTTTTCTTCCCCCATTTTTTTGCATTCTAATAGGCTCGATTAATGACAGCTATAACATAGGGGCCTTTCAAGACTGGGACAGATCCTGGTGGAATTCCATCTGGGGGCAAGGAGAGAGATGGAAGTAGATATTGTCCAGAAGGTTCTGTGGACTGTGGGTGCTGTTGGTAGGCAGCTACAGCTGCCTGGGATGGCGGCCTGGCTGTGTCATGAATGCTGGCCTTGTGGAAACTCCCTCCTTTCCCTGCGATCTATCCTGGGGGAGCAGAGACTGAGTACTGAGAAAACCAGACTGGAGGATGAGTCTTCATTTCCCCCTTTGGCTTCAGAAGGCTCAGGGCTGGGAGTTCCGGCTAAATCCATCCCCACGAAAATGTAAAGAGCTTAGTTTAGTCCCCTTGGGAGTAATTTCTATTTAAAAGTGGCATTAGAGCTGGTGCCTAAAAGAACGGCTTAGCGGGTAGTCATCTTCCGTTCGGGTGAGTCGCTTAATCTCTTTGAGTCTGTTTTTTTTCATCTTAAAATAGGAATAAAAAGCAGCACTCGCCTTATCACTCTGAGAAGATTAATGTAGATAAAACAGGTAGCCGAGCGCTTCATATATAGTATTTCCTACATGTTAACTATTTTTAGTAATGGTGATTAGCAGAGCTAATCATAATAAAACGGATCATAGAAGATTCAAGAAGGGAACACCTCTACCCAGAGGAAGGGGGTGGTCTTCTGGGGCCGCCTCACTGCAGTGTGGTGGAGGTGGCTGCCAAGTGGTGGGCTGGAAAGAGCCTGAGTCCTGGGAGGTCTGGCCCCGATTAGCGGTGTAATCTCGGGCATTTCACTCCCTCCCTCCCAGTCTCAGTTTCCTCATCCGTAAAGTGAGGGATCCTCTCCGTCTGGGTGGCCTGGGCCCGCGGTCTGACCCATGACCCCCACGGGCCCCTCCTCTCCTCTGCCAGGCCTCTGGGCCACCCTGCTGTCAACTTTGCTTCCGGACCAAGCCTGTGTTATTTTCCAGACCAAACTGGAGGGCTGAGGGGGCCTATTAAGAAGACTTTGGGGAGAGGGTTGAACAAGTCTCAGCTTGGAATTAACCTGCCTTAAATCTTGCCATCGTCCTATTAGAAAAGGAGAGAGAGAGAGAGAAACAGAGAGGGAAAGAGCAAGGAAGGGAAGGGTAATAAACCCCATAGGCCAACCCTAAACCCTGTTGCTGGAGATGATGTAAATAGAGTGGCTGTCACTTTGATGAATTAAATCCTCCATTAATTAGGATACATTGATTTAAGGGTTGTCCAAGCAGAGCGTCCTTCTCTCCTTCCTGGCAAATTACAGCAGAGGGAGGGCGCAGGAGAGGGCGCGCTTTCTCTGTTTCTTACCTGACTGCTGCTTTCACTTCCGGGCCTCAGGAAGCATCCCAGGACCTGGTGGGTCACCCCAGTTTTCTCCACGTGCCTTTCTTTTTTCAGCGGGATCTAGGCAGTGGGCTACGCAGCCGCTCTCTGGAGGAAGGACTACATTTGAACCCTACCACCTGCTGGAGTGTTGTCCCACAAGGTGGTCCGTTGACTTGAAAGGGGAAGGGAGAAAGTTCGAGGTTGGATGGAAGGATGCGTGTGTTGATCTCTGGGCCTGAGAGGCAGTAATTCCGGAGAGACCACGTCAGCAATGGCTGAGAATCAGCTTGGCAGCTACTCCCGGCTCTGGGTTGACCTGATGTCAGATGGACTCTTCCCAGGAGGAGAACAAGTGAGGGCTCCTGTCTTGCTGTGTGGACACCCTCCCTCTGGAGCTGCAGGCTTCTGCAGCCGTGGTGGAGCTGACTGGTTGAAAGCCATCCTTGTCCATCCCTCCCTGGACCTTGGGCCAAGTCACTTTTGGTCCCAGGGCTCTGAGGCTCCAGCTGTCTGCTCTGGATTCCATTTCCAAGAAGATGAAGATATATTGTTCACAAGGACCTGGAAAGCCTGAGTCTGGATTGAGTATTCCCTGAGTAACAGTAGTTTGGCGTTTTATAATACTCGCTTAACAAGTGAAAATGATTCAGAGAGGCAAGACACGATAAAGCCATGATGCGTTTTCTCATCACCACTGCAACCGCAGTGTGTGTTGCTGATTGTGTGCAAGGATCCTGGTGCTCCTTGTGAAGTTAAATAAGAAGTGAGCTTGTTAGCCAAGTTAGGACTGGGAAGCAGGATGTGACCCCTTATGGAAAACCCCCTAACCCTGACCTAGGCAACCTTGAACAAAGTGATTCTTCTTCACTTTACCCCTTCACTCCCAAGGGTCCCATTACTCAGGCAAAAGGAATGTTTCCACTCTCAGAGAGGGTTGCCTTATAAACCGGTGGAATGGGGGCTGTAAGAGGTCTCTTACACTGAGTCTTTCGTCTCAAGGCTCCAGCTAAAAATCCCAGCATGACTAAGAGAGGGAAGCTCTCACAGACACCTCCTCCCTTTAAAAAACAATTTTTTAAATTGAAGTATAGTTGATTTACAATGTTGTGTTAATTTCTGCTGTATAGCAAAGTGACTCATTTATATACACATATACATTCTTTTTCATATTCTTTTCCATTACGGTTTATTACAGGATATTGAATATATTTCCCTGGATATTAGGACCTTGTTGTTTATCCATTCTATATACAATAGTTTGCATCTGCTAATCCCAAACTCGGAATCCTCCTCACCCCCTCCCCACCTCCCCCTTGGCAACCACAAGTCTGTTCTCTATGTCTGTGAGTCTGTTTCTGTTTTGTAAATAAGTTCATTTAAGTCATATTTTAGATTCCACATATAAGTGATATCATATGGTATTTGTCTTTCTCTTGCTGACTTACTTCGTTTAGTACGATCATGTCTAGGTCCATCCATGTTGCTGCAAATAGCATCATTCTTTTTCATGGCTGAGTAATATTCCACTGTATATATGTACCACATCTTCTTTATCCATTCATCTGTCAATAGGCAGTTAGGTTGTTTCCATGTCTTGGCTATTGTAAATAGTGCTGCTATGAACATGGGGCAGACATCTCCTCCCTTGATTCACCAAAGTCCCGTATGCAAATATATGCACACATCCCAGTACCAACAGGGAAAGCATCCTTCTGGAGTTGCCCCAGGGTCGAGTGTGGCAAGAGTTTCCTCAGTCTGGGGAAGAAGGATCAACTCATAAACATGGGGCTGTGCCCTGAGTGTGTTCAGAATTGCAGACCCCCAACTCTGACCCTGCTGAGGGGCTTGGCTGCATCTCTGCCCTGCCCCTCAGATGTCATGTTGCCCTCGCTGCCAAGGCAGAATCCCTGCCTGGCTCATCCGGTCTCAGCCCAGAACCCCTCTGTCCCCACTCCTGTCCTCTGTAAGTGGATCTAGTGTAGCCATTGTGCTGAGGTTCCCACCCCTGGAGAAATTGTCCTCTTTCTTCTCCCTTTGTTTCCTTGCCAAGGGGATCTGCAGGGTAGAGGTGACATTTTTCTTAGCAGATTGGGTGAGCCGGAGGGGTGAAGTGGAGAGAAGGAGGAGAGGGGATGGGATGGGAGGAGGGAGCAAGAAAAAAAAATAGGAAAAAGATAACAGGAAATGAAGCTGAGGAGTACGAGGCAGATTCGCAAGGGACGGAGGCAGGGAGAGAGAAGGGGAAGATTCGGAGAAAACACACAAAGAAGAAATCCCCAAAGAGGACGTGAGCATGTGAGCAGGAGGTAGAGAAGAAACAGGAGACAGGAGTGGAGGGAAAGGAGATGGGAAACTGGGAGAAGGAAGAGAAGAGAGAAGCATCAGGGAGGGGCCAGGAAAAGAAAGGGAGAAGGAGGGGAGAGGCTGGGGATGGAGGGAGGGGAGAGGCTGGGGATGGAGGGAGGAGAGAGAGCAGGCGCTGGGTGGGGGGAGAGAGGGGAGACAGAAAGTGCTGTGCTGGGTGGATTATTGTGTGTTTGTCATCTGGAATGGTATAAGCTGTAGGTACAGCATCTCCTGCCCATGATTTATGGTCCCTGTCAGGCAGGGAGCGCGCTTTGTCTGCTGTAGCGTGGAGGATGAATGCGTTGCTGTCACCCCGGCCTGGCCAGCCTTTCTCTCTCGCTGCTCCGAACGCTCGCTCCCCATTTCACGCCAGTGAACATAAACAATCTTTTGTAAACCTGACAGTCACACTTGCTTCTTTGGAAACATAAAGCAGAAATGTATGACTCGGCTTTCATTACCCAATTTCCTATGCTATATAAAAACACTCAGGAAAGACATGTAAGTGGTCACAAAACCTGGGAAATTGGAAGTGTCCTGGAGGGAAAAAAAATAGCTGGAGGTGGAGGGGGCGAGTCTGGCTGGGAAGGAGCTGGTGAGCAGAGTGATGATGTGTCTCACCCTTCACATCCTTCCCAGAAAACACTGTCTGATAAACTGGGCCATCCAGACACATAATTATATTAAATTTCTGAATAATCGACATTTCCTGCCTGAAGTTTTGCTTCCCACCCCCACCCCCCCACCCCCCAGTCCTTTGAACCCAGAGTGCAGTAATGAAACAGTCTTGAGATCAAATCTGGCTGATAATGCTGCTTTGTTTTTTTTCTCCTCTTTCTGCTTTACGTTTTTCTTCCCTACTAGCCATTCGGTAAATTCCGCCAAGTCAGAAGTGTAACTTATTTTGAGAGAGCTATTAGGGGGCTGATTGTGGTGATTTCGCAGCTGGAGCATCTCAGCTGGGAAGGGAAATCCATCCCTGACACGCGGAGCCTTACCAGGGCCACAGCAGGTAAAGGGCGCCAGTCAGCCTGGAGGGCTTGGGGGGAGGGGCGAGGCTCCAAGATACACTGAGGTTGAGATCTGGTCTGGAAGCCACCGATGGCCACCTTCCCAGGCCTCTCTGCAGAGACAGAACACTCCTCTTCCTGCCTTCGGTTATGTCCAGTTGTAGCCTTGCCGCCAGAAGAAGGGAGGGAGGCTCAGAGGTGCTCTGGTTACTTCCATTGTGCTGGGGTTTTGACCTGGAAGGTCTGGGCCAACAGTTACTGGTGAGGTCACTTCAGCATCTCTGCAGGCCCATGAGGTTCCCGACTTTGTGGATCTGGGAGTTGAGAGCTATTTGTTAATTCTTGTAATCACTTTCCCCTCCAGATTCTTTAAGGTCAAAATCTTTGAGAGGCATTCAGTGAGTTGCTTTAGTTTGGGTGTTTGCTTTTGAATAGAAAAGGGCCTTTGCAGCAGCCGCTGGAGAGCTGACCTTGAACTACGTTGCAGCCAGACAACTGCAATGCCAATCCAGACTTGTTCATTGCCCCAGAGACCTGGGGAAGTCACTCTGCTTCCTCAAATCTCAGCTTTTCCAGAAAGAGAGACATCCTGTCTACACACCAAACACACACACAGACATACACACACACGTATACAGACATATACACAAATATTAGAACACAGGTTCAAGGATTGGAAAACTACAAATTCCAAAGAGTTTTTGAATACCTACTACACGTCCAGCACTATGCTAGGTTCTATAAAGTGCGTGCCCTCAAAATGCTTTTTGCTTAATTGGAAAGCTTCCAATATACTGTTACCTACAGGGAAGCACCCCCTTTCGACATGCGTGTTGCGTGCCTTTCTCTACTCTCTCTCCAACCCTATCCGTGCCCAAGTTTGATTCATTCTTCTTTCAAGGTCATACTTTCCTTAGACTCCTCCACACAAGAACCTCTTGCCCTCTCTAACCCATAGGGAGTGGTCTGTTCCCCCTGAATGTCCAGAAATTATTGTGTGTTCCTCTTTGGTGGTAATTCATCATATGCTGTCTTGTCCCAGTTGTCACATTGCTTTCAAGTCTTCACGTGTAATATCTTGAGGGGTTGAGATTTTAATCATGTCTCATCGCTCTGAGTATCCCCCTAGCAGTCAATGTGGGGATTTGCTATATAACACACCCAAACTTTTGGAAAACATACATGTCGAGACTTTTTCAGATTCTCCAATGTATAAAGGCATGTCTGTGCTAGATTTCTGACTGTTCTCCTAACAACATGTTTATAAGGAGTTGTCTTTCATTTAAGAATATGTTACAATTTAAACATCTTTTGAACTCATTCAATGGTCATTTATTCTTTGCAAGGAAACATAGTTTTGTTATTTCAAAAGAATTATAGTGTGCATGGTGAGTGTTAAGATTAAGAACACAGCATGGAGATTTTTTTTTTTTTTTTTTGCATTACGCGGGCCTCTCACTGCTGTGGCCTCTCCCATTGCGGAGCACAGGCTCCGGACGCGCAGGCTCAGCGGCCATGGCTCATGCACCCAGCTGCTCCGCGGCATGCGGGATCTTCCCGGACCGGGGCACGAACCCATGTCCCCTGCATCGGCAGGCAGACTCTCAACCACTGCGCCACCAGGGAAGCCCCAGCCTGGAGATTTGGGTGCTGGGGGCAGTGGTTTGGTTTACGCACTGGCTGAATCGCTCCCTCCTGCTACTAACCTCTCGACATTGTGATTCTCATTTGTACCTCAATAAATTCCTGTTTATGGGACTTTGGGTTAATCCACAAATCGAGAAATACCACTAAGGAAATATCTGCCAAGCATCTGTATAGTTGGTGCCAAAATCTGTTGATTATTTGGAAACTAAGTGCATCTTAATGTCCCATGAACCCTTGCTCACTCCTTTCTCCCACCCAGGGGTCCTCAGGCTTTCTTACCTGTCATTGAAGGAGGCAGCACGGTGTCGTGAAAACACTCAGGCTTTGACTCCAGACCTGGTTTCAATCCTGGTTCCACCACTTCACTAGCTATGTTGTCTAAGGCACATAACTTCTCCGAAGCTCGGTTTCCTCATCCGTAACGTGGGCAAGGTAATAACTCACCCAGTGGAGCTGCTGTGAGGATTAAATCTACAATGACTACCACATAGTAGGTGATTAATAAGCATTAATTCCTTTTCTCTCTCCATCATCCACTACAAATATATCCCCTTCATTTCGTGGCATTCAAAGTACAGAGCTTCCAAAAACCTCACTGCTGTCAGTGTTTGGAGAGGAAGTACACAGGCAGCTGGCTGAGCACTCCCAACCGCGATATATAGACTCCGATGCAGACTCGGAATTCTTCAGGCCTCCAGAGGAGCCCTTCCTCTGTTATTGTTATGCATTTGCGTTGGACAAACAAAGTGAGCACAATGAGATGAATTTAATACCTGCCAGGTGGCAGAACAAATGTCGTTGATCTTGGTGATAATATATAAAAAGCAAGGAAGTAGATCTAGTTTGGTCCTACGGCGATTTATAATCCTTTTGCCTCACTAGGTAATTTTCACTAGGAAAGACGTTCTTTTGCCCGCTGGGGGTGTGGGAGGAGGCTCAGGCATGTACTTATACAAGCCGCCCAAGCCACGTGATCAGGGGCGAGTCTCAGAGCCGGGGCTTCTCACATGCCCAGGAATCAGAGGAGTCAAAAGCAAAGCGGTCTTAATACACCAACAGTACAAAACTAAACAGCATTATAAGCTACTCCCCCCTCAGGAAATAGTAACAACAACGACGACAAAAAGACTGCACGAGGTTAAAATAATTACAAGTAGGAACTTTTTAAAAAAGACTCATTCAATTTAGAACCACCTTTCACATTATTCATTCACTGAACCAATGATTTATTGGACTTATAAAATATGCTGTGTACGGGAAACTTTGATTTCAGGTTTGTCTCTAGCTGCACATATTAAAGGGTAAAAAAAAAAAGAATTAAAAAAAAAGCAGAGAGAGGAGGTGGGAACACAGTCGGACTTCACATTAGGAACATCCAATATACGGAAATCATAGGTCCCCTCTCACCTCTAAACCACCCCCCACAGAAATAAAATAAAGGGATATTAATTATTTATAGAGCAGAAGAAGAACTTCCTCCCTTTAATGATTGTTAGAAGTAGTCCTCTTCCTGAGTGGTTATACAGAATAATTTACACTCAACTGAATAGGTGTTTTCCTCTTATAGGAGAATCTAGGGAGACAGAAAGATGACATCAGAACGTGATGTTTTAAGGCTTTACTTTGATGGGTCTCATTCTCAACTACCAAAAATAGAGGGCGTTTGTTTCGAGGAAATTTTAGGTGGTAATAACACCAGCCTGTTTTAACAGCTTGGTGGCCTGGGTCCTCTTTAACATCTGTCCGGGGGATTGGAAAAGAGATTTGTGTAGGTATCTCAGCCGCACTTGTGATTTCCTGAAGTTGATGGGGCTTTGGAAGAGTCCCTTGTGGGTTCAATGCTTGGGATAGGAAGGCCCAGGTCAACAACCCCAGGAGAGTCAAGCTTCTTTTTTCTCATGAGAACAGAAGTGGAAGCTACTGGTTGGTGTCAACAAACCACCACAATGCTTGGTCTTTGGTTCTAATCTTGTTTAGAATGTTGTGGGATCTCATCTTCCATGTTAATTATCTACTGCTGGGTAAGACATCACCCCAAAGCTTAGTGGTTATCATCTCACGGTCTCTGCGGAACAGGAATTTAGAAATAGGTTACGTGGGCGGTTTGGGCTGAGGATTTCTCCTGAGGCTGCAGTCAAGATGTCGGCTGAAGCTACAGTCATGTGATGGCTTGACCGGGGCTGGAGGAGTCCTTCCTGAGCTGACTCAGGTGTTCACCTGGCCTCAGGTCCTCTCTGGCTGTTGGCAGGAGGCCTCAGTAGTTTGCCACATGGACCCCTCCACAGGTGTGCTTGAACTTCCTTACCACATGGTGCTGGCTTCCCTAAGAACAAATGACCCAAGATAGCAGTGAAGGAGCCACAGTACCTTTTATAACACAGTCCTGGGAGTCACACGCCATCGATTCTGGCACATTCTAGTTGTCAAAAGTGAGTTGCTATGTCCAGCCCACTCTCAAGGGGAGGAAAATTAAGATTGACTTCTTGAAGGGACCTGTACAAAGAATTTGTAGATATATTCAAAAAACCCAAAAAACCCTGTATCTTCCTCCCTCTATTCCTATGTTTTCATTCAAAAATCATAGTCTTGGGCTTCCCTGGTGGCGCAGTGGTTGAGAGTCCGCCTGCCGATGCAGGGGACACGGGTTCGTGCCCTGGTCCGGGAAGATCCCATGTGCCACGGAGAGGCTGGGCCCGTGAGCCATGGCCGCTGAGCCTGCACGTCCAGAGCCTGTCCTCCGCAACGGGAGAGGCCACAACAGTGAGAGGCCCACGTACCACAAAAAAAATAAAAAAATAAAAATCATAGTGTTGAACCTTTATTTTCATTCCTAGACATTTCCATTTTCACACTATAAAATTACCAAAATGTGATATTGAAATGGAATGAGACTCTAAAATACAGGTGAATACTTCTGCAGGTATTTATTAAGTATGTAAAACCAAACAATATAAAAGCTTTGTTTTGAATATTTTCCCTTTGTGATTCTTTTTCATGGGTTTCACTGGGTCAGGCTCCTCCCCTATCTTATAGATTTTCTTTATAGACTTTCTTCATTGTCCCAGGGGCTTTCACCTTGTGTCCAAATTTATGGTCATTTATTTGGGAAACAGTTAAGAAATTTGCCTGCTAGCTCAATGAGTTTGTTCGGTGGAAGTTTTTAAACAGGAAATAATGGGGAGGTAGGTATGGTTTCCACAATTGAAACCATGTACAAGCCCCAACGTTCTTGTTTTTTGAAGTAAAAGCATGGCTCGAAAGTTAATGATTGGGAAATGTTAAGATGTAGAAATAAAGAAGAGTTGTTGGGCTGGGGAACTGGTAACAAGTTAAACTGTAAATCCGCCACATCCAGGAGTCACTGGACTCCCAGTTCCCTGAAAGATACAGCTAAAGGCCTGACACATATTCCTAAGTTGTTTTTACAGGAAGCCAACCCACCAGATGAAAACTGCTGCTCGCAAGCACACAGACCCTAGACTGCTTGAAACCAGAAGGTTGAACGAAGCTTGAAACTTCACCTCGATGCCAACCCATCCCAGAACTGTCCACGAGCTGATCACACCCTGCTCCTTGAACACTGTAAGACACCTCACTACCCGCTCCGGGGGTGCGGCGGGAACGACACCGTCTTGAGGGCACTAGCCTGCTGTGACCTCCTTCGCCTGGCAAAGCAAAAAAAGTTTCTCTTTTTTATTTTGGCCTGGCCACGCGGCATGTGGGATCGTTGTTCCCTGACCAGGGATCAAACCCTTGCCTCCTGCAGTGGAAGTGTGGAGTCCTATCCACTGGACTGCCAGGGAAGTCCCCAAAGTTACTTTTTTCTACATCACCCAAAACTCTGTCTCCGAATTTCTACTTGGCACAGATGAACAGAGTCTTGGTTTTGGTAACCCAGTAAAACCTCCTCTTTCTTTGCTTCAGGCAGCCCTGCTCTAAATGCAGTGCAGACTGGGTCAGCTGTGATGCGGCCTAACTTGACTTTGGCCAACAGACCAGTGTTTCCATGAGCATCGACACTGGGATTGGTCATTTCCTGGATGGCTATGGATGGTTTGGGCCCTTTAGCTCAGGAGGTTTCACATTAAAACTGGAGACCATTAGCAGGCCAAAGAGTACACGAGGCTAGTCTAGTCCAAAGCTTTCCCAAGTCCCCACTCAACCAATCATCCATTCATTCATCCCATGTTTATTCATCCCCTACAGTGTGTGAGGCATTACACCAAAGCAAGATGTGGCCATGAGTTTCCAAACAGGTGGGGGGAAATATTGGGATGAGGAAGGTAGGGATGGATCACCGTTTCTCCTGGCTAAGAGCCAGCCACTGGACTGATGTTCGGGGGGCACCAGAGGGCTGTGACTAGTAAAACAAAGGGACCCAGGACGCTTTCTAAGACCTTGGCACAGAAACCCAGATGTAGGAACTGGGGTTCAGGGTGGGTCCAGCTGCCCAAGATAAGGGAGACATCCAATGATCAGACCTGAGGTCAAATTAGCACCAAGGGAGACTCAAAGCTCAGTCCTTGAACTTCTTTAATCTCAGGGATCTCGGGTGGGACAGAGCCTGAAGTGGGGTGGGGCTTCCAGGGAGCATCAGGTCTCCTGAGTGTGGGGAGGAAGAGCTGCAGAGAAAGGAGCCCAGTGGACCCAGCACATCACAGTGGCTCCCACATGCTGGGGATTTACCTGGATGTTTGGCACAGTAGAGAGGAGAAGGGAGGAAAGAGGTGTGACGAGCTGGGCAAAGCCCGTTGGGTCAGGCAAGGATCCTGGCACATCCCAGATACCTGCCCTACCAGGTCCTGTTGCTCAGCCACCGAAGGACAGAGGGAAATCCTCTCTCCTGATGCAGAGGCCAAGGGAGAGGCTTCAGGGGAAGCAGGTGCCTGTCTGGGCAGCTCCGGTCACAGGCACATAGCTTCTTTTGTTTTTTAACATCTTTATTGGAGTATAATTGCTTTACAATGGTGTGTTAGTTTCTGCTTTATAACAAAGTGAATCAGCTATATATATACATATATCCCCATATCTCCTCCCTCTTGTGTCTCCTTCCCACCCTCCCCAAACCACTCCTCTAGGTGGTCACAAAGCACCCTGATCTCCCTGTGCTATGCAGCTGCTTCCCACTAGCTATCTATTTTGCATCTGGTAGTGTATGTATGTCCATGCCACTCTCTCACTTCGTCCCAGCTTCCCCTTCCCCCTCCCCGTGTCCTCAAGTCCATTCTCTACGTCTGCATCTTTATTCCTGTCTGCCCCTAGGTTCTTGGGAACCTTTTTTTTTTTTTAGATTCCATATATATGTGTTAGCATATGGTATTTGTTTTTTTCTTTCTGACTTACTTCACTCTGTATGACGGACTCTAAGTCCATCCACTTCACTACAAATAACTCAACTTTGTTTCTTTTTATGGCTGAGTAATATTCCATCTTATATATCAGGCACATAGCTTCTTTAAGGCTCAGGAAACTTCCCCTCCTCTCCTCTCCCTGGGCAGAAGCTGGCTCCTTCTCTCCCTCTCCTCAAGGGGTTCATTTCAATGTTAGTGAGACTAAGAAGGTGGGTGACGTTGTTTTCTTCTAACAATTCCATTTCACCCTTCCTCGTCTCTGAGCATATCTCTCTGATTTAGATGCACTGTGTTTAATTAAAACTGTTTTTTCTTACTCCTTTTCTCTCTCCACTTCATGGGAATCATTTCCTCCTCCTCCTACTGGGACACACTCTTTTCCTTTGGGTCTATGCCCCACCCCAGCCCTACCTGCCTTGGGGGGACCTTGGGAGCAGGCCAGGTGGAGTTCTTTCTATGAATTGCCATCTGGGGTGGAGGAAAAGTTTGCATTGGGAGCCTTACATGGTAGCACTAGATGGTGAATTAGGTACACATGTGCCTCACTTTGGGTTAAACCAGAGAACCCAGTTAGGAACAATCTGGATTGTCTGAAAACTAATTTGAGAGAAGAGGAGGGTTTTCCAATGGATGGAAGAATCTGGGACAGGAAATTGGGGGCAGTTTTTTTTTTGTTTTTTTTTTTAAGGAAGCACTCTTTCCATCAGATAGGGATTCCAAGCTGGTTTCCTTCAAACAGCGAGCTCCTGTAGTGCATTTAAAATAGATGTAATCAACAGAATGAAGAATATAAAATCTCACGGGTGAAGAGCCCAATCATGGCTACAACTGAGAGGCCAGGTACGGTGAAAGCACTTGAAAACTTCCAACGACATTTTTACTGAAGCTTCATATTATTTTACCTATTTTGCATATGAAGAAATTATGACTCAGAGAGGTTAAGTTTCTTGTCCAAGTTCATACAGCTTGTAAACAGAAATGAAATTTGAATCTAGATTTGTCCAACCCCGAATCCTACATTTTCCCACCATATCTAGAAAGGACCTCAAAAGCCATCTAGTTCTGAGCAACTCAGCCTGTTCTGATAGTGGATGAAAAAATGCCCCCTGCCATATACATCAGTAAACAAAAGCTGTTGTAGCCATCAAGCCACTGCAGCCGCCCCAAAGGTGAGCTTGAGGGAACTCAGGCTGGAGACAAACTGGCTGCCCAGCCCTCAGCCCCTGCAGCTGCCCCAACGGTGCGCCCTGAAGGGACTCAGGATGGGAAAGAAAAGGATGCTGGCCCTAGATAGTTAAGGTGCATATCAGAGGAATGATTTCAACAAGCCCAGACTCTTGCATCTTCCCATACATAGAAAAGTGCTGAATCCATTAACTTGCGATGTCTGGTTTCCCTTAATGAACAGTAATCTTTTGATGTTCTGACTACCTGAGAGTTATGTTTTATTTGGTGGACAAATCTCAGGACTTAAGCCTGGGACACAGCATCTCGGACAATTCTGAGAAACTGTTCCAAAGAGGAAGGGGTGGGGGGAGCCAGGATACATAGGAGTTTTTGCAACAAAACCAGGTGGTCGGAACATCAAAAGATGACTGTTAATAAAAGAATCAGATATCTCAAGTTAAGGAATTTAGCGATCTTCTATGTATGGGAAGATGCGAGAGTCTGGGCTCCCTGAAATCATTCCTTTGCTATACACCTCAGCTCTCTGGGGCCAGCCTCCTGTGTTTTCTCACCCTGAGTCTCCTTAGGGCTCACAGTTGGGGATGGCTGCAGCAGCTGACTGCTAGATGGCAGACATTCTTTGTTTCCATCCTGAGTTCCCTCAGGGCTCACAGTCCGGGCAGCTGTAATGTGGTGGCTTGATGGCTGCAACATCCTTTGTTTGCTGATACGGCAGGCAACATTTTAGTTCTCAACCCTCACATCTGCTATATAAACTGAGGCACACGTGGCATCCAGTACTTTGTATACACGGGGTGCTCAGGTGGGAAAGAACCAGTATTCCTTGTTCAGTGCCATCAGTGATTACTCACCCTCCAGCTCAGGATGGTCCAATAAAAATAGGATGTAATTCACTTATATGATTTTAAATGTTTTAGTGGCCACACTATAAAAAGTAAAAACAAAGGGGGAAAATTAATTTGAATAATATATTTTATTTAATCCCATATATCTAAAATGCAAGCCATATAAAAAAAGCAATATAGGGCTTCTCTGGTGGCGCAGTGGTTGAGAGTCCGCCTGCCGATGCAGGGGACACGGGTTCGTGCCCCGGTCCGGGAAGATCCCACATGCCGCAGAGCAGCTGGGCCTGTGAGCCATGGCCACTGAGCCTGCGCGTCCGGAGCCTGTGCTCCACAACGGGAGAGGCCACAACAGTGAGAGGCCCGCGTACAGCAGGAAAAAAAAAAGCAATATAAAAAGTCTTAAGACATTTTACTTTCTTTTTTTACTTTTGTCAGAATCCACTGTGTATTTTTCACTTATCATAGGCCTCCATTTGGATGAGCCACATTGCAAGGGTCACGGTCACGTGTGGCTAGTGGTTGTTGTATCAGAGAGCCCAGCCCTAGTTCATGAGCTCTTCTGAAAGCCCCATAGTTGATCCAGTTACAGGCTCTTCCCCCTGGGGTGGAGCTTTCTGGTTTGGGAAGAGTTGGGGAGCAGACAGGTGTGTCCATTTCAGCTCTCCGTGTATTCCCTGTAGAAAGCTTCTCAGGACTGATAGCATCACCTTCTCCAACAAAGATGAGCTGCCAGGGGTGGGGAGAGGATTTGGGTCCATGTCCAGTTGTGGCCCTGAGTGCAGTGTGTGATTCGAAGGGGATTGCAAATGATGGCTCATGAAGATGCATCCTGTTTCTTTTGTGTTTCTCTGCTTAGACAAAGACGGACTACGTTTCTGTGATCAGCAAGGTCAAGCTCAGCCCTTGCTGAGTGAAGCAGAACTTTGTCATCAATGTCCCTAACTCCCCACTGAGCTCGCTGCCATCCTGCAACCTCAAGGGGCCCATACGCCAGTCCAGTGGAAGGCTCCCCTCCGCCATGCTGTCACCCGAGGACGCTGAGATTTCTTCATTATGGGTGTTGGGGGTGGGTAGAAACACAGAACGTGGGCAGCAGCCTCCTCTGCTATCACATCTACTCTTATGTTGAGTTCTTGGAGGTTCGAGGCTTTTGGGGAAACAGACCTTTGCCTGGTGGAGGAGAATGGGAGTCATGTGTGTGGAATTGACGGTAGCCAGGGAGGGAACAGACTGAAAAGGTGTCATGGCTCTTGTGGAGGTGACAAGCATCTACTGACTCTCTGGCCCTCTGTTCCCCTCGCCCTGGGCACTAGAGCACTTCATGACCACCTGGAAGGGAAGTGCAGCCCGGACTCTGAGACCAGCCCCATCCTTGGCAGGGATGAAATAGGAGACTCAGGGCCAGCAGTCCTCGCATCCGGCTGTTGGCTTTGCTTGTGCACGATTAGAGGGGTGCAGCTTGTTTTTTTGGTACCCTCATCTCCTCTGGTTCAGGGTCCTTCCTTCATACTCTCGGTTTTGAAGGACTCCTCTCTTGTCGCTTGGACATATGGTGTCCTAGACTTGTAGCAAGCTCTGCTTCCGACAGGAAGCTGAATTCTGGTCTTGTCTGGTCATTGACAAAGGTAAGAGATTCAGCCAAATTAAAAGACATGGCAGCTGTGTTTTCCAAGGACTAGTGCCTTTTAGGCAGCACTAGATGGTCTGTGTTTTACATCGAGAGATGGGGGAAAAGGTAACTCCCTCTGCTAGACTGTTAGGCCGTCTTGCGGAAGATGGCAACAGAAAATCGACTCCTTACTTCAGCTTTCGTGTCTCCTGGTTCCTTCCATCCTTGTGCTACCCCAGTAGGAAGGGGTTTAACCAGCTCCCGGATGGCCCGTGCTGGTCAGGGCACAAGTTAAGCCAGCGTGCTTATCAGAATGATAGAAATCAGGACCCGGTCGTGCCCAACATCATGAGTTCCTCACGTGGTCATGGAATCAGCTTTGGAAGTGTTCCTTGCAACAGGGTACTGTGGCCTGGATGCCACCAGCTCCCTCTTTACCTCGTGACTCACCTCGCTGCCCACCACGCCTGCCATACACTCTTTGCATTGGCCACGCCAGTCTCCTTAATGCACCAGGCATGAGCCCCGTTCCGAGCTTTGGAAGCCCAGCTGCTGCCTTTCACTGGAAGCTTCATCACGCCCACATTGACAAGCTCCCTTCCTCACATCCTTCAAGTCTTTCTTCAGATGTCACCTTCCCAGTGAGGCTCTCCTGACCACACCCAGCCCCCCTCTTCCAAGTCTACAATTATCCATCCTCTCCCAGGTCTTAGTTTTTTACACGGTACTCATTATTACATGTCATTAGCACATCCTTAATTTGCTTGTTGCCAGTCCTTTCCACTAGGATGTAAGTTCGAATAAAGGGTAAAGTTCAGTGTGTTTATTACTGTGTAGAGCACAGAGCAGCCCATGGCACGTGGAAAACGAAAAAGAAATGTCGATTGAGTGACTGAGGTGAACGAAGCCTCTGGTCCGCACCCCACGATCCATGGCATCCTGGGAAAGTTCTGGCTTCTGCACAAATATCTTCAGGAGCTGTGAAGTCAGCACCATCGATGACTGGCTGGTCCCAACTGTTATCAAGGTCTCTGTGTGGAGGTAAGGCATCGGGGGAAGAGCGCCAGGCTCTCTCCTTCCAAGAAGAAAAGCCTGGACACCTGGGGACAAGCCTGGGAAAAAGCATCAGGCTGTGAATCCCAGAGTCCGCCCGAGTCCCGCCATACAGTTCCCATGGGATGCCGGAGAATTCATTTCATCTCTCTGGCCTCAGCTTTCTCTTCTGAAAAAACAAGGTTGTGTAGACATATTAGAAAGAACATCCTATGACCAGAACAAAAGGTGATAGAATCTGTCAGAAGTAAAACAGTAATGTTGTTTTGCCTAAATATGGAATCTTAACAGTATCTCACCTGGTGTGTGTGTGTGTGTGTGTGTGTATGTGTGTGTAAAAGCACAGAAGTGTGTAAACATGCCATCTCAAACTTGACTGAAAACTCCAAATGGGAGTGATACAGGCAGGAGCTGCATCACTTGTTTCTTTCCTAGGACTCCACAGAACCTGTGCAGAGAACTGGACCAGCTCAAAATGTTGATGACTGACTTAACGAAATCACAAGAATAACTGTGCACTTATGTAAAGCCTTTCTCCAAGGATCTCTCTGCACTCGAGAGTGGATTTATTTATCCTTGGAGCACCTCTGTGAGGCACTTACAGGACAGGGGTGACCAGACTCATATGTCAAGAACTACATGAAGCTAAACTAGCCGATAAGTCTGAGCCCCAGGAGGAGATGGGATGGGCCCAAGGTCACCCGGTGAATTGAGACTTGGACACGCGTTTCTGCCCCAATGAGGTGACTCACTTTCCCCAACACTTGTGCTCCCAGGGCCCGACTTCATGTCCCCCGGGCTGGCACGGGCCTTCCACATGCACGTCCCAAGGCATATTCCATGGGATATCAGAGACCTTCTTACTAACCCCTGCCCTAGAAAGTTTTGGAAATGTTGGGTTTCACAGAGTGAAGCAGGTTTCCTTCCTGCAGGACTTTGTAGACACTTTAACAATCCACTTTGTATTGTTACTTTCCAAGAGGCATGCCCTGTATGTGCAGTTGCTCAAATTTAATTGTCTTTGGAAACTTCCTTCCCCGGGGTCTCAGTGGATTGGTGAAATGCTTGATTTATTAATATCTGGCACCAGAACTTCCTTGTGGAAGGAGATATCTAAGTTTAGGAAAAATCTTGGCAAGCCAGCTTTGGATGTGGGTGACTTTGGAAGCATAACTGTCATTGGAGGCCGAGACATCGAGAGGAAAGATGAAGGAGACAGCGGGGAGAGTGGACTGTTTTTGTTCCCGAAAGGTAGGAGGAAAGAGAAGAGGAGAAGAGAAGGGCAAAAAGAGAGAAGCCAGGAAGAGGAGAAGGCTTGGCTGCGTGGAGTGAAGCTTCAGTGACGCTCCAGAATGGTAGGAGAACCAAGGACATTTATAAGGATGCTCACTGTTTCATGTGAAGTTGCTGGAGCTGCAGTATAAACCCCTCCTCCATTCTCTCCCTCTCGCATCTATTGGGAAGTCTAGTAGGACCATATGTGCTTTGTAGAGCGGGGTGTGTGTGTGTGTAGGGATTGAGAAAGAGCTTCATTCCATCCCTGAAATTTTGTGGACAGGGAATAGGTAGTGTTAACAGAAGCACCCAGAGGCAGAGCTGACCCTGAGAGGTAAGCCTTTGTGCGTTCACATAACCCTTCGGGAGGTTCGGGCACTTTGGGCTTGAGTTAAACCCTCTAAGTTCTCAACTGCACCCCAAGCTGCAACGGGACAGTCTATAGGTTAGCTGATTTCTAACGCTGCCCTCTGACATGTCATCCTAGGGTCCCAATTACTGTCTCCTCTTGCACCATAGAAACCCAGGCATCTGGAGCCCCAGAGAACAGGTCTTCAGATAGTAATCCTAGCTTTCTTTACAAGTCTGTTCTCCAGATTAAACAGACTTCATTCCTTCTTCATGACTAGTTACCAGACTTGTCACCCTCCTGGTCACCCTGGTCTGGACAAGGGTGAAACACCCTCCAGGGTTTCAACGTGCCTCTTGGGGTTCAACACACTCCAGCCAGGGTGGTCTGTCTGTCCCCAAATCCAGGAGAGTCTTTACTTTCTGTGATCCAAAATTTCATCCAGCATTGTTTTTGTTTGGCAGTCACATTGTGTTTTTGGCTTGGTGAAACTTATGGTCAGCTAAAATCCTCGTCAGGTAATAAAATGGGTTTACCCATTTTGGTTACAGCTGTTCTGATGGGAGGGTATTACTGCCACTTGGGTGAGAACAGCTGCCTCTCCTGTCATGTTACATAATGATTACAGTTTATATCATGCTGTCATAGGGGAGGATACACGTGTGCAGAGGCTGTGTACAGGTTTAAGGAGTGCCTGGGTGTAATGAAGTGGTAATTAACAGTGTGAGTCACTAATAACTTTTTTCTCTTCTCCCTGGGCTCCCCAGCTTGTGTGTCAGAAGCTGCTGATGCGCTCGTGACAGACGCTGTGTAAACACACAGGTAGACCGAGAAAGCCTGGCAGACGGTGATTGTAGAGTGGAGACAGGGACCCCATCAAACACCCTTAACAGTAATGACAGCCATTGTGTATACACACAAATCACCTTAAACAGCTTTTATAAAAGTGCTTCTGGGGTAGGAAGTAGGGATGGGGAAGGGAGAGAATGAAGAAGAAATAGAAGGACGTGGAGGTCTTCAAGTATATTAGCCGAATTTCTGTCTCGTTTTGAGCTGTGTAAGTATCTCCTGATGGCAGTGGCTCTGCGGGGGTGGGGTGGAACGTCCTAAAGCCCCCATTGACCCATCTGCCCTTAGCCTGTGGCCTTGCAGGACCATGAAATTCATGTAGGGGAGGGGAGAAGAGAAAATGCATCCTCGTCCACTGCTCACTAGCTGTGTGACCTTGAGCAAGCCAACCTTTCTGATGGCCGTAGGGGACTATGGGAAGGCAGAACCAGTGTCCTGATGCCCCAGGGGAGCTATAACTCAGTAACTGGGAGGAGTGATCTCCCCTCTCGGTCAGGGTCCTATTTGGAGAGAGAGACCAGTCACTCACTCGTCTGGCATGTGGGAGCCTCTCGGGTCAGGTCTGTGGGGTGGGGCCGTGGGCTTGCGGAGACAGAGATTCTGCCTGCAGCGGAGATGGGACCGCATGCCGGTAACAACGCAGGATAGAAATGAGAAGCCCTCTAAGAAGCAAAGAAGATGTGAGAAGGGAACCTACCCTGAGGGAGAGGATGAGAAGGTGGAGAGTTCTGGAAGGGTCGGCACTTGTGTGATCCTGAAGAGTCAGTAGGAGGGGGACACAGAGGGGGGTTCAGGGGAACACCATTCCTGAAAAAGGGAGAAAGTCTCCCACTGCAACGCAGAGTGTCTTCACATCAACGATTGGATTCAGCCCTCGCTCCAGTGATGATAGCAGCTAACATGGCAAAGCATTCTAGGTGCTCGGTACTGTTGGAACTTACTCAGCCAGGGCAGAGGAGCGGAGCTTGTCATTTTGTACAGTGCTGTCCCAGGGGTGGGAAATATAGGAGACAAGGTTGAAAGTCATTTCCAGGAGGTGAGCCTGGGAGCACGCATTGACATGGTCTAAGTTACTCCTTTAGAGGTTGAATCAGGTCACTGTGTCTGATATGAATGGGGAGACTCCTTCAAGGCTCTCTCCCTGCTTTCTATGATACCCAGAATCATATTTCAGTCTGAAATCATTCATTCAAAGGTACTGGGCATGGGAGATAAGGCTGAAGCTTGAACCCACACAAGGTACAGTTTTCTAGAAGAGTGAATGGATTAAAGTGATTTAGATAATCACTTATTCATTCAACAAATAATTAGGAGAGCTCTAAATGTGTCAGGCACTGAACAAGGTCAGTCACTGTCCAACCCAGTCTCTAAACCTCCACTAAAGGGGAAGCCTTTCCTCTTACATCCTCTGATGATGGGCTCTCCCTTCTTTCCATCTAGTTCCTAGATTACTTCTGTTTTCTCAGATAGTTCACTATCTCACGATGGTGGAGACCCATCAATAGACTTGATTCAATGCAGTAAGTAGTGTCGGAGCTCTACAAGGGTGTTATGATGTGAGCAGAGAGGAGGTGCAATCAGAGATCACTTCTTGGAGGAAGTAAAATCTGAGCACAGCCTCCAAAGGGAGTTTTGGAGACAAGAAGCAAAGGGCCGGGGGAACTACGGGCAATTGAAGTTGTTCCAGCAGAACATGGGAGGTGGGGAGTAGGGAGAGGTGTGGCTGGATACTTGTAGATGGTGGTAGGTGGAGATCAGATCACAGAGGGACTATATGCCATGCGTAGAAGTTTGGACTCTAGCTGATAAATGATGAAGAGCCACTGATGCCTCTTAGGAAGAGGAATGACAAGGTCCAATTTGAACTTTCCGTGGATGATAATAGTAAATACATGTATTGCAAGTGTTTTGCAAATAATCCTCATGATAACCGTACAGATGTAGGTGTTGATGTCATCCCCATTTGACAGATGAGGAAACTGAGGCTTCGAGCTTAAATGACTTGCCCAGGTCCACACAGATAATAAGAGGACAGAGCTAGGCGGCCTGGCTCCAGAGTTTGTGCTCTTATCCAGTCTGTTCCACTGCACTGTAGGGACAACGATGAGATGCTCCCGGCTGCAATTCTAGAGGTTGGGAGACCCTTCTGGAGGCTGTTGCAGAAGTTCTGGTGAGAGACACCGAAGTCTTTAACTAGCAGAAGGGAATACATTCCAGAAATGGCTTGCAGAAGTCCATCAGGTGTTGGTGACTGCCAAGTGGGAGGGAGAGGTCAATGTTGGGCTTGGGGGGTGGCAACCACTTCCTGTAAAGGCCCATATAGTAAATATTTCAGGCTTTGGGGGTCAGATGGTCTCTGTTGCAACTACTCAACCGCCTTTGCAATGTGCAAGCACCCTAGACAATCCATAAATGAATGAGCATGGCTGTGTCCCAATAAAACTTTATTAATGGACGTGTAAAACTAAGTTCCATCGAATTTCCATATGTTAAAAAATATGATTCTTCTTTTGATTTTTTTTTCCAATCCTTTGAAAATCCAAAAACCATTCTTAGCTCCGGGACCATATAAAAATTGGCAGTGGGCCAGATTTGGGTTGAGGCTGTAATTTGCCAACCTCTGGGCTTATTCCTGGGAGGGGGGAGGTGAGTGGTGGCCCAGAAGGGACCCAGGATGATTTGAGGACAAGGTAAACAGAGGGCGATGAAGGCCACACAGTTGCTCCCTGAGCCAGGGGTACATGCTGTGAAGGGGAGTCATTCAGGACCGGCATGCAATGCTCAACCCCCTTAGACCTGAAATACTGCTCATAAAAGAACATTTGCAAGGACAGTGTTAACAAGCAGTGGATCTCGCTTCTTCCAGTTCCCCTTCCCACCCCAGGCCCAGTGGTAACGAAAACACGTTTACATAAACACAGAGGTCATGGTCACACAGCCGTCCTCATGCTAAGGCATTTCCGAATACTAATAGTTTTCATTTAACGCAAGATCTGCATTGTAGGGCTTCCCTGGTGGCGCAGTGGTTGAGAGTCCGCCTGCCGATGCAGGGGACACGTGTTCGTGCCCCGGTCCGGGAAGATCCCACATGTCGCGGAGCGGCTAGGTCCGTGAGCCATGGCCACTGAGCCTGCGTGTCCGGAGCCTGTGCTCCGCAACGGGAGAGGCCACAACAGCGAGAGGCCCGCGTACCGCAAAAAAAAAAAAAAAAAAAGATCTGCATTGTATGGGAGAGCTTAGGGTGACCCAAAATACCCCTCTAACTTGCACAACTTTATAAATAAAAAAATCCTTCTGCAGGCTAAATTAGTCCAATGTTCTTCCTCCACGTTGGAGACAGGGGAAACACAAAGTTTGAAATTGTATCTGAACATGAACCTTAGGGCACCAATGGTGTGGCCACTGGTTAAATGCCACCCCCCGGGCCACCAGCCCCATCCCAACCCTGTGCTAGAGAACCCCTCACCAGGCACAGAGGCCACCCTTTCACGGGTCTTCATCATGAGGGAACTCAGGCAAAGTTTGCGGCTGCCATTTTTACGCACAAACTACACACCAGGCACTTACGGGGGGTGTGACCACACCAGCTGTAAGCACACAGTGACAGATGTTTTGTCGCTGCTGATGCCATGTGGACAAAGGGGTCTTAGAGAAGGTCTAATTCAAGTGTTTTTAAACATTAAAATCTTTTATCAGTAGACTCTCCTGCACGTCATCACCTTTTACGTGGGACCTCAACATACAACACATAAAAGAGTGGGGCAGGAATGCCCCTCTTGCACAGCAGGCCCCGAGGCATCCTTGGTTTTGCAGCATGAGTTTGGTCTTCGCTTTATAAAGTAGAAAGCTGAGGCCCAGAGAAGTTAGGTGACTTCCCCGCAAAGCACAGAGCTCCAGCTAGAGACGGTTACTTTCCGTATCAGTAGCCACTTTCCTCTTCAAGGCCGTCTCACATTAGCATTTTCTGGAGATGGCCCCTGACTGAGCATAGACCCTCCCGGGCCGGCCAGCAGCACTTCGCCTCCAATAGGGGCAGTTGGTGAAAAGGAATTAACTTTGGAGGACGCGATAGCAACTTGTGTTTGAGTCCCATTTGTCATGTACTAGCTACATGACCTCCAACAAGTAACTTGCCACACTTAGCCCTGGGTTTCTCATATGCAAAACGGGAATAACGCTCAGATGTGTTACGAGGATCTTGCGAGAGAAGTAAGTGAAAGCGTTTTGTGAGAAGCTGTATTTAAGAATGTGATTATGGCTTTTCCAGGCAAAAAAAATCGAGTGCATTTCAATCCTTGCTCTGTGCCTGTGTCTCTAGCTCCAACCTTGTCTCCCATCCGCCATCCATCCAGACAACAGGGAAGGAGAAAAGGACTTTTCTTTACCCTCTGGTTCCTGGGCAGCATTCAAGAGTTATGGGCTTTTGCTCCCCCAAGAAGAAAACATTATTCTCAGCCTTCAAGGGTGAGGATTCCTGCACGTAACAGGACTGAATGATGCCTTTTCTCTCCCTCTCATACCAGAATTTAAGAGGACCCCGGAGCAGCCGGGTTTATTAGGACCCATAAGAACCGTACTATAACCAGGACACCCACAGCCATAAAACTCTACCTTGAATTTTGCAACAAATCCTGAAATGGTGAACTTGGATGAGCTCTTGTCTCTGTCAGCAGAAAAAAATAAAATAAAATAAAGGGAGAAATGCAAACTCGAGCAGAAAAAGGGTCCCGAGAAGGAAAGCCAGGAAGAATGGAGAGAACAACAGTAAGAGCGATGCTGTGAATGATGGTGAAAGTAAAAATCCCAACAAGAAAGCCGGTGGTGTGGCCAAACCTCCCTGGAAATGCCTGGGGACTCACCTGTGTGACAGGATGGGGCCTGGCCTCTGAGGGGAGCAGAGGAGGGGCAATAAGAGAGGAAGACATGTACACGTATATGCGTTCACACACCCAACACGTCTGCACACGGTGTACTCATACACGCACACACAGGCACACAATGCACACAGATACACGCACACACAGGCACACAATGCACACAGATACACGCACACACAGGCACACAATGCACACAGATACACGCACACACAGGCACACAATGCACACAGATACACGCACACACAGGCACACACGCGTACACACCGATGTACACATGCACACACAGCCAAACAGAGGGGAGGAGAGGAGCTGAGTGGAGGGAAGTAAAACCCAGGTAAACAATAAGAAGTGTCCTGGGGCCTCTGGGCGGCTACCCTGACGAAAGGGCCATTTGGAGCGAGGTCTGTTGTGATGGAGTGGAAGTCTCCTCCACTAGCCTTTGGTGGCTGATCCCACTCTCCCCTGAGTGCCCTGAGTTGCTTTAAGGCTGCACAAAGCCTTGGTAGAAAAGACAGCACAGATTAGCTGTAGCAATGGATTTAGGGCGGAGCCAGGAAGTGGAGCTTGAGGACCAGCACCTTCTCCTCGTGGGACAGGACATAGAACCTGTCTATGAACAGCAGGAGGCAAGCACTCCCGCCTCCCCCCAGCACTGGCCCCTCCTCTGCGGTGCCTGCCTCAGCCCCAGATTCCCCTTCACTGCATGGCAAACCCTGTTACTTGCTGACACAAAACCCATTCCTCTCTCCTTCCTTGTAAACAGAGCCCCACACTATGTCCATTTTACCTCCCAGGCTCTTTGGGCTCTTTCAGACAATTTTGGTCAATGAGATAAATACCTAAATTTGCTGGGGGGTGGGTCTGGGAAAACTTTGGTTTTCCTGATAACAGAGATAACAAAGGCCAGCGTCATTCTTTCCACTCTGCTCTTTCTTTGAGCATAGTCTTGATGTCTGGAGCTGCAGTAGCCATCTTGTGACCATGAGTCACAGAGGGCAAAAGCCAACGCCCTAGAGATAATAAGCAGACGTTCAGAAAACCAGTCTAGCACCTCCCACCTCTGGACTTCTGTTACTTGAGAAAAATAAACACTTCTTTGTTTAAGTCACTGTGAGTTGGGATATTTTTTTGTACTTGGAGCCAGACTCAATCATAACTGGTACATTCAGGTAGAAAGGACTTGACACTTTTTTGTTTTTTTAACTTCCAACCTTCCTGCTGCCCCTTTGTCACTTGTGAGACCTACTTGCCAAAGTATTAAGTAACCTCAACATTCCTGATGGTGTGAAATGGAGTGTCTTGGGCTGGGCTGGGTGGAGAGAAAGAGAGAAGCACCCAGTGGGCTGACTCAGAGCCCTCCAGCTCTCTCCCCTGCCCACCTTGGTGTGAGGAGCCCTTTCCTCCTCCCCTGGTCCTGCTTCCCACCCCACCAGGATCTCAGCTTTCTCTGGTCTACTCTTCCAGCCTGCCTCTTTGACCCCATCTCAGATCTAGAATGGGTTAAACTTTTATTGATTTATTTTTCTTTTTGGCAGTGTGTAGGGAGGAAGAAGAGGGACAATAAATTATACATCTCCCAAGACACAATCTGGAGTTAATTCTTAATTAGGACTGACAGATGCTTCCCCCATAATCCTCTTCCCAACATGTTCTGTTTGCTTTGTTTGGTGCTGGAAGATATATTGTGACACGCTAATGACCTTTCTAAGCTTGTCCTGGAAGTGTTATTGGCATTCTAATGATTTATTGCGTGCTCCAGTTGATTACAGGGCCATTTGTCAACATTTTATTTCTCTCTCCATAAACCTGTCTTCTGCGTCACAGACGTTCACCAACATGAAATTTAAACAAATACAGTAATATAGCCCTTATTCCACTTCTGCTTTCACTTGGAGCCTCTGGAGCAAACCCATTCTGGCCAAGAGAGGGCTTTTTATGACCGGTGCTGCTGTGGCTTTCACGGGACAGGCGTTGGGATTTTTTGTTTTTTTTTTTAAGCAGAGTCAGCCAGGCCAGTTTCCCAGTTACTTAGATGGATTTCGTCTCTGGGTTTTCAAGCAGTCATCTTGTGCTTGTTGGCGGGCAAGAAAATGCTTGGCTGGAAAAGGAAGTGCTGGCCAGTCCGAACCAGTCCATCTGGCATTCGGGGTGAATATGAATCATGGCACAGAGGTTTGAGTAGTTCCCAACTAGCTGGGTGACCTTGGGCCCATCCCATCTCCTCCTGGACCTCAGACTTATTGGCTAGCTTAATTTCATGCTGTTCTTGCCATTATTTATTCCATGAGTCTGGTCACCCTTGTCCTGTAAGTGCCTCACAGAGGTGCTCCAAGGATAAATAAGTCCATTATCTACAGAGTGCCGAGAGCTCCTTGGAGAAAGACTTTACATAAATGCACGGTTATTCTCGTGCTTCTGTTAAGTCAGTCATCAACCTCTTGAGCTGGTCCATCAGACACGGTGGGATCCCCTGAAAAAAACAGAAGATGCTGCTCCCTTTCAGGTTTGATTGGAAAAGGTACGAATATTCACAGGGCTGCCTATACTGATGTGCCCACTCACGCACACACCCAACAGAGGGCACTTTTTAGAGTTAAACATTCAGTCTGAACAGTGTTAAGGCTTAGCTTTCCTCAGATTCCTGCATCTCTAGGAGACTTCTATCCTGGTCCATAGCACTGTGTCTCTTAAGTCACGTGGCAAAGCCAGGAAGCTATGGCTGTGCTCCTGTATATTGTAGATGGCTCCATGTGTGTCCCTTGCAGGCATCTCTAAATCGCCAAGTTGATAGCTGAACTTGGAATTCGTTTGCATGTTTTAGTTCCCTGAGAGCTGCTTTCTCTTGAATTATATTCCTCACCGAATGGCACGAGCATCTGCCCCATGGCCCAGTTAGAAATGTGAGAAGCATCCTTGCCTGCATCCTTTCCCATATCTTCCTCCAGTCCTGTTGGATTTTGTGTCCTGGGCTCCAACCCCTCCCCACCATCACATCTGTTCTCAGACCCATCACATCTGTTCTCAGACCACGACAATAGGCTTCTCATCAGTCAGGGGCAGTGATTGCAACAACAGACACCCAATCTTGCTGTGTCACACAGTCACAATGTCTATTGGAAGGATATCTGGTGACACAGCATTGGTGGGAAGGTAGGAAATTAGGACAAGGAAATAGCCAGGAATTAAGAGATCTCTGGAGATCAGGCAATTCAATCTCCATTCAAGGTCACTGTTCCATTGTTCCATGTAAAAAACTACCCAAAGCTTAGTGGCTGAAATGATAACATTTATTTTGCTCACGAATCTGCAACTTGGGCATAGCTTGGAGGGACAGCTTGTCTCTAGTTCTACTTGGTGTCAGCTGGGACAGTTTGAAGGCTAGGGCCTGGGATCACCCGGAGGCTCCATCATGCACTTGTCTGCTGGCTGGAGCCTTAGCTGGACTGTTGGCCAGAACCCCTCCCCATGCCTCCTCTGGGTGGTCTGAGCTTCCTTGCAACATTGTGGCTGGGCTCCAAGGGCAAGCTTCTTGTGAGAGAATGAGGCAGATAGAAACCATTTCACTTCTGATAACACTGCCTCTGAAGTCTTGCAGCCTTACTTCCACTGCTTCTGTCCTGGAGAAAGAATAGACTTCTCCTCCTGGCTCTGGAAGAGCATGTGGGATCAGAAATATGGCCGTGGCCGTTTTGGGAAAATAAATATGCCACAGTCTGTGAGAAATCTGCTGTTTTGCTACCTTCTCAACACGCCAAGTTCCTAGAATGGAGTGTTGGATTGGCTGTGTGTGTCATAAGCCTTCTCCAGGCAACTCCCGAGTGGTGGTGAGATGGAAAATCTTGCCCCTTTGGTGACAGAAGAGGGAACTGTCTCCTTCCAAAACTACACAAAGTGACATCAGGGTGCTGGTAGCAAGGTGGTGAGGGGGATATGAGGGGAAGTACTGAATTTTTTTTTGCGGTACGCGGGCCTCTCACTGTTGTGGCCTCTCCCGCTGCGGAGCACAGGCTCGGGACGCGCAGGCTCAGCGGCCATGGCTTACGGGCCCAGCCGCTCCGCGGCATGTGGGATCTTCCCAGACCGGGGCACGAACCCGTGTCCCCTGCATCGGCAGGTGGACTCTCAACCACTGCGCCACCAGGGAAGCCCCAAGTATTGAATTTTTGACAGCCAAAAAATGACAAACATCTTTTACAGACTGACTGCAGACTTATCTTTCCACCTCCATCTAGGTTTTCATGACCTCGATGGAATTGTGATCTAAAATTGGTTGTGGTCATATGACCCTCCTGCCTCAAATCCTCTGATGGGTCCCTGCAATTGCAGAATTGGCCCCAAACTCTTTTAGCCTGGCGTACTAGACCCTATGGACCTGGCTCTTGCCTCTCTGTCCAGGTGTCCTCTGTGTCCACAGCCACAGTCTTTGGTCCACCAAGCAGCTTTCTGGTTCTTTCTCATGTTTGCCAGACTCTCAATCTCCTCTGAGTTTCTGCGCTTGCAAACCTGTACATCCTTCTGCATCAATGGCCCTTCTTCATCCTTGGGTACCAAACTAGCTTTTATTCATGTATATGGGTCTGTGTCAAGAGACACCACTGAGAAGCCTTCTCTGGAGTTACTCTCTGCGAGCCAGGCTGGGTTGTGGCCCCTTCTCTGTTCCCAGAGGACAGCCCTCCACAGCTCTACTGCAATTTTGGTCCCTTCTGTGTTCCCCTAGGACCCCACACAGCTCTCTTGCGGCTCTAACCTTTGCTATTCTGGTTAATTTCCTCTGTTAGAAAGTGGGACCTTTGAGGGCAGGGACTGTGTTATCTCTGAATCCCTCAGGGCCTAGGATGCTGCTGGCCAGGAAGCGATTGCCTGGTAAATGCCAACTGAATGGTGATGAGTGATACTGTCCCACGGTCCAGATTCTTTTCCTAGGATGACTGTCTAAGGCTGGGGGTTATGGTGGTGGTACTTGTAGCTGAGTGTTGGAGAGCAGATGAGAACCGGCCCGGCCAGCGTGCCCTCTGGTAGTGCACGGTAGGACTGGAGGGGAAAGGAGCTTGATCCACATGACTGGACCACATGAATGCTGATGTTGGGGGGTTTATAGGTCTGTCATAATTTGGGCCTGCTGGGGCAAGGAGGTATATATATGCACACAATGTAATCCTTGACCCAAATTCTTCTTCGGTTCAACATCATCCCAAGAGAAAGGAACACTTGAAAATTCCCAAGATGGGATTAGGCCTGGGGAGCATCAGCCTGGGGGGAGACTCAGAGGGGAGAGATTAGCAGGGCTTTCCCTCTCTTTCTGATGACTAATTTCTCAGCCACTGCTGGAGCCCTGGTGTGAAAGCACTGTCTCATCAAGGATGCCCGCAACACTCACACCACGGCCACCTGGATACCTGCCCCCAGCTCCGTGGGGGTGACAGTAGGCTCTGGGCAAGGGGCAAGCATGAACTCTAGCCCTCGGCTGAAGAGGACAGATGGGGTGAGGGAGAGGGCCGTCCCTGAGAGATTCGGAGGCTGAAGAGCTCCCAACCCCAGTGGGAGCTGCGGGTAACGTATGGCTTAATTTCCTCTCAAATTAGACACTTGATAAAAAAAGTTATTATATCTGTCAAATTGCCAGGGAATTTTATGGGCCTGATAAGCTGAGAACCACTGCTTTACAAACGTTGATGGGATGCTTCAGTACCTGGAAAACAATTTTACGGCCGCCCAGGCTACTGACAAATTGCAAATACTGATTAAGCCATAAAGTTACAACAACATTAAAATATAACGAGAGGTTATCGCACGCAGGGAGGCTCTTAACCAACAGCCACAGCTGCACTCAGCTGGCGAGTCGGGCTTACGCTTTCTCTGGCAGAGGGAGATGGTCCCTTTAGGGCCAGGTCTGAGCTCCCAGGGGACGCTGGGTGGTGTTTCCTCCAGGGCAGAGCAGAAAACGGGGAGAAGCGCCCCTCACTGTGGGCTGGGAGGCATTAGACATTGCTCTGAGTATCGTATTTTGGGGGAGCCCAGGACGTAAGAATTGGCAGAGAAGGAGTGCGCTGTGTCTGTCCCACACACCAGGACATGTATGCGACACTCTTTCCGGAAGTGTGAATTCCCTCCTTGACTCTTTGTTCTTGATGCTGACAGAGCTTCTGTGCCCCATGTGTGGAATTCCCTGCTCCATGGATGGGACAAATCAAACGGTCCATGTGCAGCATTCACCAAAGGCAGGTGTCATGAGATGCCAAAGGGAAAAAGGACTTAGCTTCTACCTCTACAGAGCTGCCGTCTAGCAGGGAGGTGGGACAGACGCCGGAGGAGATAAAGACACAGAGAAGAATGGACTAAGAATTGGCCAAGTCACACGGGAAGTGCTTCTGCAGGGAAGAGGAGAAGTTGGTGCTCTCTCACTGCTTCTTTTTGCCTCTCTATGCCTGGGTCAAGCTGAGATTTTCTTGAGCTCCATCTGTCATCCAAGGAAGCAACAATTCTCATCTGGATCACTGGTCTCCCTAAGAGAGAATGTCAATCGAAGCCCAGACCTCCCGAGTCCTGGAGTGGCTTTGCTGGCCTCTCTCAGTCCTGGAAGCCTTGCATGGCCCGAAAGGCCTGAATTTCCTTCTCTGGCCTTCCCTCCCGGATGGAGGCCACCTGTTTGGTTCCTTTCGCCATAGTGCCTAGGCTCTGGTCCTCAGCACAGAGGCTGGCAACTTCTCAGAATGGGTAGGTAGATTCTTCATTGAGGGTCTCCTGTACCAAGCACAGACCCAGGCTTTACATGCCCTGCCGTTCATCAAGGGAAGACACGGATGCGGATGAGCAACCTGTGGCATCTGGGCTGGGAGGTGGAATTAAACACTTTTAGGGAACTCGTGTAATAAGTCAGTAGATAAACATCAGGAATCAGAGAGCGGGGTCTGGAGTCAGGGGGATGGAGAATGAATCCTGACCCAGGACTTACAGCTGAGTGGTCTGGGGCAGGTTATGTAGCATCTTTGTGCTTTAGTTTCTCTTTTTCCTCGATCTATCAATATAGGTATCATATTATATTTATATTATATTTATTGCAGGCAGACCTCAGAGACACTTCGGGTTCAGTTCTAGACTACGGCAATAAAGCTAATATGGCAATAAACCAAGTCACATGAATATTTTTTAGTTTTTTAAGACATAATGCAATAATAGCATTATGTCTTAAAAAAACAATGCACACACCTTAATTAAAAATTACTTTATTGCTAAAAAGTGCTACCCATCCTCTGAGCCTTCAGTGAGTCATGGCGGTAACCTCAAAGTTCACTGATCACAGACCGTCATGACACATATAATAATAATGTAAAAGTTTGAAATATTTTGAGAATTATTCAAATGTGACACAGAGACACAAAGGGAGCAAATGCTGCTTGAAAAATTGTACCAATAGGCTTGCTCGAGGCAGGGTTGCCACAAATCCACAACTTGTAAAAAACAGAATATCTGCAAAGCACAAAAACTCAGGTCTGCCTGTATTTGTATACTTATTATTTTGTATTTATGCTCATTTAAATTATCTACCCATAGAGTTGTCAGGGGGGTTAACTGAGCGAATAGATGTGGAGTCCTGAGAACCGGGCCAGGCCCAGAGTAACCCTCAGCTAATGTCGCTATCGCCATTTATTGAGCACCTGTTATTCATTAGACTACTTACTTCACATGAATTATCTCTTCAATATTCACAATATTCCTAACAAGTGTCATATGATATCGCTTATATGTGGAATCTAAAAAAATGATACAAATGAACTTATGTATAAAACAGAAATAGGTCCACAGACATAGAAAACAAGCTTATGGTTACCAAAGGGGAACGGGGGGAAGGGATAATTTAGAAGTTTGGGATTAACCTATACACACTACTATATATAAAATAGATAACCAACAAGGACCTACTGTATAGCACAGGGAACTCTACTCAATATCTTGTAATAACCTAAAAGGAAAAGGAATCTGAAAAAGAATATATATATATATATATATACACATAACTGAATCACTTTGCTGTACCCCTGAAACTAACACGACATTGTAAATCAACTATACTTCAAAACAAATGAACAAACAAAAATCAGTGATGAAATTTTAAAAAGGCAGTGTTATTTTAAGGATCCAAAAATTTCTGTTTTTTTAGATAAAAAGGAGGATTTGGTTTTTAAAAATTGAGCCATCAGGGCTTCCCTGGTGGCGCAGTGGTTGAGAGTCCGCCTGCCGATGCAGGGGACACGGGTTTGTGCCCCGGTCCAGGAAGATCCCACATGCCGCGGAGCGGCTGGGCCCGTGATCCTCTTATCAGGGTCTAAAACTGCATTTTACAAAATTGAACATCCAGAACTGAAAATAGTAATTTAGAAAACTTTAGTATATTAAAGATAGAAGAAAATTTCTTAACACAAAAAAGTATCAGAAACCTATACTAATCATCAGAGTAAACGGTAATAGAGCTGCACTGGCTAAATCAAGCCTCTCCAATACTATTGTCATTCAGTTATTATTGTTGAGGTTTAGCTAAAGAAATACTACAAGTAAAGTAAATAAGAGATAAATATTGCAGAGTAAGAGCCAAAAAAGTTCATTATTGATTACAGTATTATTGTAAACCTAGAAAATCTAAGTTAATCAAAAAAGAATGTACTAGATGAGAGCTCAGTAAATTGGCTGTATAAGACAAAAATAAATAGTTTTCTTATGCATTAAGAATAACCAACTGGAGTCAAAGAATGGGGAAAAATCCTATTTGCAAATGTAATTAGTTGCTGGAAATTAACAAAAGCTTGAAATATGGAAGAACTATATAAAAACATTATGAAATGCTATTGAATGAGCTAAGAAAGTAACTGAAAAAATGGGAAACATACCATATTCTTGCTGGAAATATTCGTTCTCACAAATGTGTCTTTTATCCCAGATTACCTATTAATTTATGGAATGCCATTAAAAATCTCAGTAGGATATTTTTGAAGTTTACAAATTGATTCTAAAGTTCATCTTGAAGACTGTATACAGAAATAGTTCATAAATTTTGGAAAAGAGGAGAATAATGATGGTAGGGTTTGCTTTGCAGTCTATCAAATATACTACGAAATATTTTATTAGTACAGAAATTGATAAATTAATCAAACTTAATTCTAGAAGGACTTTGATTTAAATACTATTATAAACTATAGGAAACAAGGAAACTCTTCTTTAAACTCAATAAGGTCGCAGATCTTTCTAAAGATTTTCTCAAAAATTACACTAAGGCTGGAAACCTTTAAAAAACTGACAGATTTGACTACACAATAATTGTATACTTTTCCACATCGAAAGACATCATTAACACAGTTAATAGACAATCAACAAACTGGAAAAATATATTATGTGAGTTAGGCAGAGATTTAGCAATCACAATATGTAAAGAACTCCTACACATCAATAAGAAAAAGGTAAACAGCAGCAAAATGATGCTAATTGATGATTCACAGAAAAATACGAATTTCCAATAAATGTAAGAAAAGTTCTTCCACTTATGAAAAGAAATTCATATTAAATCTGTAAGATCCTACTTTTCACTTCTTAGAAACAATGGTAACATTTATGTTTTGAGAATGTACAGAAACATATGCTGTTGGCGAGGGTATAAATTGGTTGGTGTAACCATCTGTAAGGACAGCTTATCCATGTGTATCAAATTTAAAATGGGCATTCCCTTTGACCTAGCAATTACACATCTATATATTCATTCTATGGAAATAATCTCACAAGTTTGCAAAGATCTGTATGCAATGTTAACTGATATATTATTTATAATAGCAAAGAATTTAAACTGACCTAAAGGTCTACCAGTTAGGGATTTGTTTTAATACGTATGACTGATTCAAATCTTGATGAATTAATATCAAGGATGAGCTTGATATTTTCAGGCCCTTGATAAGGGCCTGAACTTAATATTTTCAGGGCTGAGGGTAGGAGTACAAATAGAGGGTGACATAATTCAATATACAAAAGGTACAAATTAACCAAGTGAACTGTTAAAATAAAAATATTCTATCCTTCCACCTTGATAAACATAACTTCAAACATGGGTAAAACCGCAGTTTTATTTGGCTAAAGTTTGGCAAATAGCAAAGACAACCGAATTTAATTGCTATCATACATCTCTCCATGCTCTGTTGATGGGCCAGTGGTTTCTAAGTGAGTGATTAAAAAAAGACATTCTTCATCATAACAGCTATGGGTTCATTCCATAAAATTTATTTTCTTGTCCTTATTTCACTGAAATCACTAATCATACTGTTATAATTGAGATTTTTCACACAATTTATGCTGTATTGACAATGCCAAAACAGAGAAACTTTCTTGAGTCACTGTAGTTCTTATGTAGTCTTTTATTAATTTCAATTTGGAGAAATTTTTCTTGGCTGAGGCAGTAGCAAGTGGAATTGTTAATATCACAATTTAACATATGGTAAATTATTAACAATGCTACTCAAAACAGTACAAAAGTATACATATACAATGTAATTAGGATTAATGCCTCATACAAGAGCTAAAAGGCAACTTGTTAGCAAAAAATTACACCATTTTTATCATACTACCTTCTTTTTTTCCAACTCTGAAGTATAATCAACAAATAAAACTGTAAGATAATGTGTAGAATGGGATGATTTGATATACATTGTGAAAGGTTCATTCTATTGAATTAATGAACACATCCATCACTTCACATATTCATCTCTTTTTTTTCTGAAAGAACTTTTAAAACAACTTCGTGTTTAAAGAAATAATACAGAGATTCAGAAATGAACGTGAATTTTACCTGTCCTGTTGAAACATTGAAATGGGTCACATATGATAAATTATCCTCGGTTCAGAAAACCTTACAGAGCCTATCACTTTCATCAGAAACATGGCTATCACTTACATCTTGGTTTTCACCATTTTTACAGCAATACTAGATTCATTCAGAAATGTGAAGAGTTGGTATCACGCTTTACCCTTTTCAATTTAGATATATAAATGTAAAGTAATATAAATAATAATGTAAAACATTCCTCAACTGCTACAGGCAGCTCTTGTAAATACCACGATACCTCATGAATACCTCTGGAACAATGATGGGTTAGAAAACGAAGAGAATCAAGAAAATGTACACTTGGGCCTCTACAGGGAAACAGCAGTGCATTATGCAAGAATGTGGAGCATTTACGTCATTTGAGAGAAAGGATGGGGCTGGTTCATTACTCCCTCCTCACTCCCTTACGCAGCCCTTCTGACTCTCAGATCATCTCTGTGATCTAAGATCTAAGGCTGTGTCAGTCCCTGATGTCAGTGGCGGCACAACCCACAAACCTTAGTGGCATCTGGACACAACTTCCTTGTATTTGGAAGGACAGGAGATGGAGAAAAAATTCCCTGGGGCCTGAACAGCGTTAGTCATGGGCGTGAATGTTTAGGGTAGTGGGTTATCCACCAGCTCTGAGGACTGGGTCCCGAGCTAGTGCAACACAAGGAACATACCTCGGGCCACCTCTTTCTGACCTGAGGCATCTCCGTGGTTTCCTTGGCTGCGCAGAGCCTTCAAGAAAGAGGTTAAGGCAGGAGAGTTAATGTCGCGACAAAGACCTGCAGTGGGCCACCCCTTGCTGCTTTCCTGATGACAAGGTGCATCCTTCATGTCGCCTCCTCCAAGCATTTGGCTTGGAACTTGACGGAGCGTGGGGAGGGCTTAGAGATCCCCGAGGGTGGCAGGTGCTAGATATTAACATAGCAGCAACTTTTGTCAAGCAGAACATTCCCTCACGCTGCTGGTACCCAGCTCCCCAAGGTTGAGAAACAGGCAAAACTGGCTCACCGGCATCTTTACACTTCGCGGAACCTCTTAATGGCATCTCCCCCGCGGCTCTGCCCAGCAGCAGGCCGCCTCGCAGGCTGGCTTGCTCACGCTTTCTCTCCTCCCTTTGCCTTGCCTCCTGTCAGTTTCCTTCCTCCCAGCCTTCCAGGCAGTGAGTCGTTTTTCTGGAGTTGTCAGTTACCACTCCGCCTAACTGTTACGGTTCGGTGTGGCCGAACTAATGATGCTCCGATTAAGAGTGATTAGGGTTATTGATAATAAAGAGACTTCATAAACTTGATTAAAGGCACTCATTAATGAACATGTTGGGGGTGCCTGTGTGTGAGGGTGGGGTGAAATGAAAGGTGGGAAAAGGAATCTTTTTTTTGTGTGTGTGGTACGCGGGCCTCTCACTGCTGTGGCCTCTCCCGTTGCGGAGCACAGGCTCCGGACGCGCAGCCTCAGCGGCCATGGCTCACGGGCCCAACCGCTCCGCGGCACGTGGGATCTTCCCGGACTAGGGCACGGACCCGTGTCCCCTGCATCGGCAGGCGGACGCTCAACCACTGCGCCACCAGGGAAGCCCAGGAAAAGGAATCTTATGCCGTAGCTATCCAAGTGTGGATCTGAAGGTGGCTGAGCAGGAACGTCGGGAGTCCCCGGGGGCTTAGACTTCGAGGAAATTGCAGCAAAATCCAGAGCACATCACTCATTTATATACGGTGTGAGTGGGGGTGGGACAAAGGCAAGGAGATGCTGAAACAGAGGAGCCCTAAGAGTCACCTGAAATGGTCCAAGCTTGAGATGTGCCTTGTCCTCACCTTTCCCGTGGGTGAACGGCTGAGGTTGTTATTAATTAACACAGCAAATCCACCCCTCCCTCCCCCGACCATTCCCCTGCCAGCTCATGCCTCTGCTCACGGGATTAAGGATGGCTGCAGCATCACTGTGCTTTTGATCATCTCTCTGCTTGTTGGGGATAAAAGCACCACTTTAATAGCATCCTTCTCTGCCTCTCTCTTTCGGTAAGCGTCTGGAATGCTGGCGAGACAGAGGACATGGTCCTCGTCCTCCATGCCACATCTAGAAACCGTGGGGAAACCTTACAGCTCATTTCCTTCAAAGGCTTAGAAAAATCTTATTAACTCTGACCTCCACTTAGGGCTATGACAATTCAGAGAGGAGAGCTTCAAAGCTGATCTTCGCTTATAGATTCCAGACGGTGCAAATAAACCTGAGTTTAAATAAACTGAAAGAGATTTTTTTTAGAAAAAATAAGAGAACGAGCTTTTTATAAGAGAAACCCCAATACACATCCCAAACTCTCACTTACCTGAGAGTAATACACTGTGTACAACGTACTCCTGCCTCAGATCAGGCTCCCAGGAATCTTGAGACAAGCAGGTCATTAACTAGGCTGTGGTTACTGATACTTCCAAGCAGTTATACTGAACTTCTCTTACATCAGTCAATGGTTTTTTTTAGATGAATTGATGATATCCCCTCATTTAGCTTTAATTAGTCTGGGTTCATGAGTTTATGCTGTGTATCCTCAGACCATATTGTGACCCCACCTGGGAGAGGCCCCCGAGCTGGGAAGGGTCTGCTTCCTGCGCTCCATGCAATGCCCTCTGTGGACTGAGGCTTCCCTGCGGGGGGGGGAATTTAACATGTGGGGGGCACACCACTTGCTTCTGCAGCAGAGCCACAACTGAAATGAAATATTGGAGCCGTTCTGAAAGATTTACACGGCCATAGGGTAACAGCATCCACCAAGAAAGCCCTTGGTGTTGGGTGACTACACCTCAGGGGTACGAGAATTGACAATAATGAAAGGAATCCCTGGATCTCAGGATTGGATGGTCCTTAAATTTCATCTCATGTTGAATCCCTTTAGCAGCATCCTGGTCATATGGTTGCGACTAGTCACCATTCAGGGAAGCCTGTTTTATTTGAGGGCAACTCAGGTGGTTAGAAAGCTTTTCTTTAGGCTGGGATGAAATCACCGGGACCTAAAAGTTATGGTGCAGGATTGCTTTGTAGGCAAGACCAAGTGATAATGAGGTCTTTTTGGTACTTGAGCAACTCAACTTCCTGGGATAGCTATCAAAGTGAGCCCCGTGCAGTACTCCTCTGGTGGGGAGAAGACTCCCTGGGATTCTGGTGGTCCTAATTTTTTCACTTAGCACACATCTGTTGACCTTTATGCAAGGTGCACTGGAGGATAATTGGTTCTTGCCTTAGAGGAGCTTGGAAACATTGTAATGATTGGCAATATCATATTAGCTCATCATTAAACTGTAGAGCACTCAGAAAGATAGAGAGAAATGCAATGTGTATCAATACCCTTAAGTCACATATACACTGTGACCAAGAAATTCCATATCTAGGAATTTAACCTTAGAAAATAATTTTAGGCCAAGATTAATGTGCAGGATGTTCACTGCAGCATTATTTATAATAGCCAAAAATCAGAAATAAGCTTAATGTCCAACAATAGGGGAACAGTTCATTTATGGTTAAATTCATTCAATGAAATATTATGCAGTCACCAACAACCATTCTTTCAAATAATTCTCTAATAAGGTCATGGGGAAATTCTCACAATGGGATCTTAAGTGAAAACAAACAAACACGATGTAAAACTGTATATTCAGCTTTGAATATCTATCTAACGTCTGTCTATCATCCTATCTCTCTCTATATATATATCTATCATCTGTATTTAACACGTGATCATTACCTTCTTTATACTTGTCTATATTTTCCAAAGTTTAGAAACAACATGATTTTTTATCATCAGAAAAAGTCAATCTACATATTTTTCTTTGTTTGTCTCTATGGTAGAAAGGAGAAGGCAGGACCCAGCTGGATGGGAAGGTTAGGACATTTGCAATCCAACCGGGGGGTCAGACTGAAGATGGAAGACTGCCCAGTGTTTCTGGCTTCGTGGTGCTCTGCCCTGAAGCCTGGAGGGGAAGCTGGATGTGGGGAGGGACCTTTCAGAAAGACTCTCTAGGGAGGTGATGAAGAAGCAGGAAAGGCGGTCAGCAGTTACAGGCTCTCACTGGCATCGCAGGTGCCGTCCTGGTGAGATGGAAGGCTTGAAGGGGGCCCATGAGGACGCTCAGACCAGGTGGGGGAAGCTTGTCACGTGGTTCTCTTTTCAATATCCGTCCCTCACATCCTAGGGTTTGACTTCCCCTGCCTTGATTTGAATTTAACTGATATTCCAAGGAACGTACTCATTCCAGCTTGCATGGTGCATTTTATCACACTTTGCTCAGAAGGATCCCATCTTTCCTCCAAGGTGCGGGCCTGGCCTCACTTCCTCTGACCACCAACGCTCCTTTCTCTTCTGAGTGCCTGTAACACCCCTCATCTACACTCCTCACACACTGCCTTCAGTTATCCGCTACCTTCACGCAGGCCCATCTGACAATCTCATTAACTAGATGTTCAGGCTTGGGAGAGCTGAAACTCCACCTGAATCCCTTTATGTCCCCGCGTGAGCCCACTCAACTAACGCAGTGTCAAAACTGGAAGGCTGTCTCAACATGACTCCGCCCAGCTCTGTATTTTATAGGCTGTGAAACTGTGAGAGAGATTCGGTGACTGGTCCAAAGTCACATAGCGATGGGTGAGAAGCAATTCATTCATTTAACGAGTGAACCTGTGTTCTGGCTTCAAGATCAGGAGGCTCAGTAAATACTTTGTTGTTGATTGAATGGATGACACACTGACTCTATCTTTGAAGTAGAACCTCAGATTTGACTATGAGGAGTATTTTCAGCACCAATTATTTGCCAGGCACCTTAGAGGCAACCAACCTCCCTTTATTCCTCGTATCCATCCTACGGCATCCTTTATTTTTATAGGTGATAAGACAAAAACTGAAGAGGATAGACAACTTGAGCATGGCACACAGATAAAAGGTAGGGAACCTAGAATTCAAATCGAGGCTTGTTCCTGGGAGTTCAGGGCTGTTGCCTTGACCCCGACTCCCAGATTGGGGGTCGGATGTTGGGAATCATACAGGGCGACCCTGCTTTCACGGTCAATACTATTTGCTCTTCAGCCACCCAGTGAAGTTCTGACCCAAAATATCTGCCCCTTAATGTCCTCTCATGAGCTGACCTTAAGATCATTTTCTTTTCACACAAGGAGACCTGGCATTCGGTTCGAGATAGGAAATAGGTGAGGCCTGTTTTCCTCCGGTGGCTTTGCTCCTTTGGCATTGAGGTCTGCAGTCTAGAAGACAATTGCAGTCAGCCTACACCAGGAGAGAGAAAGAGAAAATTCTATCATGTCAGAATAATGAGATCTGTGATTTCAGCACTTACTGGGTCAACACACAATGTGTTATCTGCAATGCTTTCCTCCTGACATTTGGGGAAATTGCATTTATGCAGAGGACATGGGACACAGAAATGTGGGACTCCACTGATGTCACTCAGAGCTGACAGATCGCAGCCCTCCTGCCAGAAGTGGCCCCCGGTGGCCTCTAGGAGGACAGAGGTATGGTCTGGCGCGATAAGAGTGGGGCCCTCCCAGCTCCTGAGGCCATGCTACTCCAGTGGTAAGGGGACATCCCAGAATTTCCTGGGCGGTTAGTTGGTTGTTTGATGGGTTGGTTGAGAAGATAGATGTAAAGTGACCTCTTTGGGGTCCTGTGTGTGCAGAATGAGGTTTTCTTTCAACCCAAGATCTTCCAGAGCCCCTCTCCCCCAAGTCTTTCCCATCACAGCAGATGTCTGACAACAGCCCTGGGCTTCTTTGGGTATAAGTTTCAATTTTTGCTGGGGACTTCCCTCCCTCTCCAATTCCTGCACACAGAGGCCCACGAGCACCCTAGGAATGTGGCTTGTTGCTCTGAAGCTGACTCAGAGGCAGGGAGTTTATCGCCCTTTCAGATGTGTTCCTGCATCCTCCCTCCTGTCTCGCCGCTCTCTTTATCTGCAGTGGCAGTGATGAAGTGATTGATTACCCTGCCTGAGATGTTTGTGCGGTTTTATATTTAATCCTGCTCACAACAATAGGCAGATTGACGGGGAGGTACTTACACGTGTCCACACACACACGCACACACACACACACACACACACACAACGGACCAAAGCAGGGAGCGATTCTCCCCTGGACATGACATTTCGAAGATTCCTCTCTGCTCGCAACCTGGGAACCGTTTTCTCATCTGGTTCTGTGGGAGAGAGCTAGCAGTTTGTTAAATGGCCCTGACAGCACATCACACATTCCTCGGAAGCTGATCTCTCTATGGCAGTCACATGAGGCCGTTGGACTGATGAATACCTTGCAAATATTTTTTTTGGAGCAGAACTCTTTTTCGAAATGAAATGAGAATCTTAACCTGGAATTCCAATGTAAGAAACAGATTAGAGTGAAGAACTAATTCCCTGGCCAAGCTAACACTCTGCTGTTTGGTCAGGTTCATGTTAAGATTTGCAGTGATTCTCTGTTTGCAGATAATCCTAAAGATGCCACCAGAAAACTACTAGAGCTAATCAATGAATCTGGTAAAGTTGCAGGATACAAAATCAATGCACAGCAATCTCTTGCATTCCTATACACTAATAAGGAAAGATCAGAAAGAGAAATTAAGGAAATAATCCCATTCACCACTGCAACAAAAAGAATAAAATACCTTGGAATAAACCTACCTAGGGAGACAAAAGACCTGTACTCAGTGAACAGACACTGATGAAAGAAATCAAAGATGACACAAACGGATGGAGAGATGTACCATGTTCTTGTATTGGAAGAATCAATATTGTGAAAATGACTATACTACTCAAAGCAATCTACAGATTCAATGCAATCACCATCAAATTACCAATGACATTTTTTATAGAACTAGAACAAAAAAATCTTAAAATTTGTATGGAGACACAAAAGACCCCGAATAGCCAAAGCAATCTTGAGGGAAAGAAATGGAGCTGGAGGAATCAGACTCCCTGATTTCAGGCTACACTACAAAGCTACAGTAATCAAGACAATATGGTACTGGCACAAAAACAGAAACATAGATCAATGGAACAGGATAAAAAGCCCAGAGATAAACCCACGCACCACCTATGGTCAACTAATCTATGATAAAGGAGGCAAGGATATACAATGGAGAAAAGACAGTCTCCACAATAAGTGGTGCTGGGAAAACTGGACGGCTATATATAAAAGAATGAAATTAGAATGCTCCCTAACACCATACCCAAAAATAAACTCGAAATGGATTAAAGACCTAACTGTAAGACCAGACACTGTAAAACTCTTAGAGGAAAACATAGGAAGAACACTCTCTGATATAAATCACAACAAAATCTTTTTTGACCCACTTCCTAGAGTAATGGAAATAAAAACAAAGATAAACAAATGGGACCTAATGAAACTTAAAAGCTTTTGCAAAGCAAAGGAAACTATAAACAAGACAAAAGGACAACCCACAGAATGGGAGAAAATATTTGCAGATGAATCAATGGACAAAGGATTAATCTCCAAAATATATAAACAGCTCATGCAGCTCCGTATTAAAAAAACAAATAACCCAATCAAAAAATGGGCAGAAGACCTAAATAGACATTTCTCCAAAGAAGACATAGAGATGGCCAAGAGGCACATGAAAAGCTGCTCAAGATCACTAATTATTAGAGAAGTGCAAATCAAAACATCATCTGACACCAGTTAGAATGAACATCATCAGGAAATCTACAAACAACAATGCTGGAGAGGGTGTGGAGAAAAGGGAACCCTCTTGCACTGTTGGTGGGAATGTAAATTGATACAGCCACTATGGAGAACAGTATGGAGGTTCCTTAAAAAACTAAAAATAGAATTACCGTATGACCCACCCATCCCACTACTGGGCATATACCCAGAGAAAACCATAATTCAAAAAGACACATGCACCCCAATGTTCATTGTAGTACTATTTACAATAGCCAGGTCATGGAAGCCACCTAATATCCATTGACAGATGGATGGATAAAGAAGATGTGGTACACATATGCAATGGAATATTACTCAGCCATAAAAAGGAACAAAATTGGGTCATTTGTAGAGACGTGGATGAACCTAGAGACTGTCATACAGAGTGAAGTAAGTCAGAAAGAGAGAAACAAATATTGTATATTAACGCATATATGTGGAATCTAGAAAAATGGTACAGATGAACTGGTTTGCAAGGCAGAAATAGAGACACTGATGTAGGGAACAAACGTATGGACACCAAGAGGGGAAAGTGGGGGGGTGGTAGTGGTGGGATGAATTGGGAGACTGGGATTGACATATATACACTAATATGTATAAAATAGATAACTAATAAGAACCTGCTGTATAAAAAATTAAATTAAATTAAATTAAAAAAAGATCATAATGGAATGTTGTTTTGTCAAGATAAAAAAAAAAAAAAGATTTGCAGTGATTCTTAAGTACCTCTTGGGAGTCCCAGGAGTCTGTACTATTCATTTGGAAACCTACTGGAACGGTTGGTGAGCCCTTACCAACCAACCTTAAGGACCAGAGAGGTTAAGTGATTGACCAAGGTTACACAGCAAGTTGGTACTTGAGTTGGGTCTAAAAGCCAGGTTTTCTAAGCCCAGTAACATTAGCCATATTTATGCCTCTGTAAAGGGACGTGGAGTATTTTTTCCCGTTGCCCTAGAATCAGTGATTAAGGTCCACAGCTGAAGAGAGGAGGCAATAAATGCCATATTTTAAAGAGAGCCCCTAACAATAGGCTCTAGAAAGCTAGAACCTTCTCCCAGAGCTTCCTAGGAAGGGGCAGTATTGACCCCCCACACAGTCATCAACCCCCTCCCCACCACTGAACCTCAGTCCACAGAAGGAGAGAACTGGGGGCCAGGAAGGGTAGAGTCACGGGGATGTCTGCTTTGTAGGGAGTGCAGTGTCCAGTGAAAGAGGGAGGGAATGGGAGCTTTCATCCCTGCCCCCCTCGTTTTGCCCACCAAACCAAGAGAGGAGGACCCACTTATAAACACTGAAGATTGCCATCTCAATTCCTGGTTGGACGTCTTGCCAAGGGGACTCATGGACCTGCCTCAGAGCGAAGGAGAGAATTGAAGATGGCAGGGCTTGGAGAAGGGGCAGCATGCAGCAGCCTGTCCCCCCATCCCTCGGGCTTTGCAAGATCTTCTTTGACAAAAGGGGCAGAGGAGAGCCGGCTCTGGCCATCTTGCCGGTGTCTCGCTTGAAAGAGATATTCCTCAAAAAAGGGACCTAGGAGCGAGAAATTTGGAAGTGGACTATGGTGTCTGGCGTGGAGGGGACAGTGTGGAGGAGGGAGAGCCAGATATGGGTCTCACCCATCAGGGAACCATGTGGCGGGGAGGACCTGCAGAATCCTCCAAAAATCCCAACAGGTGCCTCCCAGGGAAGAGTAACTCTTAGCAGTATTGACTAGAGGAGCAATACAAAGTGCGTACAGATAGAATTACAGTCAGATCCAGGGAGGCACAGGGATGCTTCCTCCTCCAACATGATAGATTTCGAGTTCCTAAGGCCTCAAGTTGTGCCAATGATGGGGGAGAGGAGTGAACTGGATGTAAAATTGAAGCTGTCAAGTGGACTGGATTTCTTCTTTAACATTTTTGTTATGTAAATTTTAAAATATGCATAAATGTTGAACAATTAGAACATCCATCTAATCACTCTTTAGTTTCACTAATTATTAACAAGTAGTTGGCCTTCGTATGTATCTATGCCCCCATCAATTTCAAAGTAAATGGCAAATGTCATGACACTTCACCCCTAAACATCTCTTAAAATTAAGGATATTCTTCTTTATAATCACAAAACCATGATCAACACCTAAAGAAAATAATCCCCTAATGCCATCTTAGACGCTGAACCAGACTATTTTCTGGTTTCTGGTGGACGTGACTAGAAAGTTGTGGAATCTGCTTGGGATGTCATAAGGGATAAGAGAAAGGGATTAAACTTATCACAGTTTTAGGCAGTGGTTGGAAGAAATAAAACTGTTTTGCGCTTATATCCCAAAGAGCTGGGACTCCCTGAGGAACTTATATTTATCCTCTTCACTGCTTAAGGGAGATTAGAATGCATGGCAGTCAATTTGGTGAATTTCACAAAGGAGAGGTACCGTCCTGCTCTCTCCTTTCCATCTTCCTGGTTCAGAGCTAGTCTGCAAAGTTGGCCCCCAACAAATCATGTCTCTCGGTGTACACTGCCCTCCCATGTTTAATCTGAGCTGGCGTTATGACTCACTTTAGCCAGTAGGATGCGGCAAAATGATCTTGTGTTAGTCCTGGTCGCTTTCACTTTTGTGCTTTTGTGAGTCCTCAGCCACCATGTAGGAAGCCCAGGTACCCTGCAGAAGCCACATGGAGGGACCACGTGGAAAGCCCACGTGGAGAGCAAAAGGACTTGTGACTACATCATGGGCAGAGAGAAAGGCCCAGGTGTCCACCTGCCATACAGAGCCCGGTCTTCCCACCTTCCAGTGCAAGGCACCAGACATGTGAGTGAGCCCACTAGTACCTGCAGCCCAGTCCAATCCCCAGATGACTGCAACCCCGGCTGACATCACATGGAGAAGAACAGCCACCCAGCTGAGCCCAGCCAACCCTCAGAATCGTAAAAAGTAATTAAGCTGCCCAGTTTGGGGGTGGTTTTATTAATCAGCAATCGATAACCAAAATCCGAGCTCCAGAAGCAAAGACTGTTAGATTCAAAAGCAGGCTTTCCACAAAATAGATTCCTGTAGGAATAGGAAGGGAAAGTATCCTCTCTAGCTCCAGGGAGTTATATCGTCCTGCTTCTCCATTCTCTTGGCCAAAGGGCCAGCTTCCACGAGGGACAGGAATACACTCTCTTCAGCTAGACCAGATAACAAGCAGCACATACACGGCTGGGCAGCCAGTGACATGATCCAGTGGATGCAGGAGAGTGATAATTGATGGTGGCAGTGATGACAGATCATCTTGTCTACCTAGAGACAACATTCCATCTTACCTGGAGCTGTCCCTGGAGAACGATGGAGGCACCTTTCCTGCACAGCCAGGAGACCAGTAGAAGCCAGCCACTGAGGGCTGAGCCTGCTCCAGGCTGGAACCAGATCCCAGGGGCTTCTTTGATGATGATGAAATTGACTCATAGTGATGTAAATTGGGCAGCCCTGTCCAGCAGCTGATCTTTTCGGGCAATTATTTGGAAGTAATGAAAGTGAATGCATGACATTTAAAAGAAACTCCTTTGTCAGCGGGAAAGCTGCCATATTCTCCCACACCTCTGAGAATACACTTAGCTTGAAATAATGTTCATTTTAGCCAAGTTGTAAATTACAAGTGTGTTGGGGTCCGAGGGGATTTATTACCATTTGGAAGGAGGTTACTGGGCCTTGTGCGTGGTTGCTGCATATGGTGGGTGGTACGAAGTGGCCGCAGTGCGAAGTCTGCAGCCAGGGAAGGCACCTTTCTCACTTTCTTTTTTGCAGCTTTTCTCTTTTGCCTTCACAGCTCCTCTCTAGAGGCTTCTTACTGCTAATGTTCCAACAGAAATACCAGCAATTAAGGACACACTCTTGCAATCTGGTTTTCCCAATTGTTGCTTAGATTTGACTGGACACCATTAATGACAAAAGACAATAAGCCTGTTGATGAGCAGGCTGGCTGGGCCCTGGGCTGGAGGAGGGCAGGAAGGCTGCACTGCACACGCAGGATCAGCTGAGGGTCTTGGAAGGGGGGCGGGCAGAGGGGCAGCTGCAGACTCAAGCCTGCATCAGCGCCGACCTCACAGTGCCACGCCCCTGTCCTCACACTGGGTGAGGACGGTGTCACTCAGTTTCCTCCAGCCACTCTGGTTTTCCTTTCCTAGAGATTTGTAGACACTCAAGTCCCTGGGACTCAAGTTTAAAACAACCTCCTTTTCTTTTTTTTCTTTTTTTTTGCGGTACGCGGGCCTCTTACTGCTGTGGCCTCTCCCGTTGCAGAGCACAGGCTCCGGACGCGCAGGCTCAGCGGCCACGGCTCACGGGCCCAGCCGCTCCGCGGCATGTGGGATCTTCCCGGACCGGGGCACGAACCCACATCCCCTGCATTGGCAGGCGGGCTCTCAACTACTGTGCCACCAGGGAAGCCCAACAACCTCCTTTTCTTGGAGAGGATAGTCCTGGGATGGCAATAGACAACACAGATTTTTGACCTTGGACTCAGAAGGCCTAAACTTGAGTCCTGCTTCTGCTACAGACTCTTTATATGACCTCAGAGAGGTTTATCGGAGCTTCAATGTCTCCATTTGTGAAATAGAGATTAACAAAAAAATCCAAACTGTCCAATCAGCTCCACAGCATTGCCTTAGGTAGCAACACGAAATGATCCATTCTGTGAACAGTTTCTAGGCACCATGTGAAGGGCCGTCACTGGGTAAGCAGAGATGGGGAAGAAGTGGCCTTAGAAACACTCTGTAAGCTGTAAAGGGCATGGGTGTCCTACTGTCTTACTTAATTGCATGCTATATTAGTTTTGGATTGCTCCCTAACAAATTTAACAGCCATAAGTTAGTGGCTTAAGACAATACCCATTCAATATCTCCCAGTGTCTATGCACCAGGGGTCCTGGTGTCGGGTATCTGGGTCCTGTGCACAGGGTCTTACAGGCTAAATTAAGGTCCATCAGTGGGCCGTGATCTCATCTGAGGCTCTGGTCTTCTTCTAAGCTCAGCCAGGCTGTTGGCAGAATTCATTTCCTTGTGGTTGTAGGACTCATGTCCCTCTTTTCTTGCTGGCTGTTGGCTGAGGGTCACTCACAGCAGCTAGGGGCCCCCGTCAGTTTCGAGTCACAGGGACTCAGCGTACATGCTCTCACACATGGCAGCTTGCTTAGTCCAGGCCGGCAGGAGCACGTCTCTCTGAATTTAACTTCACCTGATTATGTCAGACCCACCCAGGATAATTTCCCTTTGGATTAAGCCAAATTCAACTGACTAGTAACCTAATCGTGGGAGGGACATCCCATACTATTCACCATTCCTGCCCAAACCTGAGGGGAGGATGTTACACAAGGTGTGTATGTTAGGGTCTGGGAATCTTGGAATCCTGCCACATTCTGAGATGGCCTGGATATCACACCTGGGGCCTCTGTCTTTCTTTTGGAGGCAACGGGGACCCGTGTCCTTCTACTGGCTTCAGCCACATGAGGGGAAAATGGCAAGGCTGAGGAGTTGCATCGCATGTCAGGCCTGGGTCCTTTCCCTCTGTTTCTCCCACTTGCTCCTTTGGTTACCAGGTCCTACGAGGCAACCCTTCCCTCAACGGGCTTGAGCTGTTGCTTCTCATTGTTAGAATCCTCAGAGAATGTCAGAGCCGGAAAGTTCCCTGGGTCTCATCCAGTGCAGCTGTTCCTATGAGAATGAGAACATGTGTAAAACACAGGCTCACAGGAGATCCTGGTCAGTAGGTCCACTTTGGGCCTAAGAAGCTCTATTTTTAACAAATGCCTCAGACGAATCTGACGATCAGCTAGGTTTAGAACAAACAGAACAAAACAAACAGAAAACCTTAAAATCTGAGGTCCAGAGACATGAGCCGACCTGCTTAATCTGAACGGCCTGGGGTGTCTTGCTTTGCCCTCCCAGAGCTGGATTTGGAGTTTACAGGGCCTTTCACATTTCCCTCTTGGGGGTCCAATACAGCGCTTGTTGCCCTCTTAGAGCAGATGTGTGGGACCTGCTGTGATCAAGAGTGAAAGAGGATCCCTGGCTTGGGGCCACAGCGGGGAACCTCAGGCCCCAGCCGCCATCTCCCACAGCCCCAGGGCAGGGCGATGGCATCAGGGGACCCTGGGTGCTTCACCTCTGTGTGTTGTCATCGACAGTTTCCCAAATCCCACAGCTAGGTCTCCCCCAGCCACATCCTGAGTGGCACGCAGGCCCAAATTTTGTTGTGGGTGTGAATTATTTAGAGGCACCAGTGGAATACGGTTGTATTGGTAACACAGACGATCAGTTTGTGGCCTTGGGGCTCCTCCATCGTGTGCTCCATCACTATTTTCTCTCATGAATAATGGAGCAGCTGAATGACTCTGCGTGTACAGGATTCATACCCTGAGAAAACATGGTTGCTCTGAAATTAATTTTCTGTACTAAAAGAGTGACAGAAAATCAATTAATCGCATATTATTCTATACGGAGAGAGTAAAGGAAGCAGTGGAAATGGCTCAGGCCATATGTCAGCAAATGCTCAGGGTGGCTGAGAGTTTTGTCGGGCTCTCAGCTCAAGTGGGTGGCACCAGAAGCCACGTGTCCCGCCAGGGAAGCAGTAGGTGGGCCCCGGGGGATGGCTCCCCAGGTCTGGCTCTGTGCTGTTTCCTCCTGAACTGGTGGTCATGTTTCTCTCTCCCTAACCCTCGCCCTTCTTCCCTAGAGCCACCTCTGTGGTAAGGAGAAGAATGAGTCTTCTCTGAAGCACTGTGGACCCCTCTGTCCCCAGAGCCCCCCAGCTCACCAGGAGGCCCCATGCCCATGAGGGTGAGGTTGACCTCTGTCTGCATCCCTCAGGGAAGCTCCTTCCTTTACAGTTTTGCTTTCTCCACTTCCACCAAGATTACCTCTCAAGTAAACAATATCCTTTGTTACTTCTCTCTGAAGTTCAAACGCCCCGGGAGATCGGAAGGATTTTCTGTCCTGGGTAGTTGTAGCTGAGCAGAGCCTAAAACAAAAGAACGAGTCTTTCATGGTGGGATTTCAAGTGATGAGTCATTTGGTGGAGGGAGATAAGGGGCAGTTCGTGGGGCCTCAGATGGCGAGCTTTCCCGGACCTCTGAGATGACCACCCCCTGTGGGTAGCTATCTATTTTGCCTATCTATAAAATGGGTGTCTTTTTTTTAATAAATAATTTGTTTATTTATTTATTTTGGCTGTGTTGCTGCACACGGGCTTTCGCTAGTTGCGGCAAGCAGGGGCTACTCTTCGTTGCAGTGCGTGGGCTTCTCATTGTGGTGGCGTCTCTTATTGCGGAGCACAGGTTCTAGGCACACATGCTTCAGTAGTTGTGGCATGTGGCCTCAGTAGTTGTGGCTCGCGGGCTCTAGAGAGCAGGCTCAGTAGTTGTGGCACACGGGCTTAGTTGCTCCGCGGCATGTGAGATCTTCCCGGACCAGGGATTGGGCCCGTGTCCCCTGCATTGGCAGGCGGATTCTTAACCACTGTGCCACCAGGGAAATCCCTGGGTGCCTTTTTTGAGTAAATAAATCTTTTCTGCATATCGGCTGGGAAGAAGGCTGGGACACTCTTTGAAGATAAAATGTAAATGACAAAGGAGACAAAGGTATTTAGGGCTGTCCCCTCCTCTACCCCCCACCCCCGGGAGATCAAGGTGAACTGGCTTCTGTCCCCACCACTCAGCGACTCCGTGGCGGCCCTGCCGAGCTAAATGCCAAACATCCTCGCACAGGGCAGCCGGGTGGCCGGGAAATAGAGGCAGGAAAGCCATGAAGCTGTGACGACCATGCAACCCCTGTCTCCTTCCCAGCCTCATCAGCTGGGGTTGACAGAGTCACCTGGACACAAAGGCTAATCACAGAGGGACCCAGGGAGAGCGAGGCCGGACCGCTGAAAGGGAGCCACCAGCAGCATCAACTTCCAGGAGGAGGGAGGGTCGTTAGATCTCCGGCTAAAACTGTTTTCCCTCCCTGGACTTTTTCTCTCATTGGATCTGACATCTGCTGAATTGATGGGTTGAAGGCTAAGAAGGTTTTGAAGAAAGGCTTTCTTGCTGGCTCGTGTTTTCTGTGGCTGTTACACCTCATTCTCCTCCACTAAAAAGGAACAAATGACCTGCTTATCAGCTGCCTGAGCCCTGCCACGCTGGTGTCTCCCCACCGCTACTGACATACGCGTAGATGTGTCACATCTTCAGCTTCTGATGGGCGGCCTCAGCAAGGTGGGGCCAGGCAGCTGGCAAGCGAGGGTAGGGCAGGTCCCCACTTGGCTCCAGTGCTCGAGTGTCCTGCTCTGGGGTGTCTGCGCGGTGGGTGTGCCCTGGAGCCTGTGACAGGAGATAACAAAGGTCCCCACGCAGGCGGTAGTACACAGGCTCAAATCAGGCCCTGGACCCGCATGGAGGGAGGCAGAGAGCGGGTGGTGGAGCAGCTGGGACTTCTAAGCCCACCACCCGAGCCCCTGCTTTGGATCACAGATTGCTTAGAAATCCATTTCCCCCCCAAAAGTCATATTAATTCACCATGGGAGTTCTCCTTTTAAAGGAACTAGACGTGGGATGGGGGCAGGGCACATTGGTTCACGCTTTGGTGAGGGAAAAATACCTTCAGTGATATGGATTTTTGTTTCTCCCAAGTCTTGCGTAAGTAATAAGACTCTTGTTTTAAATCAGGGCTTTTCAGAAAGAGCATAGCCGCAGCCTGCAGGGTCTTTGAAGAATGGTCTTTCTAAAGAGGCACACCTCCTGAAACTTGGGTATCAGCTGCCCGCTCCAATCTCTGAGAAGGACCGGAAGCTGTAGCTCTGGCAGCCCTGGAGCAGGTTCTGGAGGGTGGGGTCTGGGCACCCACGTCCGCTTCCCTTCCAGGAGAGGGCGCAGGAGGCTACGCTCTTCTGCTCCGTTCTGCAGCATCGCTGGGTTCCCTGCCTCAGCTGCCCCTTCGGGCCAAATGGAGGTGGGGGGCAGGCACTCACTCCATCAGGGATGGAGATTCACTCAGAGAGTCCTTTGCACGCACAGGGGGGTACCCGCCCCGCCCTGCCCCAAGGGTCCTGCTTCCCCCTCAGTGAATCACCAGAGGTGGGTCCACCCCAGGTCCCTCCAGCGGGGCAGTCCGACTCCAGGCCTTCCATCTGCCCATGTTTATGGACTATAAGTGGATCTGTTTAGCGGCTCGTTAGAAAGGTGCAGCTCTTGGGCTCTTTCTCCCCTGGCAGGCTGCAGAGCCCCTTGCCAGACAGAGCTCCCGGGCTTTCCAAACCAGCCAGAAGTCATGCAGGGGGTGGAGCCAGTGAAGGGGGGATGGGGACTCATGAGTGACCGCGGGCTCCTTGTGGGAAATTGAAAACAAACACAGCCTTCTTAGTCATGTTAGTGTCTCACCCACCTGCTGCATTTCACATCCTACTTCCAGAAACACTGTCTCTGCTCTGGTGGAAGAGATGATTATTCCATTTTTACAGATGAGAAAACTGGGGCACAACATGTTCAAGGGGGTACATGGAGGGAACCCGGGACCCTTGGTCTCAGTCTATGGCTCTTTTTATTTTGCCAGAGGCTGTAAACGTGATGGAGACAGGTAGCTTGCCTGTTGATTGATTTCTACTACCTGCCCTAAGTAAAGACCAGCTGAAGTTTCCTTGCCTTTGGGCTACTTGTTGATTGTTGAGATGGCTTCAGAGGGCTTCTTTGCAAATGTGAAAAGGCGTCTTAGACAACAATGGCTACTTTTTTAAACTTTTTAAAAAGCTACAAGTTGCCATGAAAATGTATGGAACTTGCAAACAAGGAGCCCTTGGAAGGATGTATTACTGTTGAGTGGCATGAACTCACTAAGCTGAAACTGTCACTGGATTTGACTACAGTGGGATGACATACTGGAATTCCAGTAAGCACAGTCCACGCTAGCAGCAGCAGACTTTTGTGTGGACAAAAAGGTCTGATTTTGGGAGTTCCCTGGTGGTCTAGTGGTTAGGACTTGGTGTTTTCACTGCCAGGGCCTGGGTTCAACCCCTGGTTGGGGGACTAAGATCCCACAAGCTCGAAGTGCGGCCAAACAGAAAAAAGGTCTGCTTTTGATGTCTCCCTCAGTCATCAATCCATCCCCATGTTTTATAAAACTGCTTTAAAATAGGGCTGTACCAGGTAACTGAGTGTGTTCACTGCCAGGTCTGTGAGACAATGATGACCCCAATGACAGCAGGTAGCACATGCTATAGAAAAACCCTGTCTCCGTTCTCAGATCCGGCGAACAGGGGCCCAGCTTTGATGGGACAGGTGAGGTGACTTGCCTAATGTCACAACCAGGCTTTGGCAGGGCTGCGATATGGATTCAAACTTCCTGCCTCTCTGGCCCCCTGGTATTACTTTGTAATCCACTAATTAACTCATCACCCATCACATTTGATATCTCCATTTGTATATAATATCTTCATTTACATAGAGTAAATACAAGGAAACTCTTGTTTACACTGAGTAGGGGATCCACCTATAAGGTGCACACAATGTGTCTTGGGTTGGATAAAGGGCTGAATAAAGGTAGATTTTGACAGGAGGCAGGCTGGCCTGAGTCCACCCTGCTATCAAGGACAACCCCGTATGTGTACACCGTGGAGCGCTGGGCCCCTCTCTGACACTTGATAATTACAGTGACTAATTAATATGTCATTGGCCTCTAATCATGAACCCAGACAAGATTAGCAATGACGAAACCGTTGAAATTAATTTACAAACATCTACATATTTCTCCTTGACCCGATGGGGCTCACACATCTCCTTTGGAAAGTGGAAACAGGAAGTCTGTAAGCAGGAAACAGAGGGCCTAGGAAAAAGGAGAGGTTCACGGAGCCACAGCTGAACTGGGACGAAGCCCCTTCATGCCGCAAGTGGCCTCATGGAATGGGGTGGCCTGAAAGGGTTAGGAACTCAAAAAGAAAGCCAGTCAGAAAACTAAAGGACCCCTCCAACTCCAAACAGATTCAACTGGATGCAGAGTTTTCAAACAAAATGAAAAGCTGAATTATATGACTCAAGGATAGGGACTTCCCTGGCAGTCCAGTGGTGAAGACTCCAGGCTTCCACTGCAGGGGATGTGTGTTCGATCCTTGGTCAGGAACTAAGATCCCACATGCCATGTAGTGTGGCCCAAAAAAAAAAAAAAAAAAAAAAAAGTGATATGTCAGAGTTAAAGATACAGGAAGTCAGAGGAAACCTGCATTGATGTCTCAGTTCTGCCTCTAACTAGCTGTTTCCGGTCAGCCTCAGGCCAGCTCAGGTGGGAAAAAGGAGGCAGGAGGGGCTTCCCTGGTGGCGCAGTGGTTGGGGATCCGCCTGCCAATGCAGGGGATGCGGGTTCGTGCCCCGGTCCGGGAAGATCCCACATGCCGCGGAGCGGCTGGGCCCGTGAGCCATGGCCGCTGAGCCTGCGCGTCCGGAGCCTGTGCTCCGCAACGGGAGAGGCCCCAACAGTGAGAGGCCCGCGTACAGCAAAGAAAAAAAAAAAAAGGAGGCAGGAGACAGATGTTTGGAGAATCATCCTCAGCCCCTCGCTCTTCCTCACCCTCGCTTTCTATTCAGCCCCGAATCACACAGATGTACTCTCTGCCCCCTCCCTGCCGCCCCTCTTCCACTGCCCTATGTCACACCTGTTGGCTTCTTATTTGTATTCTTGCAGCAGCTGCCCAATGGGCTCTATGCCTGTCGTTTCTCTCTAGGACAGTCTGTTCTCCACACTAAAGTAAAGCAAGGACAATAATCATAACAGCAGCTAAATGCACCACACCCTCTAGCCGTCCAGACTCCAGCATGGCTCTCAGGTTCCCTCACAATGTGATTTCAGCACTACTGGGCCATCAGTTCCTTCCTTATCCCAGCATCTCAGAGCATCTTAGCTCTTCCAGCTGGCACACTTGCCTGGCTTCTGCTCCCAAACCAAATGCACTTTTTTTTTCTTATTAAATTTATGGTGACATATATGAAGCATTCCATTTGCCGTTTTAACCATTTTTAAAATTCAGTGGTATTAATTGCATTTGCAATGTTGTACAATCATTGCCACTATCTATTTCTAAAACTTTTTCATCACCACAAGCAGAACCTCTGTACCCATGAAGCAATAACTCCCTGTTCCACCCTCCCCTCAGCCAGTGGCAACCTCTAATCTACCCTCTGTGCCTGTGATTTTGCCTATTCTAGATATTGCCTGTAAGTGGAACCCTACAATATTCGTTCTTGTGTATTTGGCTTTATTTCACTCAGTATAACATATTCAACTTTCATTCACGAAGTAGCATGTATCGCAATTTCATTTTTTATGGCTTAATCATATTCCATTGTATGTATAGACCACATTTTGTTCATCCATTTATCTGTTGATGGACACATAAGATATTTCCACCTTTTGGCCATTGAGAATAGTGCTGCAGTGAACATGGGTATTCATGTATTTGTTTGAGTCCTTGTTTTCAGTGCTTTTGGATATACACCCAGGAGTGTAATTCCTGGGTCACATGGTAATTTCATATTTAACTTTTTGAGGAATCAGCCAGCCTGTTTTCCACAGCAGCTGCATCATTTTACATTTCCACCAGCAATGTACAAGGGTTCTGATTACTCCACATCCTCGTCAACACTTGTTTCATTCCATTTAAAAAATTATAGCCATCCTAGTAGGTGTGAGATGGTATCTTGTCCAAATTTTGATTTTATTGATAATTTCCCTAATGACTAATGATGTTAAGCATTGTTTCTTATACTTATTGGCCATTTTTATATCTTCTTTGGAGAAATGTCTATTCAAGTCCTTTGCACATTTTTTAATTGGGCTGTCTTTGTTGCTAAGTGTGGGAGTTCTTTAAATATTCTGGGTTTTAAGCCCTTATTAGATATATAATTGGTAAATACTCTCTTCCCATTATGTAAGTTGTCTTTTCACTTTCTTGGTAGTGTTCTTTGATGCACAAAAGTTTTACATTTTAAATATCCAATTTATTTTTTTCTTTCTCATTCTCATGTCTAAGACTTTATTGCCAAATCTCAGGTCACGAAGATGTAATCCTATGTTTTTTTCTAACAGTTTTATAGCTTTAGCTCTTATTTTTAGCTTGCTGTCCATTTTAAGTTAATGTTTTGTTTTCTTTTTGGCTATGTTGTGCAGCACGTGGGATCTTAATTCCCCGACCAGGGATCAGACCTGTGCCCCTGCACTGGGAGCTCGGAGTCTTAACCACTGGACCACCAGGGAGGTCCATTAAGTAAATTTTTATATAGGTGTGGGTTGTGGTCCAACTTCATTCTCTTGCAAGTAGAAATCCAGTTACCCTAGAACCATATGTTGAGACCATATTATTTTCCTTTTGAAGGTTCTTTGCATCCTTGTCAAAATTCAATTGACTATAAATGTATGGGTTTATTTCTGGACTCTCAGTTTTATTCCATTAGTCTATATGTCTATCTCTATACCAGTATCATGCTGTTTTGATTATTGTAGCTTTGTAATAAGTTTCAGAATTGGGAAATGAGTCTTCCAACTTTGTTCTTCTTTTTCAAGATTGTTTTGGAATTCAGAGACTTTTGCAATTCCATATGAATTTGAGGACTGGCTTTTTCATTTCTGCAGAAAAACGGGGTTGGAATTTTGATAGGGATTGCACTGAATCTGTAGGTCACTTTGAAAAGTAGTGACATTTTAATATTTTATTTTCCAATTTATGAACATGGGATAACTTTCCATTTACTTAGGTCTACTTTAATTTCTCTTAACAATGTTTTGTAGTTTTTAGCATACAAGAGTTTTCCCTCCTTGGCTAAATTTATTCCTAGGTATTTTATTCTTTTAGATGCATCTATGAATGGAATTGCTTTCTTAATTTCCTTCGCATATAGTTTATTGTTGATGTATAGAAAGACAGCTGGTTTTTCGTGTGTTGATCTTATAACCTGCAACTTTGCTGAATTCATTTTTTAGTTCTAGTAGCTTTCTTTTGAATTATTTGGAATTTTCTACATATAGGATTACATCATCTGCAAATAGAGATAGTTTTACTTCTTTCTTTACAGTTTTAATGCATTTAATTTCTTTCCCTTGTCTAATTGCTCTGCTTAGAATTTCCAGTACAGTGTTGAATAGCAGTGGTAGAAATGGGCATTCCTATCTTTTTTCTGATCTTAGGAAAGCGTTCACTCTTTCACCATTAAGTCTGGCATTACTTGTGGGTTTTCAAGAATGCCTTTTATTATATAGGGGAAGTTTCTTTATATTCATAGTTTTTCTGAGTGTCCTAATGCAATTTTATAGCGTTGATAATTTACTTAAAATATCCCTTCTGTTTAGAAATTCATTGACTCTCATCTTCTAGGTAAAGAAATCCTTTCTCAAGCATAGCCCAAATGTCACTTCCTATGGGCACCTGTAAGATCTTTGTATTTAAAATCTTGTTTCATATTTATTTGCTCTTATGGCTGTGTGCTCTGCTAGTCTGTGATCTCGTTGAGCATGGAGACTGTCGTATTCATTTTGCTAGCCCCAGAATCTAGGGCTGTGCTCAGAAAATGTTTGCTGGAAGAATGTTGGGTGGATAACATTCTATGATTCCTCAACATCTGAGTGTTCCTAAAATCTCTGGCTTAACATCCCCTGCTGGGCTACGGCAGGGAGAGTTACCCCCGCCATCTAACATGAGACACTGCTGGGATGTCCTTTGAGAGCCAAGGTCAGAAGAGCAGAGGTGGCCCTGGATGCTTCCTGGATGTTATGACACGTCAATGCCAAGGTGGAAAATAGCCTCCCACTGCTTCACAGTCAACACATGAAACGGGTAGAAGTTCACTACCAGGTGACCGCTCATCCTAGATTCACTCTCCTATTTGCTCAAAAGCTTTGGCGACACCAGGCTACCAAACCATTTTCTTCCCTCAACGTCAAATCAAATCAAGCCAACAAGTACTGATTGAATGACTCTTCTGTGCCAAACACATTGCTGGGAGCCCTGGAGGGACACAGAGGGCTCCACTTGATTTTGCCCCTTCCTTCCCGTGTAGCATTTATGATAGTCCAGGAGAGGAAGGCTTGCAGGCCAGGTGGTGTTGGAGAGGACTCTATGAGTTTCTTATTGCTGCTATAACAACCACAACTTAGTGGCTTAAAGCAACACAACTGTATCATCTCACAGTTCTAGAGATTAGAAATCCAAAATGCATTTCACTGGACTAAAATCAAGGGGTTGGTGGAGCTGGTGACTTCTGGAGACCCTTGGGGGGAGGGTCTGTTTCCCTACGTTTCCCAGTGTCTGGTGGCTGTCTGAATTCCTTGACCCCTGATGCCAGCAATCACATTAGCCCAACCTCTGCTTCCATCATCACATCTTCTCTGACTCTGGCCTTCCTGCCTCGTTTTTTCACTTTCAAGGACCCTCGTGATTACACGGGGCCCACCCGTATAATTCAGGATAATCTCCCCATCTGAAGATCCTTAAGTTAATTACATCTGCAAAGCCCCTTTGTCATACACAGTAATAGAGTCACAGGTTCTGGGCATTAGGACACGAACATCTTTGGTCACAGGACTATGGACTGACTGATCTTTCTCTGACCAAAGACGGTCCCTTGCCACCAGTCCTATGGTCAAGTTCATGTAGCAAGTCCCCCTTCCATCTCAGGGTCTCTTCACTTTATAGAGGAGGAAACTGGAACCCTGGGAGAGAAAGTGACTGACGTCAGATCACATTGCTAGTAGCCTGCAGGGCTCGGCCTAGGAACAGGCTGTCTGATCTAGAATCCAAAGATTCAGTGACTTAGTGATTGACCAGAGAATGCAGGACAGGAGAAGACATTGTGAAGGGGCGACGGCCCTAACCCCTCTTTCTCAGGATGCAGGAAAGCTCAGCCATTCATATGCAGATAAGCCTCTTTTCAGAGTCTGGATAAATTTAGCTGCCTTAGTCAAAGAGGGGCATATGTATTTTGTGATTCTGTGTCTTCTTACTGTCCTTAGAGCATCCTGTATTTTTCCCTTTGTTCTCCATTCTACTCCAGTAGCCGTAAGAACTTCATGTCTCTTCCTCCATAGCTCTTCACAAAGTCTGAACCAGCAGGGGTTTTCTCCTGAACTCAGAGGACCCTTAGGTTTCTTGGAATGGGCCAGTGCTCAGGAAACCCCTGCTCCCAGCTTGCTCAAGCCGGCAGATTGCATTTCCCGTTCGCTCAGCCATCAGCTCCTGCCTTCTGTCACTCTGTGCCCACACACGGTCTCCCCACAGACATCCAGAAACCTGCCTCCTGCCCACCCTCGCCACTCCAGCGCTGCTCTCTGCTAGGAGTGACACCCTCTCTGCCTGCCGCTCCCCGCATCGTCTGACACTAACTCAGAGACTTGCGTCTGGGGCTGGAATTTTGTTGTTGCTATGGAAGTGGGAACCAGCTTAGCCTTCCAAACTCACAGAGTGTCCAAAAACACACACGGCATCTCGCGCTGACACGCCACTGACAACCCGCGATGACGGGGATGTACTTTTGAGTGTCATCTTGACAAGGAGCAGAAGCCTCTATCTGCCGGCCCATCCGCCTGGCCATCTGTCTCCCAAGATTGTCTGCACTCCACTGGCTCGGATCCTCAGCTTCCCTTGCTGGGGTGCTTGTCCTTGCTCGGCCTGGCTCCTTGCAGGGGCGAGAAGGAGCGAGCCCCTCACCAGCAGGGCTCTTAGGCTGGGAGGAGGTGGAATGGGGAGGGCTCTGGGGGAGCTCAGGGTCACTTTGGCTTGGCAGCCCCGAGGCCACGGGTGGGCATCTCAGCCGGGTGGCAAAAGGAGGGGAGCCAGATCCCCTGCCTTGTTTGCGGCCTGCAGCCACAGCTTCGGGATTTCCTCCGCTCTTGGGAAGGCAGCCCTTTGGGGAGACGCCAGCATATCCAGGTGGTTCGGGGAGGGCCACCACAGACACGTGGATTCCTTTGCTTCCTGTCTCCAGCTCCCTCTCTGAGGGAGGGATGGAGGAATTCCTGGCTTTGCTGGACTTCCCAGCCAGCTACTGTCACAGGCTACTCATCCATCAAGGTGAAAACTAAGAATCTGCAGAGCGGGGGAAGGGAATGTGAGCGTCCGGTGGAAGGAGAGATGGGGAGGGAAGGGGCAGAGGAGACAAAGATCTCTTCACACTTCCTGTCCGCAGACTTACCAGATTCTGCCTTGCACCCTAGGTCCTGTCCACTTTCCATTAGGACACGGAGCAGGGCTTTCTGCCTCCCACAATGCCTTCCATACGGCGTTAGCTGGGAAGGGACAGGCAAGCACGTTACCACAGGGGTCAGCCCCTCCCCAGCCAGGGCTTCCTAGTACCCTATTTTGTATTCTTTCTGCAGTCTACAAAGAACTTTCTAGGCTTGCTCCGTCTGTGAAGGGTCTTGGGGGACCCCGTAGTTTTCTGTGTTCTCTGAGCCGATTGGTCCAGGATAATCCCTTCTCTTCTACTCTCCTCCCTCACTCTTCTACCTCGGGAATATGGGTGCTTGGTCCTTGCCTCTGACTCCTGCATGGGTTGGCTGGCACTTCCCTGTGGCGGCTGCCTGACTCCTAGCTGGGAGCTCTGGCTTCTGTCTGCCCTGGGCTCAGAGCCTGGAAGTATAGCCATCAGCACAGCATCTCCAAAATGACAGCTCCGCTCCTGATGCGGGGAGGCTACCAGCCCCGGCAATTATTAGCTGATAAATATTTGGCTTGTGTCTCCTCCTAAAAGAAGCCTCACGCACGATGATGGCTGTCAGCTCTGGCTCTGGGAGCTAATTCCAGCCTCCTTGTCTACATCTGGTACCAAGGCTCTCGTGTGACTGGTGGTCTCACACAGAGGAAACCAAAGGTGTATTGATAAGCTGATGGCATTTCGATGTCACGGGAAGTGGCAGAAGGAGGCAAACGTGACCCGAGCAAAGCATCGCTGGGGCTCAAGCTATCGCTCTGTGGTTAGGGCTTTGGCGGTCACAGCTGATCTCTTGCCATCTAGCATTTGGACAATTCATCGTTCATTCTCAACAGGAACCAGACCAACCGAAGCCCTAGCTCAGTGGTTCTCAAAGTCAGCTGCCAACACCCACTCTGGAAACTTTTTTCAAGACCTCCAGCCATAGCAAAACAGTCCCCCTATAACCCACATTTACTGGGGAATAAAGTTACATAGCAGAACCTTAGCAAGACAACTAAAGTCAAAGGCACATCGACAACAGGAATCAGGAAGAAAAGAGAGTCAGGAGCAAGTCTTCCAGACGCTGCTCGCCTAACAGGTTTTGTGCTTAAAAATTTCCCATCCTGATTTCAAGGAGAAAGAAAACAAAACTTTGCTAGTTTAAGCCAAAATATTGGATCTATTGGAAATCAATATTGTGTCTTATGATTGAGAGAAGATTTGAACCATCAGTTTTGGGCACTTGCAAAACGACTTCAAGGGACTTCTATCTAAATTGTTACTATTAAAGGGGACTCAGTTCCAACTATTTTCAGTTTTTATTTCTCTCCCCCAGATTGAAAATTCTTGGAAGAGAGAATTGTATGAAGCCCGCCCGAGTTTGATGTCGGCCCCTCATCCATCAGCAATGCCTCGGAGTCTATAATATTCCCCAGAGAAGGGAGGTCATTGTGGGCCAAGCAGCTACCTTGAGAAGTAGCCAGAAGAAGGTTTGTATACCTCCCCCTCCTGGGGGCTTTTCCCCAGGCCCCTGGAGCTTCACAAACATTCTGAGGCAGGCAATCGTGCAGAAAGTGTTTTCAGATTGAAGCCACCTCTGAGGAAGCTCCTTCCGCTGTGGGGATCTGTGTAGAACAGAGAAGAATACAATAGCTAGGATTCTGAAAATACTTATTGAGCACCTACTATGACCCAGGTGCTCTTTTGGATATTTGGATATTTCCATTAACGGAAAAAATAATAGACCCCAGCGCTCATGGGACTTACATTCAGAGCAGTAGAATTACATTGTTTGAAGAATTTACTGAAGGACTTGAGAGCTTCCCAGTGCCTACTTGAGGAAGAACCTCACTGAATAACAACTGAGACACCCCTCTGCCTCACCCCATGTACTCAGCTCATCGCCAAGTCCCATCGACTTTACCTACTAACAAACCCTGGAATCCATCAACCACTCTCCACCTCTTCCACCAGGACCAGAGTCCGAGACACCATCGTTCTCAACTCAGGTGCTCCACAATCCCAACTGGCTTTTGCAAGTCCCCTCTGTCTTCCCTTTGTTCATTTTCCACATGGCAGCCTGGGTGACTTTCTTTTATTCAAAATGAAAATCCGATTACGACCACACTGCATACTTGCTTTAACTCTTCAGAGGTTTCCCATTGGTCTGAGGATAAAGGCCAAATGACTGAACCACCTAGAAGGCCCTTTGCAGTCCAGCCCCTGCTTAACTGGCAAACCTCATCTTATACCACTGTCCCCAGTTCCCTGGGCCGTGTTTGTGTCACCTCAGGACCCTTGCACATGCCCCTTCTTCTACCTGGGATCCTTCTCCCTCTTTTCATATATGAAACACTGCTCAGCTCTTCATACAGTTCATTGCTTCTCAGCTAAAGTAGGAAACACGCCCTGACACTGTCCTTCTCCACCCACCCCCTCAGGCACGTGCTTCCACAGAACAGGAGTGGTTTGTAATTATCCAGCCACCAGTGTGGCCTCCGGGTTCACGCTGGTCTCTCCTTCTAGGCTGTGGGCTCCCTGAATGTGAGGACCTTGGACGATTTTCCTCACCATTGACTCTCCAACACCCAGCACAGGACCCAGGCACCACATGCAGGAAAAAAAATGGATGAATGAATGAACTGAAAGGAAATAAGATGTCCCCAAGAGAGACCCTACCATGATCCATTTCAAAAATTGCCACTGTTCCTTTCTAAAAAGAAATTCAGAGAAATCTAGAGGCCTGCATCTGGGGCACATTCCCCAATATTGTCATGTACTTTCTAATAACCAGGATAAAATGGGGCAGTTTAGAAAACACGATCCTGGATCCCTCATGGGGAATCAGCAAATCCTTGTGAAAGAAATTTTATACAGAATTGCATTCAAACATCTTAAACAAGGGCTTCCCTGGTGATGCAGTGGTTGAGAGTCTGCCTGCCAATGCAGGGGACACAGGTTCGTGCCCCGGTCCGGGAGGATCCCACATGCCGCGGAGCGGCTGGGCCCGTGAGCCATGGCCGCTGAGCCTGCGCGTCCGGAGCCCGTGCTCCGCAACGGGAGAGGCCACAACAGTGAGAGGCCCGAGTACCGCACAAAAAAAAAAATCTTAAGTCATTGCTGAGGTCGAGGGTCTACTGAAGGATAGAGCTGCCTAGGTGTTGGGGTCTCCAAAGGACAGGGAATTCTGGAATGAAAAATGGGAAGGGGGGAGGGGGAAGAGGCACAACCCTAGACAAACACCCAACAACTTTCAAATGACAGGGCTCCGATCTCTCTGTGAATTCGCCAAATTAGCTGGTTAGTGAATCAGTGTGGACGAGAAAACTTCATGGGAAGAAATGCATTTGGAGCTGGGTTTGGAGCTGCGCTGGCAACACCGCCAGCAGAGGGGCTCCGCTTCCCAGGTGGGTGATGAGAGAAAGGGGGTCGAGGCAGTGAGGTCCAGGGGCAGCAGGGTCCTGGGCTCTGTGGCCTCAGGCATGTCAGAGGTCCTGCTCTATAAAATGGGGACAAAAATCAGAGACTGTTATGAGGATTAAATAGATGATGTGAAGTTGTATGATTAGCTCACCGCTATTCAGATGTTAGCTAATTTAGGTTCTCAGTGGTTTCAAACCACCTTTAGATTCAGGGTTCACTCTGCCAGAAGAATTTTCCTCCCACTCTCGTGAGGCCCACAGTAATGTCAGACCCAGGGATCCTCCATCCTCAGAGCGGAGGGGCCTGATCTTTCCACGCGCCTGCCTCTGGTTGCCCTGGGCTGTCTGCTCACTTCAATTTAACATTTTGATTCGTGCAGCATTGCTGAAAATCTCTTACTGCAGCATGTTGACTTATCACTCATCCCAATAAGTTCCCATCCTCTCTCCTCCTGACAGCCTTGCCTAATGTACTTATTCATTCAATTTAAATAAATCGAACATGGGCCTATGACAGCCAATAAGTGAGTCACACAAGAACAAACAGAAGAGAAAGCTCTGCAAATAGTCAAATGTCAAGTAAGAATGGAAAACTGTCCCCACATCTTCAACGAACCTTGGATGTCTAATATTTATGGCCAATTGATGTCATTAGAAAGTAAATAAGCCCTCTTATGCTGCATTACATAAGATTAACTGCCGGCAATGGAGTTTAAATAGCAGAGATAAGTGCAGATGGAAATAAACCTGTTTAAAGCTAGAAATATTTGATGGGCCTCCTTGCTGCTTTTAAGATAATTGATCTGTATATCTGTAATGAATCTCACCATAAAAGCTTTGAAGAGACGTGTAGCAAAGCCTGTTTAGACCCAAATCACATTTCTCTGGGTCCATCCGGCCAGGGTTAAAGCCTCTCCAAAGAGGAACTCCAGGCCTGGGGAGCTGCAAAAAGCTGAAAGAAACAGGAATCTTCTGGCTGCAGGCTCCCGTCCCAATTTCCTGAATGACCAGGACGGCAGGGGTTCTTACCTGTCATGCGCAAGGTAACTGGGGGGAGGGGGGGAGTATGGTGGTTTAGCATCCAAGGGTGGGGTGGTCTGGGTTGAGAGGGGAGCGAAGTCCCTCTCTTCAGGGCCCGTTTTTTAAATTGACGTAAAGTTGATTTACAATGTTGTGCTAGTTTTAGCTGTACGGCAAAGTGATTCAGTTATCCATGCAAATACACGTTCTTTTTCATATTCTTTTCCATTATGGTTTTTTACAGAATATTGAATATAGTTCCTTGTGCTATACAGTAGGTCCTTGTTGTTTATCCATCCTATACATAATAGTTTGTATCTGCTGATCCCAAAATCCCACTCCACCCTTCCCCCACCCCCCAACTCCCAGCAACCACAAGTCTGTTCTCTATGTCTGTGAGACTGTTTCTGTGAGTCCGTCTCTGTTTCGTAAATTAGTTCATTTGTGTCATATTTTAGATTCCACATCTAAGTGATATCACATGGTATTTGTCTTTCTTTGTCCGACTGTCTGACTTACTTCACTTCGTATGATCATCTCTAGGTCCATCCATGTTGCTGCAAATGTCACTATTTCCTTCTTTTTTATGGCTGAGTAATGTTCTACTATCTATCTATCTATCTATATGTGATACACACACACACACACACACACACACACACCACATCTTCTTCATCCATTTACCTGTCGATGGACATTCAGGTTGCTTCCATGTCTTGGCTGTTGTAAATAGTCCTGCTGTGAACATAGGGTGCATGTATCTTTCAAATTATAGTTTTGTCCAGATGTACACCCAGGAGTGGGATTGCTGGATCACGTGGCAACTCTGCTGTTACTTTTTTTTGTGGAACCTCACAGTGGCCACACCAACCTTCAGGGCCTTTCAACACTGCTCTGTAAAACAGTGCTTCTCAATTCCCAAGTTTATTCATGGTAAAGGACAAGTTTTTCCTTTTCTTTTTTAAACTTCGAATCCTTGGATACATAGACCTCTTGTTTATGACTAGTGTGAAGCTCCCATCACAACTAACTCATCACCCAAGTTTGAGGACATCTCCTTGGTCTACACTGTGCTCAGCAAGACACATCCACTGGTCACATGCCTTACGTCGTGTCAACGTCCAATTGCCATAAGGTTTCATAAACTCTAGCTTTCAGTTTTGTACTTATTGAGGCCAGATGACAAAACGGTTTATGGACCAGTAGCGATCCCTACACCACTCATTGAGCTGCGCTGCTGTAGAAGCCTGTTCTATCTGGCCTCTGAGGTTGGGAGAGAATTAGGAGCAATGCACGAAAGCAAAGGAGACCTATTTTATCCCAAAAGGACAAAAGATTTCCCAACAGTTGTAGCAGATCCAAATCTCAATCCGGAAACGTAGATGTGCAAGACATTGATTTTTTAAAACTTTTCTATAAAAAAACTGAGTTCTACTACGATACCACATTGCTGGAGAAATTTCATCTCAGTCCGTTTAAAGCCTTGCATACCCACCTACCCGTGGGCAGTGTCTAAATTGTGGTGAGCTTACAGAGAGCAGAGGCTAGAGGGGTGCTGGAGGGGGCTTTGCCGGGTTCGTCTGTCCGTGTTGGCATCTCCTGAGATGTCCTCATCCCCATCTGGCCTTTGGCCTTAGGTCCGAGCTGCTCTCTACCATGTCTTCCTGGTTTCCACCATGAGGCATCATCGTATTTCCTGGTTCTCTGCACCATATTCCTGTCACTGTGGCTGGATGGAGAACACCCCACCACTTTCTGGACTGGGAGGTTCACTTTGTGAGGTTATCTGCCTGCGCCCATCACCTCCACATTTCCGCTTCTATTGGCGGGAGTTGGTGAGATTTTAGGGGTCTTGCTGGGCCCTTTGGCTCTATCATAGGGATGGAGTGAGCTGGGGTGGGGGTAGGAACAGATGACTTTCTGCTCTCACTCTCTTCTGGAAGGTCTCTCATCACTCCCCAGGATTAGCCCAGGTGGGATTTCCCACTCAGGACTCTCCCAGCCTCTACATTTTCTTTGGGACTCATGGTTTCCTCTGTTTAAGAAAATGTAGGTACGTATGCATTTTTGATGGGGTAACTTGGCTTGGACTAATCTCACATTCTTTCAAATCTTTGTCTCATAGCTTAGACATTGGCTTTTGAAACTTTAAAGGTATAATTTGACGCTTCTGTTCTGTCATCCCTTCCCTGAGGCCTAGGGTGTACAAAAGCCTTGGCTGCTGTCTACATGGGGGGATAGGTCCCCGGGGTGATGGGAATTCCTGGGAATGTAAATCACATCAGATAATACATCCAAAAGTCATGACACACCGTAGTCAAAAGTTAAGAACAGGGGCTTCCCTGGTGGCGCAGTGGTTGAGAGTCCGCCTGCCGATGCAGGGGGACACGGGTTCGTGCCCCGGTCCGGGAAGATCCCACGTGCCGTGGAGTGGCTGGGCCCGTGAGCCATGGCTGCTGAGCCTGTGCGTCCGGAGCCTGTGCTCCGCAGCGGGAGAGGCCACAACAGTGAGAGCCCCGTGTACCACAAAAAAAAAAAAAAAAGTTAAGAACAGACAGAGTAAGCTGCCTTGTTCAAGTAACAGACTCTGAAGACTTCTGAGCAGTAGATGGACAGCTCTTGTTATGAGGATATTCAGGTACCAGGTGATAGGTTAGAGGTCCCATAATTCCATGACTTTGAGGTGCGTGAGTCCAAGGGAAGAAACCACACGAGATTCCATCTATTGCACTTGGGATCATGAGAAACCGGAGCTGCTGTTTGACCTCCTCCTCCATGAGGCCATTTCTCCCATGCATCCAACTATCCATGTTTTGTTTGGCTTCAAAATAGGGACTCCCAGCATGGGTGGATTTAGGGGGTGTCAGTTGAATTGTCCCATGGTACCAGATCTGTAACCGGTAGTCAGTGTTCGTTGGGGATGAAAATGGCATCCCCAGCTCCTTTTGTAGGAACGCCAGTGATGACGACTCCTCCTGATGGTACCTTCCAAATAACTCATGTGTCACTTACAAAGATCAACAGCGGAGCTGAGTAGCATCTGCCTTGTATACATTCTGTAAATAGTGGATTTACCTCTCTTCCACCCGCACGTGGCACAGTTACTGCTTACAGTAACTGTACAGGATGGGGCTACACATTTGAGATGGGATTTGTAGTAATGGAAATAATTTCTTTTGTGACTTGTAAGAAATTCCCTGGCTTGAATTGGTATCATGTATTTAAGACAGACACTGTTTTCTCTATTGGTTACAAACCGACTTCCCTGTTGCAGTTTAGTTATTGGCTGGTTATATTTGAAGATTAAATTAGATTTTCTCCTTTCCTTTTCATCTTCTCTGTCCCGATGCAAAGAGGCAGGGGGTAACTGTGTTCCTTGTATATTCTATCTGCAGAATGTACTGGCAAGCAGGTGTGTTCTTCTGCAAAGAATCAACTAGGAAGCTTATTAAAAATACACATTTCCAGACTCTATATATGGACGTTTTGATTCACTAGCCCTTACCGTGGGACCTAGTATGTGAATTTTTAATACATTCCCCAGAGGGATGGAGTGGGAGGCAGGGATTAGCAGATGTAAGCTTTTATATATAGAATGGATAAACAACAAGGTCCTACTGTGTAGCACAGAGAAATATTTTCAATACCCTCTGATAAACCATAACAGAAAAGAATACAAAAAAGGATTTATATATGTATAACTGAATCTCTTCGCTGTACAGCAGAAATTAACACCACATTTTAAATCAACTATATTTCAATTAAAACAAATAAAACGTCCTCCAGGTGACTGTAATACGGAACTAAGATAGGGGACTACTGCTCTGTGGGACACAGAGGATTTTCACTGAAACCTTTATTCAGGAGTCTTTCCCTTTATCCAGAAGTGCTGTTTCCAGGATGGAAAATGCTGGCATATTTAGAGAATGTGAAATTTGTAAATTTTAGTACCTTGGATTAGCTACCCTGACCAGATCCAGGTAAGGCTGTTCACCTTACCAGTGGGCCACTGTTACTCCCTGCTGACCTGAAGGTCAGCCCAGTACGTGGAGGGAAGCCCGTTCACCCACACTGGGAATCTCTGTGTAGATTTGGAGGGAGGTGGGAAGAGGTGAAATGGGGCCAGGCTCTGGGGAGAATGGAAGCTCTGGTTTGGTGTTTTAAATCCAGAGACACCAGCATTCTCCTGACGAATTCTTCCTACGGATGGTATAACCTGACAACCCTTGTGACAATTTCAGGCTATCTAGATTTTAAATATATAAGAAATACGCTGAGGTGTTTCTCTTTTGAAACTTCCTCCCAGGCAATGAAAACCCTTTGAAACGCTGTGGTAAAGCCCAGGTACGTTCAGATGTCTTAGGTGTCCCCAGAATTTTTCTGGTGGGAAGAGTTGCCTCCAGGCTGCAGGGGTCCCTCCCCGAGTCTGAGATGTTCAAGCTTTCAAATCCTTTGCTGTGTAGGGGCACCCACCCACTGAAGTAAGTTGTTCGTAAGCATTCCACGCACGCGTTGGCACGATCGTGGTGTGGTTGCGTGTGTGTGATCGGCCTGGGGAGGCACAGCCGTGTGCAGGGAGGTGGCGCGGTGGGGCTCTGTGAATGGAGGGTACCGCCTGCAAGTGCCCATCGTGGCGACTGGGGCTCAGCGGTGCAGGCGGTAACCACAGACAACTGTTGGAGCCCCACCTCGTCCCCTGCGCCATTCTTGGCATGCCCAGTGGGCACCATCTGCAGACCCAGAACATGCCAAGGCAGTGTCGCTCCCTCTCTCTGCATCATGGAAACATTTCTTTGATCTTCCAATGTTGCTTTCAAGATGATTAAGCTCAGCGTGGCTGTGCGTTTAGGCCCTCCATAAAGGCAGGTGCATGTGTCGGTGCGTGGCTCCGTCAGGACTGCTAATGTAAGCGTCTGTTTTACAGCCCAAGTGACAGCTGTATTGTCCTGGCAGGGTTACAGCTCTGACATGTGGAATCAATCTTTTTAACCTGTCAATTAATCAGTGGGCAGCTGTCAGCCCCGCTGAAAGGCCTGAAGGATGGTGCCCTTTCAGTGGATTATACTGGGGGCATGGCAAAGTAAAATTGAACACTTCAAGCTTCAAGGAACTCTTGTTGCATTCAAAGCCAGGCTTCACTCTCAGTTAAAGGAAACAGGCTACGGCTCCAGCGTGGGCCCCTCCCAAGGAGGCTCTAGCGAGGCATATGCGTAAAGAGTGGCGAGCCCGTTCGTTTGTACAGTTACCTTATCAGGTTCAAGGGCTCCTTAAAGGAGAGCTGCCAGATTCTGCTAGGTGAACCTTATCTATACCTGTGTCAGGTTTCAGCTGATTTGTTTCTAGCGTCCAGAGCAAGCAGCGGATAGTGGGCACTCAGTCTTCAGGACGGTTTACAGAGTGTCCATAGGAAGAAGCTTGTTTGTTAAGCCAGCGTTGATTAAGCCCTTCTTATGGAGGGGGCGTTGCCCTGAGGGCGCAGAGGGAATTCGGGGCAGAATAAAACCAGCCTCCCTTCCCTCATCACCATATATATGAACTGGGGTGATGCAGGCAGACAGCTGCATCAAAGGATAACTCATAATTACATTTCTGCGGACAATTAATTACTACTTATTAAATACTTGACTAAACATACGTTAGCGTATACTAACAGACAATGAGGCGTCGCTAAAGTTCTAAGCAGGTTAGTACAGGAGAATGTGCTGAGAACCAGAGCTGCTGATGGAAATTTCTCAAAGAAAGAGTGATGAACCACTTTTCGGGCCTACACTGTTTTTTTGTTTTTTTCCTGCCGTTTTTGCTTGCCATTCCATAAATAACTAACTTTCTCTATTCCCCCATGCCTTTCTTCCTACTACGAATATTTATTTCGCACCTGAGTTTTGCAAAGCCTGGTGCAAGATACTGTGAGGAATATAAAAAGGATGCAGAGAAAGTTGGCTTTCACAGAATGACCTCAAAGTTCCTGTCGCTCTCAGTCCTGGGGAGAGGAAGGCCTCTCTTTTCGCTCACCCCAGCGAGTTTAGGCATCAGCAAGGCTGTGAGTTATTCAATTTCCTGTTGGTCCAGGACCAGCTGTCTGGCCATGTACATATTTTCCCTCATGGAACCTGAAGTGAGAACTGGGTTCTTTTTGCCTATATGACAGGAGAGTACTTGGTTCTATAAGCCCATCAAATGGACCATGCTATCATGTTCTCCATCAAATAGTACTTATTACTTCTGTCTAACCCAGTGTGCTTTTGAGCCAGACAGGTCTGGGTTGAATCCGAGCTCTGCACTTACCAGTTGTGTTAACTTGGGCCAATTTCTTTGTCCATCGGAAGCTTGGATTTTTCATCTCTGAAATGTTGGTAAGGAGATTCAGCTTTAAAGTGTTGCTGGGGGAATTGCCTGAGATGATACATGCAAAATACCTAGTAGACTGTTGACATAATAGACCCTCAATGAATGATGGATTCCATATTTTTTATACCTATTTGAAGGGAGAAAAATGGCCGGCTTTGTCAGTCCCTCCTCATTGCCTCTCTTGGTGATGGCCTCATAGCAGGTGCTCAGAAATGCTTTAAAATTGTATAATTGAGCGGCCGGTGACTCTGCAATCTCTATTTGGTGTTTTCACAACCTCACTCAAAGAACAGGCCCTTTTTCTCCACACCCTGGTTCCTTAAAAAGCTAAAAATAGAGTTACCATATGATGCAGTGATCCCACTCCTGGGCATGTATCTGAAGAAAATTCTAATTCAAAAAGATACATGCATCCCTACGTTCATAGCAGCACTACTTACAATAGCCAAGACATGGAAGCAACCTAAATGTCCATCAACAGCTGAATGGATAAAGAAGATGTGGCACATATATACAATGGAATATTACTCAGCCATAAAAACAAATGAAATTGAGTTATTTGCAGTGAGGTGGATGGACTTAGAGTCTGTCATACAGAGTGAAGTAAGTCAGAAAGGGAAAAACAAATACCATATGCTAACACATATATATGGAATCTAGAAAAAAAAATTGGTTCTGAAGAACCTAGGGGCAGGACAGGAATAAAGACGCAGACGTAAAGAATGGACTTGAGGACACGGGGAGGGGGAAGGGTAAGCTGGGATGAAGTGAGAGAGTGGCATAGACATATATACACTACCAAGTGTAAAATAGATAGCTAGTGGGAAACAGCTGCACAGCACAGGGAGATCAGCTCGGTGCTTTGTGACCACCTAGACGAGTGGGATAGGGCGGATGGGAGGGAGACACAAGAGGGAGGAGATATGGGGATATATGTATACGTATAGCTGATTCACTTTGTTATCAAGCAGAAACTAACACAGCATTGTAAAGCAATTATACACCAATAAAGATGTTTAAAAAAAAAGATGAACGGATAAAGAAGATGTAGTACAAATATACAATGGAATATTACTCAGCCATAAAAATGAATGAAATAATGCCATCGGCAGCAACATGGATGGACCTAGAGATGATCATACTAAGTGAAGTTAGCCAGACAGAGAAAGACAAATATCATATGATATCGCTTATCTGAGGAGTCTAAAAAATAGTTACAAATGAACTCATATACCAAATAGACCCACAGACATAGAAAACAAACTTATGGTTACCAAAGGGGGAAGGGGTGGGGGAGGGATAAACTAGGAGTTTGAGATTAACATATACACACTGTTATATATAAAATTGATTTACTAACCAGGACCTACTGTACAGCACAGGGAACTATACTCAATATTGTGTAATAACCTATAAGGAAAAATAATCTGAAAAAGAATATATATATATATATATATATACACATATACACACACATACATAAAACTGAATCACTTCGCTATACACCTGAAACTAACACAACATTGTAAATCAACTATACTTCAATACAAAATAATTAAAATGAAAAAAAATTTAAAAGCACACATTAAAAAAAAAAATTACGAGCCCCTACCTGCAGGCCCTGTCCGGGCTGTAAGCCAGGGTGCTGTGGATCGACTTAAATCTTCTGCTGGGGCCATTGTAGATTCCTCTAGTGCAGGTTAAGAGCAAAGCAGCCCCGAGGTCGCTCAGGCCAACTTGGGACAATTTGAGAAGTGAGGTTAGATTCCAGTAAATGCCGCTCCCCAAGCACAGTCAACTCAGTCTTTCTTCCCTCTGCCACAGGGTGTTCGGCATCTGCTCAGAGCAAACACACCCACGCCTGTTGAGGCTGGCATCTGAAAGTTGTATTTTTGGTAGGATGTGTGTCTGCACAGTCCAGGGGGAGAGGAGCTGGACAAACCTTGTGCCTCACAGGGAAGCTTGTTTGCCATCCTGACTTGCAAGGATGGAGACCACTTCCAGAGGAGCCTATCAAGACATCTCTTTGACATAAGGATCACTCAGGAGTACGATGGAGTTTCTCACCACAAGGGCAAACAGTCCATGGTTCTTCTGTTTCCTCCTCTTGCAGAGTTGGGTGCAAGGGAGAACTTCCTCTGGTTCAGAATATTTGATTCGTGTCCCTGGGTGTGTTGTTGGATCCAACCCCTGGGGCCCAGATTTTTGCCCTTCTCAGTGATACTGTGGAGTTTATGTAGTAAACGAGACCCCCCGGTTGTGGCTAGGTACCCATGAATATGATGTGAATGAATGAGGGCTGTTATCAGAAGCATGGTTACAATAGGTACGTTAGCAGAGGACTTGGGTTTAAGTCTTAACCACCATTGACTAGCTCATGATCTTGAATAGACATTAAGGCTTCTTCTCAGTCTCCATTTGTAAACACAGACTTATTTTACAGAGTTGACATGAGGGTCAAATGAGATAGTATATGAAAGCTCTTTGCAAATCTTGAACTGCTAAGATCGTTAGTAAAATGAATAGTGCTTTATGGTGCCAGGTAGCTCTGCTGCCATGAACTTGGATAGGGGAAGGCAGAGCAAAGGATTTGATATTTGGACCAAGGTTGTGGAAAGCCATTGGCTGAGTGACAAGGGATATAACGAGAGTAAAATTCTCAGCAACATCATGTCTTTTGCTCAAAAAGTTTTGGAAATTAAAAATGAATAAGAAAACGTTGAAGAAGTGTTTGTTTGGAGGTAAAGAGGAAACAGGAGAAGAGATGGAATAGAGAAAGAGAGAGATCTGCTGAGGTTTTACTGAGGCAGCTTGTAGAACAATTGCCTTGGTGGATGGGTCCGTGGTCTCTGCTTTCCTAACTTTGGTGTAATATACCTTCACACTGTTTTAACCTTTCGCCTGAACTCCATTCTTAAAATTTGAATTAGACCATATGAAAGAATTGTTACTTCCACAATCCATTACACAAATAGTGAGGATGTAGCAAATAATCTTGAGTTCTTAGCAAATGCCAGATATGGGGTTAAGTGCTAGATTTTACCAAAGTGAATACAGTAGAATTGAATGGCACCTTCAGAGTCCAGTGGGTGAGACAGCCAGGCACACGTGTTATTTTAATGTAGTATAATGTGTGTATGAGAGAGATGTTGGCAGACAACGTAGTGCAGGAGTGCAGGGTATTGAGCTGGAAGTAGAGAGGAGGGCGTGGCTGAGAAGGGTTGTGAATAAAAGAGAGGAAATTCATCAGTTGAGCAATTACTTTCCGGGAAAATGGTTGAAAATATCTGAAGGAAACATGATTTGATAAATGTGGACACTTTAAAGACCTTCCTATAAATAAGAAACAAGAAGAATTATGATCCACTTTAGACATAGTGCAGGGCACAGTTATGGTTTCCAAACCTTGAGTTTTCCATCCTCCCTCTTGTGTGAGCCTTTCAAGGCAGGGTTTCTTTGTGCTTGTGACTCCACTGAAGCCATCTGGAAAGGCTGAGCTTGAATGAAAAGAGATGATGGAAGGGGAAACAGGGAAACTAGAATGGAAAGAGCAAAAGCCTGTGCGGATGAGTACATCTCCCACTTCTAAAAGCACACACTCAGAACAACACCCTCAAAAGGCAGCCTCTCTGGCAAGAGGCATTTAGATTTCAATTACGTCTTCCAGGTCAAAAAGAATAAAGCAAAACCATGAGCAAAACACTGAACATCCAAAACGAAGTGTATTTTCTGAGAATTGATGTCTTTCTAGCCCACAGCAGGTCATTTCATGCCAAACGAGACTCTGTTTCCCACTATAGACGAAGAAAGGGATCTGAAGTTTGTGATGAAGAATAATATGTCTGCACCCAAGGACAAGTCCGCAGGCCTATGTTGCTGTGCCAATTGTAGAAAAACTGAGCGGTATTTCCCACCCAATCTTCCCCCATCCCCTGATTTTTTTTTTTTTTTTTTTTTTGGT
>NW_020175192.1:6091443-6112447 GCF_003031525.2 Neophocaena asiaeorientalis asiaeorientalis
CCCCCCCCCCTTGTTTTTTTTTTTTTTTTTTTTTGCGGTACGCGGGCCTCTCACTGTTGTGGCCTCTCTGGTTGCGGAGCACAAGCTCCCGACGCGCAGGCCCAGCGGCCATGGCTCACGGGCCCAGCCGCTCCACGGCATGTGGGATCTTCCCAGACCAGGGCACGAACCCGTGTCCCCTGCATCGGCAGGCAGACTCTCAACCACTGCGCCACCAGGGAAGCCCCCGCCGCATCCCCTGCTTTTTAAAAGTGTGGTCAAATAACACCGGGCCAGTAGGCTCCCCAGACTAAAATGGTCACGGGAAGTCAAGCGGACCAAGGTCCTTTTTCTCCCTTGCTGCTCCCCTCCCTTCCTTCCTTTTTCTTTCTTTTTCTCTTTCTCTATCTCTTTTTTAAACCACTCATACAGTAATAATTATGCTTCTACTTTCACTGTGAAATCAAATTTGGTGGTGAAAGAGATTAATGAGAGTGGCGGCATAGGGCCTCCTGCTTGAAGAGCTTTCTCTTCTGTAAATATTGTTTTATACCACAATCGCCTTGGTGCTCCATCTTGGTGCTCCAAAACTACTGATTTGACAAACGGGCTCCCCTCTCTTTGCTTTTTTTCTTTTTCCCCTTTCCCTTTAGAGTTTTTATTTGTTTCCCTTTGTTTTATTTCAGTTTTCTTCTTTATCGTATTATATTTTGTTTTATTTTTCTTCTTTTTATAACCTCAGGTACCTAGGGTTGAATTAATTTTGTTTCTTACTGTGTCATTCAACATTCTGATTTCATTATGTATATTTTTATTGAAATACAACGTACACATAGAAAATTGCACAAATTGTAAGGGTACATCTTAATGAATTTTCACAAAGCTAACGAAGTGGACCAGCACCCAGATAAAAAAACAGAACATGATCTGAACCCAAGAAACCCCCCTCACGCCCGTTCCAGTCATAGCCTTTGCCTGCTAAGGGGAACCACTCTTCTGCATTTCAACACCACAGATTGATTTTGCCTGTTTTTGAATTGTACATATGTGGAATTTTACAGTGTGTTATCTTTTTTGTTTGACTTCTTTCTCTGAGCTTTATATTTGTGAAGTTAATCTATGCTGTTTCTTTATTCTCATTGCAATATTCAGTTGTGTGAATATACCAGAATATATTTATCCATTCTTCTCTTGGTAGGTATTTGGGTTGTTTCTAGGTGTTGAGGGCTGTTACAAGTAGTGCTGCTGTGAACATTCTTATAGATTCTTGTGAGGAACTTACATATGCATGTCTGTTGGGTGCACACCTAGGAGTGGAATTGTTGGGTCTTCGTACGTTTAGTTTTAGTCAATATTGCCAAAATGTTTTCAAAAAGGTCGTACCACCAATGATGTAGGAGAGCATAGGTTCCCTGCTAGTATTTAGTGCTTTCGGTCTTCATCCTTTTCGCTTTCCTAGTTGTTCTCTGTGGGAGTGCACTCGGTCCCTCTCTACTTGTTCCACTGGAAATGGGATCAGCACTTTGTTTACAAAGTCTATCCATATTGCTGTATGAATCTGTAGTTGATGCTCATAAAAGGTGCACAGGACTCTACAGTATGCATGTATTCATGACATTTATTTATTTCCCAAATGGTAGGAAAATAGACTTAAACTCTCTCCAATTCCCTGCTACTTCAGTCAATTATGAGATTTAAATGCTTAAAACTGACTAAATTTTAGAGCATACACACTGGATACATGCCTACCAAAAATGCATGAGCGTTCATGTTTCTCCATATCTTTCCAAAATTTATTATCTGATTTTAAAACTTTGGACATTTGTATGGGCAAGAAGCAGTATCTTACTGATATTTAAATTTACAGTTATTTAATTGCTAATACAGTTAAATATCTCATTAAGTATATTAGCCATTCCGATTTCTTTTTCTTTGAGTTGCTTACTTAATCCCTTTTCCATTTTCTTGTGTTTATATGTAAAAGTTGCTTATATATTCTAGACAGTAATCCATTTGTTGTTTTTAAACATTGAAAACAACTTTATCCTATTTCCTACCCATTTGTTATTCTGTCTATACTGTTGTTGATGGTATAGAAATATTGTGCTTGAATACACAAAGAATTTTTATACTAGGATTTGTGTGTTTGGGGTCTTATTTAAGAAGTTCTTCAACCTCTATTGAAAAATTATTCTTTTACATTTAAAAATTATATTTGTAGTTTCATCTTCCATATTTGGGTCTTTAATGCATTCAGAGATTTCACTGCATATAATTGAAGTCAGAAATCTAATAGATTTTCCCCCGTATAGTGATGCAATTACCAAATAACATCTATTCTATTTAAAAACCCACTATTTTCCCACTGGTTTTTGGCGGTATTCTATCATATATTATGTCTCCATAGGCACATAAACATATTTTTGAGCTCCTTATTGTTTCCCAGAGTTCTATCTGCCTGTTTCTTCTATCATATCACCTATTGTAATTGTTCTTTTTGTCATCAAAATGAACTTAGCTACCTATGAACCCTTATTTTTCTATAAAGTAGTAAAATGTTTACCCATTTCCTTAAAAATATTCTATAAATATATTATTTGAAATAGCTTTGAATTTTACATTAATTTGGTTGGAATTGACAACTTTATAATATTGTTTCATTTTATCTATCAAAAATGGTACACCTCTCCACTTTTCTTTTTTTTTCAATAATCCTTTATCTCCTTTAATAGAGTTTTAAGTTCTTCCCTATAAGATCTTGGCTGGTCTTTGTTGGTATAAACCCCAGATATTTTGCTATTTCCATTGCTGTCATAATTCTCTTTCTATTTGAAATTTAACAATTCTGTGGCCAGCCTAAGCAAATAAAAGAGAATATTATAGGACTGAAAGGCAAGAATGAGTCTTTTCTTCAGAGAATGTACTTCATTAATTGCTAACCAAAGAGCAAATTAGGTGAAGTGGAAACTTCCAGAGCAAGAGGAAGTGAGGGTTTCCCCCTGCCCTGCAACTTTGGATTCGTCTGGTAAACAACCTTAACTTAAATTCAAGCTTTCAGATTCCCTTATCAGTCCAACAAAAAAATATTAAGAGAAAAAGTGGAATTCACATTCCCTTGAAAACAAGTTATGCTGGTCTCAATTTTCCTTTCAGCTTATCTCACTTGCAAGTAATTTGAGAACATGTTATAACCTGTCCAGAGTTATTATGACTCTGGGGTGATGTTTATGTTGTTACCATTCTCTTCTTTGCCTAGAGACAAGTGGAGTGTAGGAATTACTGCAACATTCTCTTTCCCATCCTGCCTCCAGCCCCACCCCATTACTCATCCCTTGGGCTTCTCTCCCTGGGCATCCTTACGTCTTTTCCCAGGACCTATCCCACTTGGTACCGGAAGTCTTGGTTATCCGCTCACAGCATCTCTCACCTGCTTTCAGAATCCCAGCCTGGGACCCTTGAACATACTTGCTGGCAATGGTCAGCTTGGGTCACTCTGCAATTCTGATCCCTCCGTTCTTGGGTCCATCTTGCTGTCATCCTCCCACTGACCCCACTAGGCTCAGTCCCCTCCACCAGCCTGTTTTCCTTATTGCTTTCTTGCTAATGGTCACCCATTGATTCATTTCACTCAGACCACATTTACTGAGTACCTATTAAGGGTCAAGCTCGCACCCACTACGCAAACAGCGAACTCAAGTCCTGCCCTACCTTTACTTACTGGTTTCACGAGAGAAGGGGAATTTCAGGAAGCCGCAGGGTGAAGAGCCCCCCGCAGCCCTCCAGTCGATGTCCCTGAGTCTGACTGCATCCTGGTTTCGCTGGCTTTTATTCCAGCAAGAACAGCACAGGGAGGGTGGGGATGTGTGTGGTAGGCGGGGCTGAGGTGCTGAGGGAAAGGAAGGGAGCACAGTAAACCAGTGACTTGAGTTCTCTGCTTAGATTCTACCCAGTGCCGGAGTCCTGGGGATAGGGTGTGGCCCCTCACCTGACTTTACTGCTATTCCCTTTCACGCCCATCCTTCCCTTGTGTGGGGAATCAGCAGGTTGTGTGGATGAGTTTGGACCCTCTTTGCTACATGGAGTTCCCCGTTCACCCTGGGAGGAAGTGGGGTCGGGCAGAGAGAGTGTGCCTTACACCCTTCCAGTCAGTTCTGAGGGCGTTCCCCTATTCTCCCTTAGACAAGGGTTCGGGCTGCAAGTAAATCCCAGCTACTCGGGGTTGTGGGCTTGGGAACTGGTGAAACTGGAGTCCTTTTACTTCAGAGAGAGAAGGAGAGGAGTGACAGAAATGACCAGTATAAACCAGCTGGGCTCCAAGTCTGCCCCGTGTGGCTCTGAACCCTAGGAAGAGCAGAGGCTGCTCTGGAAAGTACTTCTGGTGCTTCACGTGGCTTGAGCAGCTACTGACAAAAGAACACATGTGAGGTTTCAGTTCAGAATAAGTCGGTCTTCCTTGATGAGAGAAGTAGTGGCCGGCATTTATTATAACATCAGAGCAAACCTGTGTGTCCTCAGACAAGTTACTTAACTTCTCCTTGCCTCAGTTTTCTCATCTGTACTTTGGAAAGAATAATCACACTTGCCCTGTAGGGTTCTTCTGAGGATACAATAATTTAGTTACATCCGTAACTACTTATGGAAGCGCCTATCATTTGTCAGTTGTTTAAAATACCAGGTCTGAACCTTACAATGTCGTGCTGAAGTATCTCTGAGATTGAGGTTCAGAGAAGCTATGTGATTCTTACAGCCAATCAGTGGTCCGGGTAGGAGGTGGATTTGTGTTCTAAGACTCAGCTTTTTCAACTTCACTGCACATCTAGATTGTGTGGGGTCTGGTGGTTTCTGGAGGAAGCCGAACTTGCATGTCCACTTCTAGGCATTTCTCATCCTCTGGGCATCCCCCCCGGTTCCCTGTGCCTGAGACCACATCTCTGAACGTCGTGGTCAGGCCAGCAGCAGGGAAGGGTGAGCGGAGACCTAGCCTGCTGGTCCTTCTTTCTCATCCTGTCGGTGCCCCTCTTTCCGCCACCTTTCCTCTGCAGAGGAAGGGGGAGTATCAGGGGAGAGGAGGGGTGGGTTTTCAGAAAGCCCAGGACTCTGGGGAGGAGCTACTGCTACACAACAGCAGCTGAAAAAGCAGCCCCTAAACTCTGAGTACAAGGAGGGTGAAGGAGATGGTTACCAGCTGGAGATGCATAACCTTGAAAATAGTGGTTCCCTGGCCTCCGCAGCCTGATGTCCCATGATGCTAGGTGACCGGCCCCTAATTTGATTCCTATGAACGACTTGACAACACTCCTCGAAGCTTTCTCCAGCCAGAATCTCTCTTATTTATAGAGAGTGGATGGAGCCTTTTACATTTTTTTCCAGCTGTTTAGAAACTCAGAATTCTCTTTTCCACTTTGTCCCCAGTGATCAAGGTCCCCGTGGCAAAGATGTACACCACACCACACCCCCACCTTGCTGCCTAATCTGTTAGCCCGCTAGTGCTGGCGGGGGACTGGAGGCAGGGGGTGGTTTATTTGACTGTCATATCATTTATGTGGCTGTGATTTCCAATGCTATTATCTTTGTTTAGCACAAACGGAGAGCAGTTAGTGCTAATCTATCTCGGAATCAAAAAGCTATGGAGACAGAGAAGCCTCCTCTGCAAGCCTTTATCTCTTCCCACCATCATTTTCCCAGCTGGGAGCAGGCGACGACCCTGCTTCCAATATGCTGCTCAATGATTTTAGATGATTGATCTTTCTAAAGTGCTTTTCCGTTTCTTGCCACACAGCCGCGGATAGATTAAACAACTATGGATTATTTCAACATCAGATGGCCCGAGACAATTAGTCAGAAGAGAGGCAAGGGAGTGGATATCCCTGCTGGGTTTTGGTGAGGGGGAGACTGGGGGGAGGAGTGGAAGACGGAAGGATGGAAGGAGGATGCAGGACTCAGCCGACCTGAAGGGAATAGAAAAACTATATATATTTATACAGTGGCAGTGGTTAGGCTTTTTTTTTTTTTTTTATGGCATAAAGAATCCTCACTACCTTTGAATCAAACCTGCACTTCTGAGTAGCATTTCTTTAAGAGAGATTATGTTTCTTGGAGGAAAAAAGAAGTTGCAAGAGAGGGAGAGAGACAGTAGTGGCTGTAATAAAAGACAATAGATTAGATAGTCTCTGAATGGATCCAGAGCCCTAAATCACTCCCCCAGCCTGGCTGCCAGGGCGCAGACATCCCAAGCAGGGCTGTTGTGTTTTATGGTGTCGGTGGCACTCGGGGAGTGAGTTACAACCTTGCAGTCTGTGGGTGGCTATCTGTTATTCTCCATGTAAACAGGTATTCGAAGCCGGACTCTGGAACCTCCGCCTTGGCATTTCATTTTTCTGGTAATCTCACCCCGTCCCCCGCCAAGGTCGCTGTTTGGACTATGTGACTTTCAGACTCTTCTCTGGCACTGGAGAAAGAAGCAGCAGGGCTGACAGCCGCCCAACTCATCAACCGGGCTGACAGGCCCAAAAATTAACTTTGATATCTTGTGGGGAATAATTCAGTGGCAATTGGGCCAGATGATGTTCTGTAACCTAAATTCAATTTCCATCACTGGGAAGCATCACAGAGCTCGTCATCCACTTGCCAAGAGCACCTAGCAGTCTAGGAAGCATACGTGTGTGTGTATATATGTACACTCCATGCATCTGCCATTTCTATTAATATACAATAGATTAATACGTACACAGTGGACTTGTTGAGGCAGTCATTGATTATCTGGGGCCGCATCCTTTCTTTCCTCCTTTACTGCCTGTGTCTAATTCTCTCCTTTCACGTAGGGATGGGCAGACGGGCAGGGGAGAGGCATCGGAGAGAGAGGGGAGGTGTAAAACTCGCCTTTATGCTCCTTAGCCCTTCTCCAAAAAGCCTGGGGAGGAAGGGAGACGTTTGGGACTCACTGATGACTTCCGTGTGATCCCCCTGTCTTGGGCAGGGCAGTGCAGTGGGTGGTACGCAGCCAGCAGAGACAGACTGGACGAGAGTGGAATCCTGGTTGCATCTCTTCCCAGCTGTGTGGCTTCAATGGCTCCCTCCAGCTCTTGAAGCCTCAGTATTTTTCTTTGTATTTTACAAATAAAGCATCCTCCTGGTGCCTGGCCCAGTGTAGGCATTCAGGAATGAAAGCTATTGCTAGACAAGGGAAGGAGAACACTTGTGGGTCCCGATCCTCTCTATGCCCTCGGGCCTTTGGAAAAGGTCCCCCTGCTGATTTACCCCCAGAGAGGCAGGTGCCACGAGCACATCACTGGAGACAGTGCTTCTTTTAAAGGAAGAAGTGGTGGGATTGGAAAGGAAACTCTTCCAAGTCAGACCCTGAGGACTGGAGGGAACTTGGAGATGAAGCGGACCCCAGACAGGTCTTTTCCAGAAGGAGACCCTGAGATCCAGGCTGCTCAAGGGACCTGCTCAGCATCCCAGCTACAGACCCTCGACCTCTCCAGTGCATCCCGCTGGTCCATTCCCAGTGCAGGACATTGTCCCTGCTACTCCCCGTGAGCACGTTGGAGCCTTGACCTTGGCCACGGGACTGACAATGGGATTGTGTAATCACAGGGTCCTTTTGGAGGTGGGCTAAGGGGGAGCCTTTGTGCCAAATCCTGCTTATTTGAATGTGGCGGTCCTGTGAGTTTGGGGACAATACTTCCATCACCTCTGACTCAGGTGCTGACGGTAGGAGATTTTATCACTTGCTTTGGAGTCTAGTGAGGTTGCAGGGAGAGGACTGGTTGGAGGAGAAGACAAGGAGAGAACAAGAAACCACCTCCAGGTATCAGCACACACAGGGCGTCTTTCCTGACTTCACGCCAGCCTCAGATGGCACCACGATCCTATTTGCTGTCTGACTCAACTCTGGCGCTCTTGTCTGCGATATCTTGTGTCAACCAAAGATCGATTTTGACTAGATTTACGTTGCTCATCTTGAGTCTAGGTCACCACTGAATGCCTCTTCCTGGTGAGGCCTAACATCTAAATGTTGTGAATCCGACAGGCCTTGGCTGTGCGTGGAAAAGGCCGTTTGCCAAACGTCTGAATCGTGTTCATTTCCTCCAGTCTCCCCAGGAAATGCTCTTGTTCATTGAAGTGCAGACATGACTACCTTTGTTGGGGACCATGCATTTTTTCCTTTAAGTAGAAATGCCCTGTGTGTGATGTTTTCTTTGAAAAGGAAAGCCCGGGGATCGTCTACAACAGGTTATAACGTGATCCCAGGGTCCGTTGCTGGCTCTAAGCAAGTTGAGTGTACATCACCTCGCTTAATTCAGCAATACCACCAACGTCAGTGCATATCCACCAGCTGCTGGCTATTGGTCATCTGAACCTGACACAAACTCAATAAATACTCCATAACCCCTGACAGCCGCCAGCAGGTTAGCCTGAAATGAATGATGGCCCAGCCAACACCTGCTGAACCAAATCAGCCCCGTGACGGATGGGCCTGTACTGAGCTCTGACCACGAGTGAGATCAGTGGAAGAAAGATTTTATACTTTAAGAAAAGAATTAGAGATGGAGGTGGCTGGAGTGATTGGAAAGCTTTCAGAGGGGGCCGTTTTTCTTCTCTTTCTTCCTCTTCCTCCCACAGACCCCGGACCTGCTGGTCCCCTCCCACACCTGAGCCTGTTACACGCTTTCCGCTCCGGGGTCCCCAGGAGGAGCAAAGGTGGGAGAGCTAGAGGCGGCTGAGTCCGGGGCTGGGGCTGCTCTGGGGCACAGGCAGAAGGTGGGATGTGGCAACTCCAAGCCATCAAGGCAGGGGCTGTCCATCTGACTCCACGGGCAGTGGGATGCCCGTTCAGGGCCGGCTGGAGTGGGGAGGCAGGGGGAAGTACCACAGCCCAGGAGGGAAAGCTGGGGCTGAGGATCCAGCGGGGAGTGCCCAGCCTGAGAATAAATGTGGGGCTTCCTTTCCTCTTGTAGCAACGATCAACAGCATTTTCCAGTCTTAACAGGCCACCCCCTGCAATTGTATTGTCTAGATTAGAACACATGCTAGACCAAAACACAAACAAAACCAAAGGCTTTGTCTGAGTCCTTGCTCTTTCGCCTCGCAGACGGGAGCCTCTGACACATGACTCATCTGGACAGTCTTTTGAGCCTCACTTTTCTTACATGGGAAATGACGATGGTCCTGTCTACCCATTTTTCTAGTTTCTGGAGCATCTACTTTTGAATTAAGCCAAACTTTGGTCCCCAGAACATTTGTCCTGGTCTCCTGTAGAATTGTTTTTTAATTGGAGGGCAATTTGGTATTATGGCATCAGCCTTCACTGAGAGATGTTTTCAAAAAGAGACCTGAGAAACTCATTGCCATGTTTACAGAAAGGCCACCTTGAGGACCTTATTTGCTAAATCACGGGGCCCTTTCCACGTGGATGTAGGGGAGGCATTTCCGTCTGGTTTCAGTTCCAGGAACCGTTATGTTTATCTTGAACGACTCTTTGGATTTGGTGTTATGAACTTCGAATTGTGTAGAGATCTTGCTTTCCTTTGTGTTGGGAACTAGAAAACTCAAAGTCAGATCAGCAGCCTCACTTCGCCAGGGTGTTGAATTCCAAGACGTGTCTTGTGTTTTGGTACGAATCTCATTCTCTTCTCCTATTTTCTTTTGGCCTCAAGTCTCTTATTTTATTTTATTATTATTATTTTTTTTTTTTTTAAAGCTGGATTTCTTTTTTAAAATATTTATTTATTTACCTGGCTGCATCGGGTCTTAGTTGCAGCATGTGGGATCTAGTTCCCTGACCAGGGATCAAACCCAGGCCCCCTGCATTGGGAGCACGGAGCCTTAACCACTGGACCACCAGGGAAGTCCCCAGGTCTCTTATTTTAAATGTATTTTATTTTGTGGAGTGATGTGGGGTCTTTCTAAGCTACCTTAAATTATTCGTTGGTACCAGGTGAGGGTGTAAGTAAATCAAGACACTGACCAGGGCTCCTGGACTCTTTACTCACCTGCTCGGATGGATAGATTGAGCACAAGGGTCTTCAGCGGTGGCCAGAGTGTAAGCACATCTTTCTGATGTATGAGCAGAAAAGGTAGCTTTTTGCCCTCAAAGTCTCTGTCAAGTAAGAGGCAAATGTTTCTGGTAGAGCCAGGCCTGGAGAGCAGTCCCCTCCAGTAAGCCAGTGCCAGGAGAGGGAGCTGCTGAGAGTCTCCGGGCCCATCTCACACCAGAGCGCTGGCCAGGTGAACCCGCACAGGTAACATTGAAGGGAAAGCCTCACAGGGGTGGTTCACACTCTCTCCTTCCCTCGCACGGGGAGATGCCCCAGGCCCACAAAGGCTCTCAGGCTGTTTCTGGCCACATCAGCAGTGAATGTGCACTTGTAACAATCAGGCTCCGCGTCGCTAAGGGTGCTTAAGGGTGCCTGTGAAGTCTTACCTATCTGCTTGGGCAGCTCTTAGCCAACCCTTCCAAAGCCTTCAAAGGCTTCTTTTTCCCCCTCGCACTTTGGTTCCTGCCCCGCCAATGCCCTCATTCCCTTCCCTACGTGGTCACTGTGGCCCTGAGACCAAGTTCCCTTCCCTCTCTATTCTCTTTTCTCAGTATCTGAGCCTTAAAAGCAGCCTTTGGGCTTTATTTACGTCCATAAAGTCAAGCCTTAATCGCAGCGTCGGGCTCACCATGGCAGATCCATCAGGTCCTGCTTGGAGTTCCGGGTGGCAGCTATTCTGATTTTACTCCAGAGTAAGTCAGTTGTTCTCAGCCCTGGCTGCGCCTTTGAGTCATGCAGGGAGCTTTTGAAAACTGCTGATACCAGGCCAGGGCCACCCCAGATCAACCGGAACTGATTCTCAGGTGACAAGAAGGTGGCGGGGGTGGGGGGAGGACCCTGAGCGCCTGGAGGTTTTATAGGAGGCCTTGAGTGCATAGGGGCGTGGTGCAAGGAGGTGCAAGGTTAAGCCTCCAAAACTCTGGAAAGATGCTTATCTCCAAAACTAAAGGCCTGCTGAGAGTCAAAAGCTGTCGGCTGCATCCGGTGCCCTGTGAAGAGGGAGGTGGGAAACAGAAGAGACAGCAGAAGAGACGAGAAGACAAGAAGAGGCAGGAGCTAAGCATCTGGCAAGATCTCTCCCAGACACTCATTCCCAAGGGGCAGGCACACCTCCGTGCCCCGGGCAGGCATTACAGGAGCCGGGCTTGAGTCCCAAGCTGCAACGTGCACACAGCAATTCCTACCGTGAGGCAGGGACTGGGTTGCTGTTGGGAGGATGGTGGGGTGGGGGGAGGAATTTCAGAACATTATGAGCTGCCGGAAAGGTGACAAGGGGTGATTTTCTTTCCCCAGCCCAGTCTCAGTGGCCTTTGCAGGTGCAGCACTGCCTCATTTATCTTGCACTGTCAGGGGAGGACAGCGTTCCACTTAAGTGAATTTCCCTGAATTCCCAAGCTTGTTCTTTCTAAGCCCCAAATTTCATTTCCTTTAGGCATTCTGGATGGAAGGCTTTCTCAAATGTATTCTACATCTCCTTACCTTTTCAGAAGCACAAGTGTTTAACCCTTTCTCGACGACCTTGCCTTATTTCTATGACCGTTCAGCACACACACTCTCCTGCACTTCCTTTCAGCTTTCTGCCACCAGGCTGCCAGCCATCAATCCTCACTGCTGTTATTGAGCTGTCTCTAATGCCTCCCTCTTCCTTCCCCGCAACATCTTATATATGCTACATCCAGTTTGCAGGGACTGGAAAACCAAATATCTGGGATTGCTAGACTTTTATGTTAAGCAAGAGGGAAGAGGCTTTGAACAAGTGCTTTGGTCCATCTTCTAAGCAGCACAGTTCATGGATTTGGTGTAAGACCATGGAATAGTCATTTCAGGTGTCCGGGCTTTCTCTGCTTGCACAATTTGGAAGTTACTAGAAGTCAGATTTCAAGATAAGTGGGGGTGATGCTGTAGTGGGTTTGAAGAACAGTGTAAGTATTTTCCCTTGACTATTCATTTTCAGGAATGTCATGTGTCTTATCCAACTAGCTGGGTCCCTGCATTCAATGTGCTATTGGCTTCACCTGCCAGACTACCTGTCACTAGGTTTTTTTGTCTGCAAGTTTCATGAGTCTGGACTTTGCCTGACAAAGGACCCTCCCACCTGGAAAGAAATGAAGATCAAAAGCCCCTTCAGGAATATGTCTAGGTCTTCAGGCTCAGAGAAAGGGCCCCAGTTTGAAGAGCTGTCAGACTCAGACCGATGCACTGACATTTGGAAAGTAATCTGAATTACCAGAGGACCAGGGATATTGGATGGTTGGCAAAAATGTCTCCCCCGCACCTGCTGTCAACACCAGTCAACCACGGGTCCAGCTTCCCCCAGAGGGAAGCACTGCCCTCACCTACATTTTGGTGTCTTAGAGAGTTCCATCATTTGGGCTGGCAGCCTGGGTGTGTTGCCGGCAGGAAATAATAACCTGCAACTGGGATCAATTGCAAGGAAGACTCTGGGGTTTAGAAAGTCCAGCTCTGGAGTTTTTATTTTCCCAGGAGGTGTGATGCTTTATCTTTCATGACCATCACCACCAACTGGGAATTACCGTCATCACCACTGGTGGGCACTATGCCCCCAACCATCCTCCGAGGTGGGTGTTTTAAGTCCTGTATTACAGAGCAGGAGCTGAACTTAAATAAGGTATCTTTCCTGAGGTCAGGCAACTGGAGATGGTGTGGCTGAGATTAGAGCTCTCTTGTCTCTGGGCCGGAGGCTGCTCTTTGTATCATCGGTCTACTTAGATATCCTGACCTCATACTCTGTTTGTCTGGAAGCACAAGGAGAGGGGGTCTGGAGCTTGCTAGGACGATGGCAGGCCCTGGAAGGTGGAGATCAGGGCCAGCTTTTCACGTAGATGGGCCAGGCAGCCATTCCCGTGATGTTCGGGGGCTCTGCTGTGACACTATTGCTCTGGAATTACGATCGCTCATACCCTCTGGGCTGCCTGCAGTCCCCAAAGTGGAGTTTGAATCCCTTAGCTTTAAGTTTTTTTCCCAAGATGCCAAGACGTAAGTAACTCTGGAAAGACACTGCTTTAAGCTGTTACCACTTATTTGCATCTTAGGGAAAAAGAGTTTCAGATATTTTTTTTGGAGAGTGAATTTCTCTTGGAAAGGGAGGTATGTGGAAAGTGTGAGCAATTTGGTTCAGGTTATCCACTGAGAGGTGAGAAAGGGCACAGAGGAGCAAGCTGGGGGAACCAAGTCCAAGTTTATTCCCCTCACAGCTTCACTGGGGACTTGTCTGGGGACAATGTTGAGGTCAGAGATCAAAAGATGCCGTAGGAAGTCCTCTTCGATTTCTTCAGTGATCCATTGGTTGTTTAGTAACATACCGTTTTCCACGTGTTTGTGTCGTTTGCAGGTTTTTTCTTGTCGTTGATTTCTAACCTCGTAACATTGTGGTTGGAAAAGATGCTTGATATGATTTCAATTTTCTTAAATTTACTGAGGCTTATTTCGTGGCCTAGCATGTGGTCTACCCTGGAGAGTGTTCCATGTGCACTTGAAAACATGTGTACCTGCAGCTTTCAGATGGAATCTGTACACACTATCAGTGCTGTTTTGGAATCATCTTGTATGTGCTTGCAAGAACCAATTGTTAAATTATCAGGAATTCTATAAACTGGTAGATGTCATGTTGGTACCTTGAAATTGGCCCATGATGGGAGTGCACAGAAATTGCTAAATGCTACAAATCAGTGTTCTTTTCCCAAGAGAGCCAGTCATTCACGAGCACTCTACTGCCATTAAAGTCCTGGATTAAAAAGACTAAGAAGAGAAGATGGTGAAAGTGGGACAGAAAAAGGAAGAGAAAGGAATCATTTATCTGGCAGCCAAAAGGTCATGGGATCCCTCTGAGAGCTTTCCAAGAGGTGAGATGTACAGCATCACTGGTGGGCCACAGAGGTGATCATCAAGATGATAAGATCTAACAAATGTGTGCTTCGCAGTCCAACTTAATTTATTCCTTACTGCCTTATAGAGCTTGCCACCAATTAAACAATTAGTAGCTAATTTAGTTTCCTCATCAGGGTTGCAGCAGAAGGTTTTCTGATTTCAGTGTGAGGCATTCCAGGGCAAGTACAAGCAAACTTATTTGTCTCAGTGACAGCCTGGCCGGTCTGGGGGCCATGCATCTTCAGGGAGAGAGAAGCCAGGCTGTTTGTTCCAAATCTGCCACCGTCTGGCTGAGCAACCTTGGACAAGTCACTTGTCCTCTCTGGGCTGAGTTCCCCACCTGCAAGGTGAGGGGTTGAACCTGGCAACCCTGCAGGTCCATTGCCATTTCCAGGCTCTTTGAGTCATGGCCTTCTACTTTCTCTGTTATGCTCTACTGCTGGTGTCTCAAGGGAGACAGGCCAGTCCCCTGTCTGATTTTCTGAGCTATCAGCTCCCACAGGGCACACACACAGCTCAGATACAATAGATGGCTTTGGGAACCAGAGTCTCCCCTGCAGGCAGGTCCCCTTTCTGAGCACCATTTGCTTGTCCCGTGGCAACAGAGGGACTCCAACACACAGTGCTTTGAATTCCTCCTTCAGAAACAGAGAGAATACTGCATTCTTTTGGCCGCAAGTAAGACCTTCCTTAAGCAACTCTGATAGATTAAAAACAAATCAGATTGGGAATTGATGACCTACTTTACAAATTGATCATTTGGTCTGGAAAATGATGCTTGAAAAAGACATTTTCCTTCGTGAAATTAAAATAAGAGGCAATCTGGAATTCATCGTTGAGTTTTCCTCCTCTCTCATCACCTACCTAATAGTTTCTGATGGGGGTCTACCATCTTTCTCTTCTGACTACACCCTCCAGGCTGGTCCTTCCTTACGCCTCTCCTGTGCCTGGTCCATCTCTTGACAGGTCTCTCTCCAGCCATTCCTCCCATCCATTCATCTTACCCATGACCTTGCCTTGTGTGTACATTTCCATTTGACCAAACCCCAGCCTCCTCCCTGCCACCCATGCCTTTATTACTCTGCCTACCCCTGTACCCTTTCTAGTGCCCAATTTGAGTGTTGGGGAAAGTTCTAGATCAAGAGGTTGGACTATTCAACATAGGGCTCTGTTAGTAGAGCAGAAAGAGTTCCAGAGTCATCAGCACAGTCATCTCTGAATTAAGGGTTCGGGCTAGTGGGGAACATGCTAACTGGTGTGCAACGGCATATGGGTATGCAAAGCCAGAGAACACTACTTTACTATGAATAATTTTGTAAAGCAGAAATTCTTTTCTTTCATAGAAAAAAAATCACACCCTAGGAACCCCATTTGGGATTCAGATTCTCTTAAAGCGTAAGCACCACGAGGATCCTTTTTTCTGTTTCAATTCATAAACCCTCTTGAAGTGTTGTCTTGGTAGGCATTTATTTTACACTAACTTTATTGAGATGTAATTCACATATCTTAAAACTCACCCATTTGGAGTATGCAATAGTTTTTTAAATATTCGAAAGTTGTAAGACCATCACAACAATCCATTTGAGAGCATTTTCATCACTCCCCAAAGAAATCCCAACCCACTAGCAATCGCTCCCCCTTCCCTCCTCATTATTCCACCAGCCTAGGGAACCAACTAGTCTACTTTCTGTCTCTATAGACTTGCCTAGTCTGATACTGCATATAAACGGAATCACACATGATCCTTTGGGACTGATTTCTTTTGCTTAACCTAATATTTCCAAGCTTCATTCATGTTATAGAATGGATCAGTACTTTACTTCTTTGTACTGCTGAATAATTCTTCACTGTATGGATATGTCACTTTTCTTTCAATCCATTCATCAGTTGATGGACATTTGGGCTGTTTCTATTTTTGGCTATTATAAATAATATTACTAAGAACTTCATGTACAAGTCTTTGTGTAGACATATGTTCTTTTTCCTCTTGGGTATACATCTAAGAGTAGGATCGGTCATCTGTAAATATTTTTAATGTTTCTAGGAAGCACCAAATTATTTTACACTGTGCTGCCTCCGTTTACATTCCCGTCAGCAAATTCTGAGGGTTTCAATTTCTTCACAGCCACACCAACACTCGTTACTGTCTCTCTTTTTGATAATAGCCATCCTACTGGGTGTGGGGGGGTACCTCATTGTGTTTCTGATCTACATCTCCTTAATGAATAGTGATGTTTAGTATCTTTTTGTGTGCTCATTGGCCATTTGTTTACCTTCTCTTGAGGAATGTGGTAGGACTTATGATTGCCATTTTGCTAGTGTTTACTATATGTCTTTTGCCTTTGCTCCTCTGTCACTCCTTTCCTCCCTTATTTGTGTTAAATAGATATTTTATAGCATACTATTTTAGTTCCTTTGCTATTTTATTTACTATATTTTTTGGACTATTCTTTAGTGGTTGTTCTGGGCATTTTAATTAGCACTGAAACTTAAAGTTTGGGTTAATACAAATTTAATTTCAATATTATACAGAAACTTTGCTCCAGTACATTTCCACTTCTCTCCTCCTTTGTGCTATGAATGTCACACAAATTACATCTTTATACCTTATCAGCCCATCAACTCAGTTTTCTAATTACTGTTTTATGCAGTTGTCTTTTAAAGTAATAGTAAAGGTAAAGTATTACAAAAGATACATTTATACTGTCTTTCCTTTTTGCCTATGTAGTTACCTTTACTGATGCTGTTTATTTCTACATGTGGACTAAAGTTATGGCCTTCATTTTAACCTGAAGGATTCCCTAACGTTTTCCTTACAGGGCAGATGTGCCAGTAACCAAGTTTCTCAGTTTTTATCTATGGATGTCTTAATTTCTCCTTTGTTTTTGAATGATAGTTTTGTTGGATAAAGAATTCTTTGAAGACAGCTCTTTTTTGCAGAACTTTAAATATGTCCTCCAATTGCCTTTTGGCTTCGTTTTGGCTTTCTTGGATTTATAAAAAGAAGTCAACTGTTAATATTATTGAGGATGCTTTTTACTTGAGGAGTCATTTTTCTCTTGGTGCCTTCCTGATTCTGCCAGTTCACATCTGCCGTTGAGCTCCTCTAGTGAATTTTTCATTTCAGGTGTTATGCTTTTCAACTACAGAATTCCTATTTGGTTCTTTTTTATTTTTACTTTTTTGTTCATTTTAATCCTTCAATTTATATTCCCTATTTAGTGAGGCATTATAGTCAAAGTTTAATTCTAAAGATGGTTTTATTTAGTCTTTTGAGTATAAGTAAAAAACCGATTTAAAAATATTTGTCTGGTAAGTCTAGTATCTGAGTTCCCCCTCAGGGTAGTTTCTAATGACTGTTTGTTTGCTTTTTAATCTATCTCTGGGTCATGGTTTCCTGTTTTTTGCATGTCTTATAATTATATAGATATATATTTTTTTCTCACAAAATGAACATTTTAGATAATATAATGTGCCAGTTCTGGAAATCAGATCTCCCTCCATCAGACTTTGCTTTTGTCTCTGATTTTGTTGTCGTTGTACTGCCATTTGTTGGTTTAATAAATGTTCTAGACTAATTCTGTGAAACACGTGTTCCCTGTAGTGTGTAGCCACTGAAATCTTTGCTGGCTTATCTGAGCGGTCAGCTAATAGTCGGTCACCTATTTCCTAAAGTACTTGGAACTAATGTTTTTAATTCTTTGATGAGCGGCTCTGTGTGCTTTGGTGTATGCCTTAAATCCTCAGGAAGCTTACAGCTCTGTCTAAGCCTTAATTTCCTCCTTGCCCAGGGCCACAGGGTTACCCAGAGGTGAGAGATAACAGGCCTCTCTGGTCTTTCCTGGGTACATGCACAGCCCGGCACATCCTCACAACCTTCTAGATTCCCAGGAATATGCCAGAGCTTTTCAAATCGCTCTATGGACATCTCATTCCCTAGATCATCCTTTTAAGTTTTGGACGAGGCTCTTGTTTTCCCCAGTTGCTATCACATCCTCAAACAGCTGGAATGTTAAACAAAATTGTTGCTTCTGATCATTATTATTACTTTGAAAACTCTCTGGGGATAGGGCTTTTCTGCAGAGTGAGTTCTGGATCAGGGCGAATAACTAGGCCTTGTTAATGGGGCTTTCTCAGGGAGCTGACAGGTAAAATAATGACAGTGCTCTGGGGATGGGACTTTTTGAGGGGCTCCAAACCACTTCTGGCAGGTGTGAGGCGGCTGATTTTCAAGGCAAGTCAAGTTACAATGCCAAAATCCCTGCTGTTCGGATGGTCTTTCCATCTCTGCTGTCCCATTTCACCCTTGATCATGCCGTTCAAAATGGATTAAATACACTCAGTAAGCAGAGTATTTATCTTAAATATAAGCAAAGAAGTGTCATTGAGAGTAAGTGGTAAATAAGCCTTGCAAAAACTTGCATGAAAACTTACTATGTTCAGGACTATGGACACCAGTCTTCTTGTCGTTTACATCCATATCTGTCAGTTCTCTAAGAATTACAGTTTAAATAGTCATGTTACGTATGTAGTACTTTACACGTGCTTTATATCCATTACCTTATCAAAACTCAGAGCAACCTGTGATTTTAGATGAGGAAGTCTTGACCCCTAGTCATTAGGACGCCTCCTCAAGGTCACACAGCTGGGCTCTGACACATAGTCACAGGGGGATTCAGCCATGAGGTTTCTGACCCAGGTTCATGGCTCTTTCCACCACACAGCTGTCTTTGTTGAAAAAGGAGTGAAATTCAAATCGATCATTTTCTACCATAAGAAAGCTGCTAAAAATGTTCGTTGGGGAAGGAGTTGAAACGAACGGCTTATGTGAAGTTTTTCAGCACCATCTGTGGTTTTCTTGGCTTTGTGATGGGAAACTCTCCTGGATCACCCTGCTTCTCTTGGACTCCTCAGCTGGCTCCTCCTCCAGTGGCTGCTTACGTCTGATGCTTCTCAGCCCTTGGCTTGATCCTTTTTCCCTATTAATCTTCTTTCTCAGAAAGTGGACCTCCTTCTGGACCAAATCCACTTCTAGCCTCAGGTCCCTCTTGAATTCAGTCCTAAAGGACCACCTTCTTCCTGGGCAATTTCCTTTGGAAGCTCACTCTTAGGTAGCGATACTCAGCTCTGTCCTTGAACCCAATAATTCCAAGTCACTAAATATGCATGATGCGTGGTCAGAATTCAGTCCTTGCAGAAGCACTCACTTGGATTCTGCCTTTGGGGAAGGGGCTATTCATATTCTGTCAACTCCAGTGAACTTCGACAAGTGACAGCTTTATAGACTCGTGGTCTTCCTGAGCTCTGGAGTAGTTTCATATAAATATATATATATGTACGTATGCATAAAAGGATGGCATAGGCCTTTACCTAGAGGATTAGCAAGCAAAAGTGGGTCTTTGGGTTTCATCTATCTGCTGGGGAGAGAGATGATTCCTCCCATCTCTGCCATGTCCACCTAGAGGTCTATTTTCTTCTTCATCCCCTACCTAATAAAATGAACCCTTAATGTGAATGTTTGTCCCCTTTACTTCTGTGATGGTATTTACAGTTAAACCTCCAATGATTTTGCCCAGTTAGGGCATCTTAGTCTGTGAGGTCCCAGAGGTCAGGAACGATGGGCAGTCAACAAATGTTTGCTGAGTGGATGAATCTTTTAAACTCATTTTGCACAAAAAAGCACACAGTCACAGAGGATTCGCCAATATCGTTTAAGAGATGTTTCTGGTTGCACTCAAGAGAAATTTAAGCCTTGGGCGTGGGACCTATCTAGAGAAGGCAGAGTGGGCATGGGTTTTTGAAAGACAGAATTTTGACAAAGAAGACATGTCTGTGTTCTGTTCCGGTGGGTGAGCTTAGATATCCCCTTTCCTTTTCTGGCATCTAGTTTCTCTACTGTAAAAAGGTGGGATTAAATGAGAGGACCCCCCAGACTCTGTGGTTCTCACGTTTTATGTAAAGGGGGTGTAACTGTCCTGTGTGTGGCCGGGAAAAGGTAACCTCGTGTAACCAAAATGCTGATTGTAGCACAGGGGCACAGCGTTTATACACTGTAATTTAGGGCACTGAGACGTCAGAACAGCTATTTCTGGTCTGGTTGCATGTTTTCCTTCAGTATCTTTTCCTTCCTCTGCAATGAGGGCCTTCTCCCTACAAAGAAGGCCTGGAGGTTTCAATTAAAAGGTATTTTTTACTTTAGTCTTGATAGATGTAACGCTTAACACATTTATCTTTCCCATGAGGTATTTTCACGTGAGAGGAGACGCCTGAAAGGGAAGGGTCCAGGAATCGAAGAAACAGTTCTCCAAAAGTTATGGTGACTGAGTGTGATGATGTGGAAAAAAGAGCCTTCGTGACTCTCCTCCAATCAAATCACCTAAGGGACCGGTGACCGGGCCAGCCCATTCCTGACACCTCCTCTGGGCGAGCAAAAGAAACGTGCCCGGGAAGGGGTGATGTCACCCTGGCTGGATCCTCCACCCCCTGGTAGTTAATAAAGCCCCTCCTCCAGTGGCTCAGCATCCCGGGCCTCCCTTGCCTTCTTTCTCTTCTTGCTTCTGCCCACACTCCCCCCGCAAACCAGTCTGACACTCATTCTAGGAGGAGAGGGCACTCGGTGCTGCTGTCACTACTCCTGTCACTCGTCAACTGCAATCACTCTCATTTTGTTTCCTCTCCACAGTCCATTAACAGCAGCTCTCAGAAGCCTGGCTGCTTACCTGTAGTCCTTGACCCTTGGACTCAGGTATCACGTAGCCAGAGAGCGATTCTTTTTTTTTTAAATTAATTAATTTTATTTATTTATTTTTGGCTGCGTTGGGTCTTCCGTGCTGCGTGCAGGCTCACTCTAGTTGCGGCGAGCGGGGCTACTCTTCGTTGCGGTGTGCGGGCTTCTCATTGCCGTGGCTTCTCTTGTTGCGGAGCATGGGCTCCAGGAGCGTGGGCTTCATTAGTTGTGGTGCACGGCCTCAATAGTTGTGGCTCGCAGGCTCTAGAGCGCAGACTCAGTAGTTGTGACGCATGGGCTTAGTTGCTCCGTGGCATGTGGGATCTTCCCGGACCAGGGCTCGAACCCGTGTCCCCTGCATCGGCAGGCG
>NW_020175192.1:6112517-6202878 GCF_003031525.2 Neophocaena asiaeorientalis asiaeorientalis
ATATATATATATATATATATATATATATATGTATATGTATATATTTCTTTTAAGTTAATTCTGCAGACTGCTGTGTTGGTGACATTTCCTTCAGACTGCAATAACTAACCTGTCACAGCCCTACAAATGCTGACAATACAGCACCGTGTGGGGTTGACTTAATAAACCTCATTTACATTCATTTTGATTCACTCAGGCGTTGAAAAACATTTCACAGGAGAAACTAGGAACCTCTCCAAGACGACATGATGTTTGCTGATACGATATGAACAGACTTAATAGGCAGCATATATGAAAACATGCATTTCTTAGGTTATTAGAAAACTCAGTCGTTTTTTTTTTTTTAAGGCATTTAAAAATTACTCCTTTGAGTGCTGGGCCTCTAAGCTGTGAAATGTGTCTATATGTGCAGAGTCTTTCTTGAGTAGGTAGATAAGAGCATAGTTAACCCTCTCCCTTGAGCTGTAAACTTGGACAAATTCTTAACCTCTCTGTATCTCAGGTGTTTTATCTCTGGGCACCTTACTAATACCTGTTTACCTAACTGTATTATTCAGAGTTTTTTTTTGCAACAGTGCTATCAACATTCCTAAAATACAGTGGCTTAAACAACAAGAGTTTATTTCTCGCTTACAGGTTTGTAGGTACTTGTGGTTCTGCTTGGATTGGACAGGATCAGCTACACATAGTTGTAGGCTGTGGGTTGGATTCGGGTCTGCTCTACACGTCTTCTCATTTTCTTTGTATTAGTAATTACCTGGGGTGTGTTCTCTGAAGGTGGATAGCAAAAACACCCGAGCCGCGTCGAATCCCAGGAGCACACACAAAGCTTCTGCTCATGTCATGTTTCTCTATATTACTTTGACCAAACTAAGTCACCTGGTCAAGTCCAAAGTCCATGGGCATGAGGATGTATTCTTCCCGTTCTCTCCTGGGAAGTACTTCAAGGTCACAAGAAAGAAGGAAAGAGTAAAGAAGAGAGAATACCTACCACCCTATTTCACGGAGACCTTTGGGAAAAAAGAGATGAGGTATTTGAGAGCTCTGTAAACTGCAGTGTCATGCAGCTGTTAAGTCTTGGGTGATAGTACTACATGGGGATGCTTTCTCCCAGTATGATTATTCTCTGGTTACCTGATGTTTGTATGTGGTGCTGCCATCCTCCTAGTCACCAGATCGGGGATACTGTCATCCTGTTTCATGTTTTCCATTCTCTCATCTGCCATGTGGCATCAGTAGTAAGGAGTCTGTCCAGACATAACCTCTTATCTTCCTCCTCCTATTTTTTTTCTCTCTCTCTCTGCTCTAATCCATCCTGAACACCACTATAGATTCATTTCCCTGTGGTGTAACTTTCAGCGCGTCACCCTTCTGCCTTAGGGTGGATTCCCTGGATGCAGAGGCAGAGAGAGGGATTCTTGTGCAACTGATTCACTGAGGGAAGTGCCCTCAGGAGCAACCTCTTAGGGGATGAGGGAAGCAAGAAATCACAGGGATAGAAGAGAGGCCGAAGTGTGGTTTCAGGAAAGGTCTAGCCTCTGCCTAATTGCACAGGGAGCTCTGGAGCAAAAATTGTACCAAAGAAGCTGCTCCATACAGAGGCTGGAAGACTGAGCTGTTGACTCCCCTTGGAGTTCACAACTGACCACAGGTCATCCCTGCCAAAAAGCACGGGAAACGCTCTGGAGGGGCATCCTGTTGTGGGTACCACACTGCGCATGTGTGGAACGAAACTACTTAGTGCAGGATGAAAAGCACCAGAAAAGAGAGAGCAGAACATTCCTGGAGCCCACACAGGGCTGGGGTTTAATTTATATCCCCTCCAGCCATTTTCCATATCTTTGTTTTCTGTTCTATTATCTAGGGAATTTCCTTGAGCTTAGGGTCAACACTTAAGTTAATTAAAACAATCTCTGCTATTATATTTCAAACATATAAGATATCTTTGTTGGTCTCAGAATATTCTTTTTAATTTATCCTCGCTCTCTTTTTGTCTTAATTAATCTTGCCTAAGAGTTCTATACCTATTCATCTTTTCAAATAACTACCTTTTGGCTTGTTCGTGATTTCTGTTTTGTTTCGTAATTACATTCCTCATGTGGCAGTGCAACTTTTATTGCCTTTCAGTTCCAAACCTGCCTTGGATCGCCCTGCTTGTGATGCTGGAACACTTCTTCCTTGTCAGCTGACACAATACTAAGCGTTGTCAGCAGAGGGCGCTGGAGGGACACTGCAGGGGGAATTGGGCTTCTCTTCCTGGTTCCAGTATACATACATATTCCTTCCTGCGGGCTCCTGTGTTGTACAGGACACCCAGTGGGATTCACCGCCAGCAAGTCTTGGTGGCATCTTGGCAGGCACTTTCCCTGTGAGTTCTCTGGGTGCTCCAGGTGGCCTCTAGGTGATGGGTTCAACAGCTTCCAGAAGCCTGGCCAGCATTCCAACAGGCGGATTCTTACGCACAAAGCCTGGCACACTGGCACTCGGGTGGAGGTTTACCTCCTTGCCAGTCCTGCCCTTTATTTCCCTGACCAATAGCTCAGCCCAGTAACTGTGGATCAGCTCTGGCTCAGGGCAACTTAGCAAACTTCTTCACAACCTATTGGGTTACAATCACAACCTCTTCAGCAAGACCTGAATCTCATCGCTGAGCTCTTTGGTGACAGTAACTGATCACAAGGTGCCTCAGAACAAAATAGATGGCAGCCTGCTAAAGTATTGCTTGATCTGTATCACAGAAAAAGCTGTAAGTCTGGCTGAAACCCTGACTTGAGTCACCAGTTTCGAGACATAATGCATAGACTCAGAGCCTCTGGATTGTAGGTGACACCGGGTCCTTTGGAGGAAGTTCCCTCCTGCATTTTCACAAGCAGGCACTGGAAATGTTTTTCCAAACTTAATCCAAAAGGACCCAGGGCCACTTACTGGTGTGACTGTGTAATACCCAAACCTTTGGGGGATTACTAGACACTGGCTATGAATTAACACTAACTCCTGGGCATCCAAAATGCACCTCTGGGGCTTCCCTCGTGGTGCAGTGGCTAAGAATCTGCCTGCCAGTGCAGAGGACATGGGTTCGAGCCCTGGTCCGGGAAGATCCCACGTGCCACGTGGCAACTAAGCCCGTGCGCCACAGCTACTGAGCCTGCGCTCTACAGCCTGCCAGACACAACTACTGAAGCCCACATGCCACAACTCCTGAAGTCCACGTGCCTAGAGCCTGTTCTCTGCAACAAGAGAAGCCACTGCAATGAGAAGCCCACGCACCACAACAAAGAGTAGCCCCTGCTCGCCGCAACTAGAGAAAGTTCACGCGCAACAACGAAGACCCAACGCAGCCAAAAATAATTAATTAATCAATTAAATTAAAAAACCCAAAAAACAAAATGCACCTCTGACCCATCAAAGTGGAGACTATAGTAATCAAATAACAGATGGAACCTCAGATGAGGTTTGACTCACAGTGGGCTTGATTCATCCAAAGACCCACCCCGTGAGTTATTTCCTCAGATCTTGAATGTATAACTGCTGTGCGTGTACTTGGGAACTGGAAATACCCCCACATTGGCTCTCAGATCCATGGGATGAGTCATTATGATTGGAAGGCTACATAAAACCCAGTGGAACTTCTCCTCCATACCAGGGTAATAAATCAGAAACAATACTGCCTCTCTGGGGAAATTTCAGAGATGTACGCCATCATCAAAGCATTGAAAGAAGTGGGAGTGGTGATACCTGTCGTATTCCCATTTTACTCACCAGCTTGGCCTGTGCAGATGTTGGATGGATATTGGATTACCTGTGGACTCTCATACACTGAATCAGGTGGTGATTCTAGATGCATCTGTTGCTGTTTTGTACCTTTACTGGAGCAAATCAGCGCAATCCCTGGCATTTGGTATGTAGTTCATGACATGGCTAATGCGTTTTTCTCTGTACCAATTTGAAAGGACCACCAATAGCCGTTTGCTTTTACCCGGCAGTGCCAGCAGTCTATCTTCACGGGGCTGCCTCAGGGCTCTGTCAAGTCTCCTGCTCTCTGCCATAAGAGGGTCTGCAGAGATCTCGATGATCTTGACATTCCTCAAAACACCACACTGTTCCCACTTCACTGATGGCATTACGCGGACTGGGTGATGAGCAGGAAAGTAGCCAGCGTGAGATGTTTTGTTTTTATCCCATTGGCCAGTTTCCTGCCTGCCCGTCTCAGCTCTTTGGCCCCCTTTGCCGGGGGGGTTCCCGTTGGCCAAATGGGGACTCACTCTGGTCCCGGGAAACCCAGAGAACTTCTCTGGCAACCAGTGGACTGCCACCACCCCTTGTCTATTTAGGTCTGAATTCCAGCCTTGAGGAGGGACTCTCTTCCATGTTTTTGCCTCAGTGGGCACCCACCCCCCCCCCCCCAAATAAAACCCTGAGCATTCTTTAGCTTTCGCTTTTTATCCCCACCATAGTAGATCATTCCTTGCAAATAGTTAATACTTACATTAAGCGTTTCCTGTTCAAATTACTGTCTTTGTTCTTCTGACTGGCTTGCTGTTAATATACTTATCTTAATATACTTACTTAATATACTTTAATATCTTCTCTCTTGTTTCTTTGGATTTAATCTGTTCCTTGTTTCTAATGTCATATGTTGAATCCTTAGCTTATTTATTTTTCAGCTTTCTTAATCTCTAATAAATTTATTTAAACTTATAAATGCCCTTGTAAATACTATTAGCTTCATACCATACATTTTGACGTGTTTTCATTATTATTTAGCTATAAATATTTCTTATATTATTCATGATATCTATTTTTAACTCAGTGATTATTTAGTAATATACTAAAATTCCAAACATATGGAATTTTAAAAAAATATTGCTTTGTTATTGATATCAACTTTTATTGCATTATGGTCTAAGAACTTAATTGGTATTATCTGACTTTTTGGAATTTACTAGGTTTTGCTTATGGTCCAAAATCAATTTAGATTTATAAATGCTTGGTGTGTGTTCAAAATAGCACAGGTTGGGGCTTCCCTGGTGGTGCAGTGGTTGAGAGTCCACCTGCCGATGCAGGGGACACGGGTTCGTGCCCCGGTCCGGGAGGATCCCACATGCCCCGGAGCGGCTGGGCCCGTGAGCCGTGGCCGCTGAGCCTGCGCGTCCGGAGCCTGTGCTCCGCAACGGGAGAGGCCACAGCAGTGAGAGGCCCGCGTACAGCAAAAAAAAAAAAAACCCAGAAAAACCAAATAGCACAGGTTGTCTATTCATTTGGGGTAGAGTTCTATATGTGCTGAAATTTATTATTTCTGTTGTTCAGATCTTCTATATCTTCATTTCTTTTATCTGCTTGATCTGTTTCTGGGAAGGGCCTTTGAAATTTTCAACTACAATTGTTGATTTATCTCTTTTCCCCACTTACGTCAGTTGTTGCTGTTAACATTCTGAGACTGAATTTTCAGTGTGTTTATGTTCAAATGGTTGTATCTTTCTGCTCCATTATTCCTTCACCAGCCTACAATATCTTTTTTATCCCTTAGGGATTTTTACTTTAGCTTTAAATTCTACTTTGTCCAGTATTGAAAGTGCTAACTCAGATTTACCTATTTTTGTTCATGTTCTTGAGGTTTTCTGTTTTTTTTTAATTTCTACATTTCCAACCTTTCTGGTTTTTGTTGTTTATATTGTTCTAAGTATGTTTCTATAGACATATTTTGGATCACTTTTAAAATCTAGTTGGAAAATTTTACCTTTTGACTGGTGAATGTATCAGTGTGCTCAGGCTGCTCTAACAAAATGCCACATTCCGGGTGGCTTAAACAACAGAAATGTATTTTCTCACAGTTCTGGAGGCTGGAAGTCCAAGATCAAAGTGTCAGCATGTCTGGTTTCTCCTGAGGCCTCTCTGCTTGGCTCGTATATGGCCACCTTCTTGCTGTGTCCTTACATGGCCCTTCCTTTGTGCTTGGGCATCCCCAGTGTCTCTCCTGTGTCCCATTCTCTTCTTTGTATAAGGACACCAATCAGATTGAATTAGGGCTAACCCTAGCAAGCCTCAGTTAAACCTAATTACCTCTTTAAAGGCCCTGTCTCCCAGTCGAGTTACTTTCTGAGGTTAGAGCTTCAATGTACGTATTTTAGGGGAGCACAATTCAGTCTGTAACAGTGGGTTTAAGCCACTTCTATTTATGGTGGTGACAATTATATCAGGATCCATCACATATTACTTCATATTTTCCATTTCCTCTGCTCCACTCCTCCATCCCCTTTCCTGCTTTCAGTTCAATATCTTTTATCTTTCTCTAATTCTGGAAAATGTAACTATTTTTTTTTGTGTGTGTGTGTGTTTTTTTTTTTTTATGGTATGCGGGCCTCTCACTGTCGTGGCCTCTCCTGCTGCGGAGCACAGGCTCCAGACACGCAGGCTCAGCGGCCATGGCTCACGGGCTCAGCTGCTCCGCGGTATGTGGGATCTTCGTGGACCGGGGCACGAACCCGTGTCCCCTGCATCGGCAGGCGGACTCTCAACCACTGCACCACCAGGGGAGCCCCTGTTTTCTTTTTTTATCATAAGACACAGCCTACCTGGATAGAAGTTTATGAAAAACAAATATGTACAGTTTGAATATGATTTTAGAATAAAACCTCAGACACTCACTTCCAAGACCAAAAAATAGAACATCCCCAGCCACCCAGAAGCACCCTGAGTGCATTTCCTCTCACAGCCTGCCCCTCACCTACCTCCTGGAAATGACCACAATTCTCAGTTTTGCTTTAATCAGTCTCTTTTATATATTTTTTAAATGACCTAAGTATGTATCTCTCAACAACATATTATTTAGTCTTGCCTGATTTTTACCTTGATATAAATGGAATAGCACTATCTTATTTTCCTTAAATAATGTGTTTTTGCGATCCATACATGTTAGTAATTAAAGCAGTAATTCCCTCTTTTCCACTGTTCCATATTCCATTGTATGAACCTACCACAGTTTATTCATTTTACTGTTGACGGACAATTGGTTTTTCCCCCAGGTTTATCCTATGAAAGATAATGCTGCCACCAACATTCTTTTACATATCTCCTGGTACAAGTGTTTGAGAATTTTTCTAAGATATATGCCTAGAGGTGGAATTGCTAGGATGTCAATTACATGCATGTTTAACTTTGCTTTGGCATGTTTAATGCCAAAGGATTTTCTTTTCTTTTCTTTCTTTCGTTTTGTTTTTTTTTTTTTTTTTTTTTTTGGCTCCGTTGAGTCTTCGTTGCTGTGCGTGGGCTTCTCATTGTGGTGGCTTCTCTTGTTGCGGAGCACGGGCTCTAGACGTGCAGGCTTCAGCAGTTGCAGCACGCAGGCTCAGTAGTTGTGGTACGTGGGCCCTAGAGCATGTGGGCTTCAGTAGTTGTGGTACACGGGCTCGGTAGTTGTGGTGCACGGGCTTAGTTGCTCCACAGCATGTGGGATCTTCCCGGACCAGGGATCAAATCCGTGTCCCCTGCATTGGCAGGTGGGTTCTTAACCACTGCGCCACCAGGGAAGTCCAGGATTTTCTGACTCAGTTGTACCTGTTTGCATCCAATGAGCAGTAGATGTGGGGGCCTTTTGCTCTGCATCCTTGGCAACACTTGGCATTTTCACAGTTTCCAATTTGGTTCATATCTTCATTATTGCTTCAAATATATTTTTTCTTCCTATTCTATCCCCTTATTCCTATTTGCAGAAACTGATACTTCCTTAAGACACAGTTCTTGGCTTTAAAAAAAATAATGTTTTCCATCTCTTGCTTCTTTCTGGGAAATTTCCTCACTTCCTCTTTCCAAATCTTTAAATCATTTTTTGGATGTATCCATCATTGAAATTATTCCATGTGTTTGATCTTTTATTTTTATTCTCATGTTTTCATAGGTAATATTTCCACCTGGTTCTTGCTTTATGATTTCTTGTTCTCATTTCACAATGCTCAGAATTTCCATTATATCCTTAAGTACATCTATTGTGCCTATTCAGACTTCTTGGTCTGTCAGTCATTTTGTTTCAGATGGAGTATGTTCCTCACTTTGTTGTCTTTTGTGAAAGTGGCTGTGCCCCTCAGGTGTCCTGGTCTGCAGGCTCGAGCTACTCTGGGGAAGAGCCGAGGCTGCCCCAGACTGTGTCTTACTCATTGAGCTTGAGGACAAGGTAGGGGATGGGCCCCCCAACAGTATTTGGTGTTATCCCAACATCATTCTGCTTGCAGACCTACAGGGGCTGGAGCCCAGCAATCTTTGTTTTAAAAATCTTTCCAGGTAGTTCTCCCGGTTGATTTTGGGGGAGGGAGACAATAGTCTGAGTTGGTTTTCTGCTTTGGTGGGAACTGGAAGTTTATTTCAATGTTCCCATTTTTGACTAGTTTCCTGTTCCTGTTTCATGAATGTAATATCTTTTCTTTCTCTTTTGAAATGATTCATTATAGTCTTTTTTCTCTTTTTAAACTTTTTTCCTCTTTCTGACATTGTTTTCATGTATTCCAAGTTTCTTATTTCTGTTTCGTTTGCTTGTTTTAGTTTTGGTCTTGTTCTTTCCTGTTTGAGGCTCTCCTCACATCTGGTAATTGTTGAATGTCGGTTAGTCGTTAAGGGTGAGGCAAATGGGAAGCTTTGTCTGCCAACAGAGGGCTCATGGGCTGGTGGGTTTTCCTGCAGGCTGATGGGGCTACAACCCAATCATTTCATTTGGAGATTCTTCCCAACCTTAACGTCACTAACCACAGATATTTTCTCTCAGACCCATCGGTTTCCCAGGGAAGAATCCTTAGAAATCCCGCCTAGGATATAGCAGCTTGGCTGCCAACCTTTTGGGAGATGAGGTATGTGTTGGGGGTTCAGTGTTCTGCACGTCAACTTCACCCAAGCCTTCAGTAGTTGGCTACTGTTTTCAGCTACTGCTGTTGTCTTTGATGTCAGATTCAGGCTGTCTGGCTCAGTCTCTACAAAGAACGATAGTTCTCAGACCTAGGCTACATCAGAATCAGCTAGAGGGCTCGTGGAAACACAGATTGCTGGGCCCCATCCCAGACCTGCTGATTCAGTAGGTCTGAGAATTTGCATTTCTAACAAGTTCCCCAGTGATACTGATGCTGCTGGACCCATGGCCACACTTTGAGAACCACTGCTGTCAGGGAACCCTTCAGACTCCTACTGTAGCAAAGAAGGGGCCACCTGGGTAGAAGAGGGCATCTAAGAGCCTGACTGCTTCTTTTAAAGACTTTTAACCAACCCTTATGTGTTCAGCCCTGCTCTACACACCTGGTTCAGAGCTATTTGGTGTCTCCAATTCCTGAGCCTTTTGGGGCTATGTTGTGAAGCGGCCTTGTTCTTGAGGCTTCACTCTTGCTGCCAGTGTACATTTTAGCTTTCTCTTGTCTGCTATTTCATCGATCATTTACCTATTTATTTTCCTGCTTCCAACATTTTGTTGACATCTCTTGCTAGCTGTGACCTCCTCTCCTGTTTTCTTTGTGGGTTGGCTGAACTTTGGGCTTTTTTCCTTCTTTTTTCAATCAGCCCTCCTGCTACCTCACTCTTAAATCACCATCATCTCTCACCTGGCAATAAATATCCTTTGCAATGATAACTGAATGAACTTTGACACACGGTGAAGAGTACACAGTCAGGAAGGATGACACGTGATCCTATTCAAACTCATTGAAATGCATCAGCCTCTTGTTCATATAACATCTCTTAAAGTTTCAGATGGAGATGCTGAATTGTTGCTTTAAGCAACTTTCAGGGTTTAATTAAAGTGCAAGGTCTGACTGGCGGGACTTGAGATGAATTTCACAGTCTCAGAGGCAAGCTGAGATGTGGCTTTGAGTTAAGAGAATGAAACAATTCCCAAAGAAGTAGAATATAAGGTCACAAAAGATCTCAATTCAGAAGGGAAAGGATGGAAAAAATAGTCGCCAATCTGTGGCATGTTCATTATCCTTGTGTGTGGGTGTATTCCATTTAAAAAGTTGGAAGACTTTATAACAGGGCTCTGACCATATAATTGACCTGTAAGTTGATTTTTTTTATCATCTCGTCGGCTATTTACTTGAAAGAAACATTTCTGTGTCCAGAATTATCTGTGAAACCTAGGACTCAGTAAACCAAAAAGTTAAAAAAAATTTTGTGCTCCTGAACCTTGGATATTTCCATGCAATCAATTATCTGTAAATTGAACAACTTCACTTGCATTTAAAGGCGAGTCACTGTTGAAACTGACAAAATGGACAATCCTTTTGTAATGTGAAAGTATCAGTTAAAATTCTGAAGCACAGAATGGGCAAAAATAATATGTAGCTTCTCTGCCATCTCTCTCCACCCCCAAATAAAATGTTACTTTAACACTTTTTATTTCCATGATGAACTAGTCCAAGTCGGGTTGCTCTAAAGGGGACCTGCCTTTCCCCACCACTCAGGGCAGCAGACGAATGGGTGTAGAATTGGACCACTCCAGCTCAACACGTAAGAGGCGGGCCCAGCAAAGAGCTACTGAACTGATGTTTGTGAGTCCCTCAGAACCTGTTTCTGAAGAATGCTTGTCGTCTTGACCTTCATCCTCTGAGCCCTCCTCTTTCAGAAACACTGCCTCTCCTGGTCTTTCTCTTTGTTCTTCTGAGGCAGACAGTGGCCGGAGGGATGCTGTCTGGGTTCATGGCAGCTGTTGGTTTTTCATTCTCTGAGATGTTTGCAGTGTTGCCTACTTGCTTTTCCCCCTTCTCTCCCTGCTTGCTCCTCCCTGACCCCACCTCAAGAAAACCAAGGGAAATTGACAAGCAGCAGGACAGGGGGAATTGAGCTATATGATTTCTCCTTGGGGAACTTTACTTTGCGCCTTTATCTGAAAGCTATCATTTTCTACATCTCTTGGCAACAGTTCTCATCGACCGGTGACCCCTAAATGCCTGTGCTGATCAATAGTCCTGGTATCTTATTGACGCCCTCATTGACAGCTGAAACTGAGCACGGGAATCAAGAATGGTACCAACTGCAATCCGTTCAGGCTGCTCGAGAGGCAGGGAAGGCCCTGCACTACTATTGACGCTGTAAATGGAGACGGTTTACTTAGCGCTCAGGGAAGATGCATTTGTTAAGGAGACCGATAGATCTCATTACTATGTAAGGGCAGAGGCTCTTCTGGCAGCCCATGGGGCAGGCTTACATCAAGGCTTCCCGCTCTCAGAGCTGGAGAAACACAACCTGAGCGATTAGCCCTCCCCCTCCCCCCATGAACAGAACCATTGGGTGGAAGTGAATGTAAGCAAAGGGTGGGTTTGACAGTGGGGGGGCCATGACCATGGTGTTTTCGTCTTTTGGTTAGTCAGAGTCTCAGTGCCAATCCCCATGAGTGGCTGTTTCTCTGTCCGGTCTCCTGTGCACCCCCTGAGTGGAAGCAAAAAATCGAGAAATCACAGGCTCTCAGGGCAGGGAGGAGGGATTTAGCCCCAATTTTGCTATTCAATGCAGGCGTTCCTACACCAACATCCCCTGAATGTGGCTACCCTGGAATTCGACGGTCACCTTCAGTGACACGGAACTCACTAACTCAAGAAATATTCCATCACGTTGTTTGGCAGCTGCAGTAGTTGGAAAGGTCTTCCTTCTCTAGGGCTGAAATCTGTCTGCCTGTAGCTCCTGGATGGACTTTCTGTAGCCCCACACATGTACCAGAGATACCAGCTTGGCTTTTAGCTTTCTTCATCACTTATCCTGCCAATAACTCCTCACAAAGGCATCTTCCTTACCTCCACCCCTTCCCCAGTTTGCAGAGAAGTTAAGCAGTTTGCTCAAGGACACAGAGCTGGGCTTGAATTCCTTGGTTTTTTGTTTGTTTGTTTGTTTTTCTGTGGAACTGTCTTTCTTTCTCCCACACAGAGGGTCTGTCCTGATTTTTTTCCTCTTATTATCTCCCTAAACAATATAATTCATTTCTAAAGCGTCACCTACCACTTCTGTATTGTGCCTACTCTGGCTCTTAAAAGGTAGCTATTTTATTCCTTTCCTTTGAGTGGCCTCTGGGTCACTATTTTCTAACTCTCTCAACAAAATTCTTCAGCTCTCTCACCTGCTATGTCTGGCACCAGGCTCATTCAAACTGTGGCCAAGCTGCCATCTCTCTCCCCTTCTACTCCTTGACCATAGGAGAAGGCCAGTCCAACCTGCTCACCCGTCTTGCTGTAGGGCCAATAGTCTACAACGAACGCAGAGCACAGCCATAGCTGGGTCACTGAAGTTCTCTGCCAAGCCCTGGGGATTGAGGGAAGATTCATATGTCAGGGGTGGGATAGGAATGCAGTTTTGGATGTGTGCAGGGAGACTAAAGTAAGTACTGTGTGTCCTACTGCACCACCGTCCAGGCTCCCGCGTGAAGGATGGAGGCTGGAGGGAGCAGGGCAGAGAGTGGAGTCCAGATGCTTGGCTGGAAATTTAACGTGACCCTCCTTTCTGGGTACTCGTGCCTTTGAGGTCTGGGGAAGGTAGAGAAGCCCTAGGTGGTCTCTAGGTATAAGAGGTTCATGGAGAATCTTGGCTACCCAAGGGATTTTAAAAAAAGCTGCCAGCACTTCTACCCTTGGACACAGAGTAGAAGGGGCTTTTATGAACCCCACTGGGACCACTGAGAGACAGCGAGTGGGACCGGAAATAATGAGTAGATGTGGCAGGTAAGCAGATTTTGAGGGGAAATTATTCCCAGGTGAGGGTCTCATGGAATGTGACCCTCATTGTATGGGCAATGGTGGCACCATTTTCAAAGTTAGTAAACCATGGGTTTAGTGCCGGTTCTGAATATGTGGATATATTGACGTATTGTCTTCCAAACCAACTGTAAGTGAAAGTTGCCACTGACTGTAGTTGATTTGATTACATGTTGGAAATCTGCACCAGGGCTGCACAAGGGCACACGCTGATGTGCACTGCCTTGGGCTAGACCATCCCCAGCAGTTGTGAGAACTGTTCCGATACCTACCTCATCTTCCTACCCTTCAGCCTTTCCACTTGCCATCTGATCACCACCCGCCTCAGAACTGGATGATGTCACCCTCCTTCATTCTCCATTGCAGGCAGAATAAGGTCAAAGTTCTCCACCATGGCATTCGCGATTCAGCAAGGTCTGGCCCAAATTTATGTCCCCACCATGTGACTCGCACACCCTGCTGTGAAGTCACGTTAAGCCAGTTGTTTGGCCCTGAACACGCAAGCACTCCCATGCTTTTGTGCGTTCCTTCCTGCTGTTCTCTCCTTGACAAGCTCTCTCCCCCGTGCTTCATTTGCCTGTTAAATTTCCATTCATTAGCTGAGTCTCTGCCCTGAAACCTTTTCAGATTCCTCTCACCAGAAGGACCTCTGCCTTTCGTCCTCCTACTCTATGTAGACACCTCTTAGAACATTTAATGCACCCCGCTGCAGCCTGTGGTTAACTGTTTTTGCATGTCTTCACTAGATCACTGAAAGGGAAGAGTGTAACTCATTGGTCCTTATCTCTCAACAGAGAGCCTTGCACGGAGAAGGTAGCCATTATTAGGAACTGATGGGTAGATACTGGTGCTGGTTGATGGCCCATTTGTTGGAGCCGATCAGTATCCTGGCTCTGATGGTAGGAGAGAAGGTTTGTACTCAGCAACATCTATACCCTCCTCTTCCTCGGGGACACGCTTAGCCTGTTCATCGTTCCAGCCTCCCTAGTGGTTATGGACAGCCCAGCAGGATGTGGACACAAGTGACTGGAGTTGCTTCCAGGCCCGCCCCTAACAACCTCCCCAAAAATCTGTATGCCAGCTACATGACCTTCCTTCTTCAACTATCCTCAGCTATGAAATGGGGACAACAATAGTGCCCACTTCAGAGTATAAAGTTAAAACATTCAAAATTAAAACAAATGATACAAGTGAAACGTGCCACTACACTTGAGTAAATACTTAGCCATCTTTAACAATTTTATTATCATTATTGTTCCAGGAATAGATACTTCTGGCACAACCTGAGTACACAGGCACTATTTGGTCCAATCATGTCCACAGTTATGAATCCATCTAAATGTAGGATCTGTCCCTTCATTCATTCACTTACTCATTCATCCATTTTTCAGCGAGCATTTTCTGTAAAAGGCAAGAGAGCAAATAGCTTAGGCTTTTCGGGCCATATGATCTCTGTTGCAGCTACTAAATTCTGTCCTTATAGCGTGAAAGAGCCGGGACCACACATAAACTGATGGGTGTGACTGTGTCCCATTATAACTTAATTTTTAAAAACTGGCTCTGAGCTGGATTTGGCCTGCAGGCCATAGTTTGCCGGTCCCAGATGGACTGTATTACTCTCCATGCTTTAGCAGTAGTTAAGTGTTCAATAAGCATCACTGCTGGTTGAGAGAGGGCTGGAGAAGAGGCATGTGTGTGTGAGAGCTGAGATGACACATTACATTTACAAATGGGAACCTCCTTCTCTATCCATCCAATTGGTTCCCCTCTTCATCTGGAAAGAAGTTTAATGCTGATGTCCATCCAGGTAGAAAGAAAGACCCCAGCCACCCTGAGTCACGATTCTTCTTCTATAGCAGCCAAACTCCTGGCATGGAGGCAGGAACTCCATCTGGCCATGGTGGCTTCCTGGACACAGATGCTCGGCCGAGCTCGGCCGAGATCTCCTGGACCACACCAAGAAGAAAGCCACTGCTGGTGAGGGCTGCGGGGGTGGAGGCAACTCTCTTGGGGCTGGAAGATGTCCAATTACGATGACTTGGTTTCCAATGCCTGGCTCTGGAGGAAACTTTCTCATCTTTCTATGGTGGAAGATCCTAATTATTTCATCATTTTGTTCTTGGACTTCATTAACCCACCCCCAGAAACATTTATATACGTGACTCAGTTTCTGGCCATTCTGACTTTCACTTATTTTTTGTTTAAGCTCATCTCTCCCTTTCATGGATCCATTTTCTCTCTCTCGTATCTCGTCTGAAGAGCTCCTGGCTGCCATGCCCTTCATGTCCCCATGTCATTCTCCTCTGTCTTTCCAGCTTCCCCTAACTCAGGTTTGTTAAGAGAAGGGTGCAAGTGTGAACAGAGGAAATGAAATAATTGCATGAAAGGGAATATTGAACTTCTAATGCACTGTATTACCAAGTGATCTTATCTCACCTGTGACGGGTCCCAGTGGGCTTTATGGCCATATTAACAGTGGTTTTCCCATTACATGTTTCTTTACTAGGTCCTTGTATAACTACTTGCATAAATAATGGGCCCTATTAAATTGCAATCAGTGGTGGCGGGCCATATGTTAGTTTTCTGCTGATATCTTTCTACTGACGGACTTGGGTTTTCAGGCTCTCCTAGGGCCCTGGAGGGGGTCCCACCATCAGCTGTGCAAACACAGTACTTCTGTTTATTTTGGTAGCCTCCGAAATATTTGTTGAAAGTTATTCGAGCAGAAAGGCTGAATGGAGATCATTGCAATGTGTCAAATTAAGGAGTGCTTAATGCCTGCCTAATCTCTTGGTAATTACTGTTGGGGCAGCGGAAGCCTTCAGAGCCTGGGAAGAAAGCTAATGATAGTGAGAGACACCAGGCTGCCCGGGCGGCGTGGCATCGCTCCTTGGCACAATTAGAGGCCCTACTTGGATGTGAGAGACAGAGGTTCTGGCACTTAAGTGGGAGACGATCGGCCTTCGGAGGGGAGGGGTCAGACAGGAGTGTCAGCCGGGGTCATTGGACAGGGGACTCCTTCAGCTGGGTGTCACTTTCCTAATGGTGTTCTAAAATGTGACAGCCTGTGCGTGCGTGCGTGTGTGTGCGCGCGTGTGTGTATAGCTGCACACACACGGATGTCTGACCTCAGGGTGTTTGGTGGAAGGCAGACAGAGAGTTTTTTTCTTAATTTTCCCATCTTTGTCTATCTTTGTGTCATTCAGTCTCTCGTCTCTGATTCTGTCTCTTTGGCTTAATTTTCTTTCTTTCTGAACATCTACTTTCCTCTCGCTCTCTCTCTCTCATGATCTTTGCCTGTGTTTTCCAGCTTCTCCGCCTACCCACCCCCCATCTCCATTGCTCTCTCTGGCTGATCTCTTTCACCAGCATTTACCTCAATCCATCAAGAATTCTTATAGAAGCAGAAAATAGTCAGGAAGCAGGTAAGGAAGAAGAAAATAAAATCCTTAACGATACCCCCAAACTCCACCTAAAGAGGATGGAGAAAAATGGGAATTGAAAGAGCCCAGCAATCAAATTCACAGAGAAACAAACTGGAAAACATGAAGTCTCTGACAGAGAGATCTGTGGTGGAAAAATCGTGTGAAAGGAAAATTGCACTTCAGAGATCAGAGGAAATACTTTAATACTATAAATTCCTAATAAAGCATTTGGAACCCAGCCCCAGAGTTCACTGGGAGCCTCAGTGATCTGACAGTGGCCCTCGGCAGGGGTTCAGCCGTGTGGGCTTCAGTCCCAGCTGTATCACCCACTAGTCTGGTGACTTTGAAGAAGACATTTAACTCATTTGTAAATGGGCAAGTACTTAGCTACCAGGGGTGCTGTAAGAATCAAAGGAAATGCTCTGAAAAGAATAAAGTGCTGTGTCAGTCATTCAAACAATCAAGCAAGCCGTCCACAGGGATGAACGTGCAATGCACAGATAATTGGAAGGCCCACAACTTGGTATAATTACATAGATCATCACTGCTGCTGGCTTAGTCAGGAGCTGTTGCTTGGAAGGGTTGCTACCTTTTTGCACAGAGTGGACTGGAAGGGATGGAACTCTGTGCCTTCCTGGATATTTCTCCAGCCACGCTTGGGATCTCAGGGGACCCAGGGATGCAGTGAGTGCCTGCAGGGCACCAGGCAGGGAAGCCCTGGGCTTGAGGACAGAGGACGTCAGAAGGTAGACGCGAGTTTTAATTGCAATGCGGAGGGACCAAGGATAAGGGAACCTGAGTTACTTCTGAGGGGATATTGAACGTCACGTCAGGAGATGGCAGCGAGATACGGCGTCTTGTTTTTCCACACGTCGTGTCTTGCTGATTTCTGCTTGGTCATTAAGGTCTAGGGCAGCAGAAGGAAGGAAATATGAGGTCAACCAGTGGTTCTTTGGAATCTCCATCCTGGGTTGAAAGGAGGATGCTATAAACTGACTGCCCTCTGGGATGAGAAATCATCTCAAATATGGAAGCCTCCTAACCAAGAAAGAAGGACAGCCTCCTTTTGGGACAAAATTCTGGACCCTCAGGTGCAGAAGAGCCCTTCAAGGCAACTTCAAGACCCCTCTCCCCGGTGAGCATAACTGTGTATAAATGGTGAGCATCTTCAGATTTCCTAATAATCAGCTGAATGGATGTTGTTTTCCCAAAGGACAGTTCTATTTGTAGACCTTTCTGAACAGCAGCCGTGGTACCTGATTGGAGAGAATATAGTCAATTCAGCAGGCTCGTAACTTAAGAGTTTCTTTGACTTCCCTGCTGGGCAGAGTCGAGCCTCTCTCCCAGCTGGGGTTGGAAATTCAGTCTTCCAGAGAAGATGCAGAAAGGCTGGCCAGGGCCTCTACCCTCTGCTCCTGCTGTAGACAATTTGCTGGGTCGGTGATGCTTCCTGGGGACCAAAGAACTTGGTGTCAGCTTGATGGTCCTTCCCTACCAAGGATGCCCGTCCTCTCCTTAGCAGATTGGGAGCTGTGAGAGGTGAGGGTGCAGAGGGAACCCAGGTTCTGCGAGAGACCGGCTGGGAAAGACATAGGAATTGTGCCGGCGTCAGATGGAGGGAGACAGAGGGGATGGCAGGTCAGTGATGGAGGAAGGAGAGGGGGACAGACAGTCTGAACTGTCCAGTTCCCATCACAGAGCTTGGCAAGCAAGAGGTTCATCATTAACTGTCAAACGGTGGTTTTAATCAGCTCTGCTCCTCAGGGGAAGATAGATTTAATATCAAGGCACGTTTTCAGAGCCATTAGTTTAATTATGACAGGTGTCTGCAAACTGGACGACTCTGCTTTCAGACCTGAGTGACACTATTTAATGCTCCAGGCCCAGGGGACGCTGGGCTACTTCACCAAAATGAGCCTCCATTAAAAGTCTAAGTGATTTTCGTCTCCCCTTCTCCCCTGTTTCTCCTTGCCCTCTGTCTTTATCTGCTACCGTCCACATCAAAAGAAGGAAACAGAAAATTATGCTCCCGTAGAAGAGAAAATAATTTGCTTGCCCATTAGAATTCGGCTCACTGGGGCTCCCAGCAGCCGAGTTCCTGGTCAGGAGAAAGCCGTTATCATTCCTTTCTCTTTCCAGAAACATTTAGCACCGCATCTAGGGTAACTATCTGCTGGCGTTGTGTGTTTGGTGGAGACTGCTAGCAGGGCTGCTCCCTGACTCAAGGGATGGTGAACTCGACTGTGCTCCCTGTGTGGGCAGAGGCAGTGCGGGAGGTGCTGGCAGAGTGGAGGCTGGGAGGGGGCAAGCCCAGGGGTCCAGAGCACCCACGTCTCAGCCTGGAGCCTGGCTCTCCGCTACTCTGTGCGTTTCCTGGGCTCCCATCCTTTACGAGAGTTTCCTCTCCCAAGATGGCCCCATCTGTCCCCAGACCTCACCCTTTGATTGACCAGCTGGTCCACACTGGCTGGGTGATCAGGGGCTGAGCACAAGGGTTCCTAAATCTTGTATCTACAGGTGCAAGTGGTTGGGCTAGAGGAATAGTGCTTTTCAAAGATTTTCTGTTTGTTTGTGTGTTTTGTAAATATTTTGTAACACAGTTTTTTTTTCCGGCCGCACCGCGCTGCATGTGGCATCTCAGTTCCCAGACTAGGGATGGAACCTGCACCTTCTACATTGGAAGTGCGGAGTCTTAACCACTGGACCCCCATATGCAAGTCCAGACTTTTTCTGTTTTGTTGAAATATAAGGATGCTTTAAAAAATGGCATCATAGGTGTCCCCACATTAAGATGAATCAAGAGAGCCGTCTGGTGGCCACGTGGCCCGCTCACTGGGCTGCCCTCTACTGCCTCAGGGAGGCACTCACGAGCCCAGGGCCCAGACCACCTGCAGACGACAGCCTCTGAGGACCCACCTGGCTTTGCTGTGTGTGACTCCTGAGGCTGGGGCCCTCATCCCAGCGAATCATCCTTGCAGAGGCAGCTGATTGGGTCAGAACACAGCAGGGATGAGGGGCCTCCAGATTGGGGCTGAGGATACATTTTATTTCTCTGGTTAGTTTATATCCAAGGTCGGGATGCCTCGGTAGACCACCAGGCTGGGGAGCACTGTTTCTTACCTTGTCCTCTCAAGATCACTTCCGGGCTCTTTCTGCTGCCCTTTTTCTGCAAAGGATGGGGAGGCCAGACAGAAGTGTGGCCCGGCCTCATGCCTGCCTGCAGAGCCAGGGACAGGGGAGGCCAGCCTGACGCCTGTCCTGTCCTGTCCTGACGCCTAATGGGGTAGCTGAGCTGGGCTCCTTCCCTGGTGTACAGGGACCTCTGCTGCACGGCCAGGGGGAGAGAGAGAGAAGGAGAGAGAGAGAGGGGAACCCAGGCCGATCATCGGCATGGCCTTCCCAAGGAGCTGCATTCACCGTGGCCCTGACCACCGCAACAAGGCAGCTCCCACCAGAAAGCTACCCAGCTTCTGCTTTCCCTACACGGGGAAGGTCAGACCAGGCCTGACCTTCCTCAGTTCTTTTGTAACTACTCCTTTCAAAGTAGAAACCAGTCATCAATCTCTGCAGACCAAAGGAAGCAAATGAACTTCAGGAAGGGCCTGTCTGTGTTTCTCAGGACCCGCCCTTTGCTGTGCGGCTGTACTGGAACCACGCTTGGAGGCCTCAAGGTATGTGGGGTTCTTTGCTTTTGCTCCTTCAAAAGGGGTTTGTGTGAGGGAAGGTTGAGAGGAAGAATCTTTGGGGCAAGTTTTCGGTGAAATCATTGATGATGAAAGCTCACCTCTCTGAGCAACTTCAAGCCCACCTGTTCTGTCGGGGCTGCCCCAGGTCACCTTCTGCAAAGTCCCTCACTCTCAAGGGAGGACGCGGCCATTCTGTGCTCATTTGTTTATTCCCTTGGTTCACTCACTAAGGCACAAACTCAACCATCAATGCGGGGAGGAGACAGCCCCTGTACCTGTGATATGGTATCCAATGGGAAGGAGGTTCCTGGGATCGTCTGCGTCCATTAATCCAGGAAGCCCTGCCTTCCCACCCAAGAAGGGGGTCCTGGCTGTTAGCTGGGAATCCCTTCTCTTAGGGACAACGATGGAGGGTGAATGGTGATGCCCATAGGAATCAGGAAAAGCTGAGCCCCTTGGACTGCCTGACGTCTCATTGCACCCAGATGTTACACAAGGCCATGGGCATTTTTCCTTGGGAGCCTGGAGAAGATAGTCCTGCATTTCAGCCTTTGCAAATACAGCAGGAGCTGCACGCTGGAGGGTTGACGCATGTTTTGGGGAGTTTGTGCATCTAGTGGGTGTTAGGGATGCCCTTCCAGGAGCAATCAGTGGTGGAGGAGGATGACCTCATGCTCTTCCTTGCCTGCTGGCTCTCGCTGGGGAATGCCCTCGCCCCTCATTTCCGCAGGCTCTGCCCTCCACCGACCCCCGCCCCCACCTCACACCTGCGAGCACGATTCCTCTTCTTCTCCACCAAGCACTGGTCTGCTCCACACTCTTGACCATTTGCTTCCACTGTACTGCACTTCACAGATTTGGGGTTTGTTACAGATTGAAGGGCTGTGGCAACCCTGCTTCGAACAAATCCATCCCCCCGTTTTCCCAACAGCATCTGCTTGCTTCGTATCTGTGTGTCACATTTTGGTAATTCTCGCAGTGTTTCAAACTTGTTCATTATTATTATAAGTATCATGATCGTCTGTGGTCAGTGACCTTTGATGTTGCCCCTGCTACTCGCTGAAGCCTCAGAGGATGGTAGCATGTTTCGGCAGTAAAGTATTCCTTAATTAAGGTGCGCACATTCTGTGTTTTAGACATAATTCTGTTACACACTAAATAGACTACAGGGTAGTGTAAACATTTTTTTTTTTTTTTTTGCTGTACGCGGGCCTCTCACTGCTGTGGCCTCTCCCGTTGCGGAGCACAGGCTCCGGACGCGCAGGCTCAGCGGCCATGGCTCACGGGTCCAGCCACTCCGCGGCACGTGGGATCTTCCCAGACCGGGGCACGAACCCGTGTCCCCTGCATCGGCAGGCGGACTCTCAACCACTGCGCCACCAGGGAAGCCCAAACATAACTTTTATATGCATTGGGAAACCAAAAAATGTTTGTGGGACTTGCTTTATTGCGATATTCACTCACTTTATTGTGGGGTTGTCTGGAGCTGAACCTGCAGTATCTCCGAGGTCTACCTGCACGTAGTCTGAGTTGAGCCCTGGCTCTTCCTTTGGCTGAGTCCTGTTCCCTCAAGGAGACTGGAAGTGCTGCCAGACCAGGGCCATCTCTCTCTCCCCTTGCCTCCCCCAGTCTCTAGGGTCCCTAGTATATCACCAGGGAGAAACTCGAGCGTATAGATACACCTGTAAGATTTAATTGACTCTCTTTAGAAACACTTTCGACATCAAGGGGGGAAAGCGGGGACAGGGTCGGGGTGGGATGAACTGGGAGATTGGGATTGACATATATACACTAATATGTATAAAATAGATAACTAATAAGAACCTGCTGCATAAAAATAAATTAATTTAATTTAATTTAATTTAAAAAGAAACTCTTTCAGTGGAGTATTGTTTACAAACCGTGTTCAAATATTCTCTTGACGCCTCCTGGCCTGGAAATTCAGTTTAAAATTTTCAAGCTTCCATCGGTCTTAAAAGAAGTAAGTGCTAGTAGGATGCAATATTACCAGACAGGGCTGCCTGGTACATACTGAAGAGGTGAAAGGGCCTAGCTGTTTGCGAGATACAGAATTGACATTTCCTTCTCTCCTGATTGCCCAGAACAGAGGCTTCCAGGAAACTTGAGCAGAGAAGAACTTCTAGGTCCATAAATCTTCTAGACATGGTGGAATGAAACTCATGGTTCCAAGGCCTTTGATGAATATTAAAAAACCATCTCTGCATACCTCCCACATCTTGTGTAAAGAAACCCCAGAAAACAACAACATTTCTCCATTTCTTTGTGGACCTTCCTTCTCAGGTAGAAGCAGTTACATCTGTTTGTTTATCTCTAGACCCTGTCGAGAGGATGTGGTAATGAGTTTTGTACATTAGACAACCAGACAAAATGCAGAGTCCATATAACGAAGTATACATATAAGATTCAACCCCAGGATATGAAAATCGAGCATTTGTAGAAGGTATAAGTTGCCACAGGACAGGAACTGTAACTCAAGGGCTGACAAACTGTGCAGGTTCAAAAGGGCTACTTATTTTTTGATTTGATGGCAGAAGTTCGCAGCTTCGAAATTGCAATATCATATTATATTACTTCCAAGTGACTTTACTTTCTAATTATACCAGATGCAACAGTGCTTTGTAACCGGACTCTATTTTTTTTCCCTTTCTAAAAAAGGCGAGAAAAATAAGCAGATTTTCAAGAAATGCACAGAGTAATTCGTTTAGTGACTAATTAGTTGAAATCATTGGGACTAGTTTACGTTACTGACGTCGCAGCAAGTTGCTTGGAAAAAATGCAGGGTAGGGTAGAGACTGCTCAGGACATTTCAGGTTATGAATTTGTACAGACCTGATCAGCCTGGGGATTGAATGTATTATGATTCATCTGAAAATGGTTAAGTATGGACAGTTTTTTAAGGTTTTCTTGGCTTGTCTTTTCCTGAGTTCTTTTTTTTTTTTTTTTTTTACAATGTTGTGTTAGTTTCTGGTGTACAAGAAAGTGAATCAGTCATCCATATATATTTTTTTTTTCAGATTCTTTTCTATTATAGGTTATTACAAGATATTGAATATAGTTTCCTGTGCTGTACAGTAGATCCTTGTTGTTTATCTATTTTATATAAAGTAGTGTGTATCTGTTAATCCTAAGCCCCTAATTTACCCCTTCCAAACCTGAGTTCTCCATCATTTCTGGGTTGGTGGTACAATCAGGACAAAATCTGTGAGTTTTTCTCATTCATCTGCAGAAGTTGAGAGCACAGTACTTCCTGGGCACCATGGGCACATGCGGGGTCTGTGGGCTCCAAGATAGGACCTATAGATAAAATGTCCTGTGGCCAAATCGGTTTGGAAAACACTGTGTCATTTACCTCTTGGATATTATCAGTATATACGATTTATGAAAGATCTACAGTGTCAGAAATCTGTTTTATTTTGTTTAACACAGTGTTTCCTAGTCCTCACTGACCAAGAATTTTTTTTCTTTTTGACATAATGCTCACTAACAGACACATAGCTAATTAGCATCCTAAGAGTCACACCATTTTGTAGTGTATGGACACACGTTTGATGCTTTCAGCACTCTCCAAAACTAGCTAATTGGCTTTCCTTCTAACCTGTTATATCGTCCTCTGCCGCTCATCAACCCGTAGAAAGCCCCAGCTTTCTAGAAATTCCTTCTTCAAACTGCCGGCAACATGAGTCTCTCCTACCCCATGGATGTATTGACTATACCAATAAGTGTTTTACAGGGTCTCAGGCCCGAGAGTCAGGGATCACGCTTGAAGACTGGGGGTCAAAACTGTGTGGAACTTTCTTCTTACAGTCTAATTAATATACCAAATGATAAGAGTAATTATTTTTTGAAAGCCAAATGGGGGCCATTTATCAGTAACCTGAATTTTTTTTTAAGTTTTGCTTTCAATAATGGAGAGTAATATGGAACAATGGAACAGACGTGGGCAGTGGACAGTCTGACCTGGTCCCACTCAACACCACCTGTGTGATTTTCTCCTAAACTTCTGATACCCAGTATCCTCAGAGGTCTAAAAATATTTAGCCTCCCAGGCTTGTTTTGAGAATTCAGTGAGAAAATGGAGCACATAGGGTTGAAAAGTACACGCTGTGATTTAGATGTGCAAGAAAGGTAAATCTTTATTTTTAATAATGGAATTATAATTTGTTTATGGGCTCTCAATCTGCCTAAAGCAGATAAAGTGTTCTAATTCTTTCTTCTACTATGTGCAGTTATTATTCTCAGCCAGATTTAGGTATTATTATCTCGTGGAATGTCCAGTTCCTTTGCAAGGATGGGCGGACACTAGATCATCTTTCTCCTCCTTCTTTCCATGTGGTCCAGGGAAGGAGGCCCTGTTCCATGTGGCCCAAGCCTCTGCTGTGAGCGATCTTATCTGCTTCCTGGAAGCAGTTGCCCTCAGACCTTGCTGCTGTCTCTGGTTTCAAAGCCCCTGTCCTCTTCTACCTCCTGGCCCCAACCCCATGCCTCTTGCAAACCATCAGTCCTCTCAGTACTTCTGGGTTCAGGGGAATGTCTGAGTTTCTGTTGTACTTCACACAGCGGCAGGAAGCCCTGAAAGCCCCTCCACCTGGACCACTCCCTCTGCCCAGGCTGGCTGCTTGCAGGACAAGAAGCACTGACTCTGATGTCCCTGAGTAGTTCCAAGCTTTTTAGTGGCAGACCACACAGTCTTCTCTGCCTGGTTCAGGTAGAAAGCTGTTTATGAAATGATATCAAGTAGCTTATAGAGTCCCCTGAGCCATTCAGAGACCTGAGTTTGGATGCAAGTGGCCAGGAACAGAGAAGTCAGAAAATACTCAGCTGCATGACAGAATGTTCTAGCAAAACAGTCTCATGCATTGGCACCCTTCTTGCTGCAAACTAGACATAAGAGACTCCTGTAAAGCTGCCTTAGAAAGCCTGGTGGCCTTGGGTGCTGGCCTCACCACACCATCTAGAGTCCAAGCACCTGACCCTGAAATCACATTGGACTCTCTTACCCTCGTTCTCTTTCCCTGTCATTTGAGAGTGTGCTTGCTTTGACACAACCTAAGCAATGTCTAAAACCCTAAATGTCAGGGACTAAAACGCATAGGTTCTCTTTAAGATTTTCAGCCTTGGAAAATTGATCAGGACCCAAGAAAGAGGTTGGAATGAGAAATGAGTTAGAGAATCCACAGCGTATGCAAAACTCAAGCCTTAATGGGGTTGGTTCCCTTGGTGCATTTGTGTCATCTTGTCTCTCCCTTCCCCAACCTGTCCCCAGGGTGCTCACCCTGGGTCTTGTCCTCCCCAATTCTTTCTACTTCCATTTAGAATTATATTTATTCTTCCATGCAGGAACATTGCCCTGGCATCATTTCCTCTAGTCTCTCTGCGCTGTGTTTTACAATAAAACTTTATACCTATTACACCTAAAGAAAAACTCCTCTGATGGAAAACACAAAAGGAAATTATTCTATTGCTCAACAAAGCAAGGATTTCAAGAAAAAAACATCTCACTATGGGGTGTAGAAAACACACAACCACTTTGAAACTGAAGCTGGTCCATGGTATCTGGAGCAGAGAAAGCTGTTTAGTGGCTAGAGGGCGTGGCAGAGACTGGCCAGATGGCACTAAAGCTCTCCTTCTTCCTGGGCTCACAGGAGGTCCACAGTTCCCAGCCTTCCCCGAAGGCAGGGAGGGTCCACGTGACTGGGTTCTGGCCAGGAGTACGTGCATGACCATATACACACCATCCCTGGACCTCTGTTTTGTCCTCAGTTGTTGGCTGGCTGAATGCAGAGGTCCCAGCGGGGAGGCCCTACAAGTTGGCAGAACCACAAAATGGAAGGCCCTGGATCTCCAAATAACCACACAAAAGACTTGCCACTGAACTCCTAATCAAAGGGTAACGTGAATAAAAAATAAATTATGTATTTGCTAAGCCACTGAGATTTTTGAGTCGCTATGATATCAGCAATGGTAATTACTGTGAGTGTACAGCAAGTATAGTGTCATATGGTCTGTCTGTACCACGGCCATGGAGTCTAGCATAGGGCATGGTCAAAAGCAGGCACTTGAAGGCAAGTAATTTGTCCTGATGTAAGATTCTTCATCTGCAAAATGGATGCAATGATATCAGTTTTATCCTCTCAGCATTGCTAGGAAGGAAGAACAAATAATCACACATAATGTCCACTGCAAAAAAAAAAAAGAAAAAAGCAAGCACTCAATAAAGCTTAATTCCTCTGTACAAGACCTAAATCAATGACAAGAGCTGAGCACCAAAAGGACGATGCGTTTCAGGTACCTAATCAAACACGCTGATTTGAAATTAGGGACATCAGATTGGATCAAGAAGATAAAAGGAACACCTGTGCACACCTTCCTCAAGTACCTTAACTTACTTAGCTGTACTCATGGCCCTGTTGGTATTGGTACTGGTAGCACCTCCTATAACCTGTGCGGGAACTGGGGTTTAGGGAATTTCAGCAAACTGTCCAGGTTAAACAGCTGGCAGTGATCAAACTTGGATTCAAATCCTGGTATTTTCATTCCAAAGCCTGTGTTTTTTCACCATGTTTTGTGTCACCGAGAATTCTAGCCTGGTTTGATGTCTCACGATATTTTAATCTCTGGAGGCCACTTTCTTGTTTCCCAAGTGACTAGTCCTGTGCTTGGTAGAGATTCAAAATATGTTGACTTAATGATTGCTGTGTGTGAACTCTCACAGATGTGAATCCAAGAAACCCTAGATAGAAACGTCTTTTCCCCACAAATAGGCAAATCACAAAAGGGCAACCAAACAGATGAGGTCTATATGAGGCAGTCTCAGAGTGAATAGGCAGCCACGCTTGTCCCCAGATGTAAGAAGACCATCACTCTTAGGTGACCGACTTGGCAAGGGCGTCTCAACCCTGAGAGCTGAACATCACTTGTGAAATGGCCTCTGGTCCTGGAGGACTGGTTCGCTTCCTCTGGAGCCTGCTAAAGCCGTGGTTCTGTACTTCAGGTTTCTGGTTCTATATTTTATTATTGAAGCCAAGTTTACACAGCCATTTCTGTTTTGGTATAAAAACAATTTTTATAATTATAATAAATTATTATTAGTGTTATTACTATTATTGGTTTTGAAAGTAAGGTATTTCAGCATGGAAAAGAGTAAGGAAAAAACACTCATCGTTTCTTCACACAGAAATGATAATTATTGGCATTTTGGTTTCTTTCCTTGTAGCCTTCCCCATGTATGCATATATAATGCAGTTATTTTGATACTGAATACACAGCATTCTCCTTTTTCACATTATATCCTTTGTGTTTTCCCATGTCATTACATATTCTTGTGAATAGTCTTGAAAAACATTGTAGTGGAATAATAATCCATCTCAAACATATAACATAATTTATTTAAACAGTTCCTTCTCTGGGGAATTTAAGTAGCTAAATTAATGTAGTTAATGCTATGTGAAAATAAATAATGGTATGATGAACATCATTGCATACATGCCATTACGTCTTATTTCCTTAAGAGAGTTTCTTAAGAATATTTATGCAAGGAATAAATTATAAATATCTATGAGGTCTTTAATACATATTATCAAATGCTTTTAAAAAATGTATGAACATATGCTTCCACCAGCAGTATACTATCTATCCATCTCACTATTCATTCTTTAGCATGAAGTTGTAGGATTTCTGAAGCTAGGGTCCCATGGATTTTTACATGATCCAGAGGTCTGAAGAGAGCCCAAAAAGTTTATGCCAAATTTTGTGTGAATGTACATTTTTCTGAGGAGAAGAGTCTTGATGACAGAATGTTTAAGAATTAAATGATTCTTGTGTGTCTATTTTTTTCATGTCTTAGAGAATAAATGAGGTTGAACGTGTCTTCACAAATGTGTGGGCCGTTTGTCTTTCTCTTCCTGAGAATTGTCTCCTCCTATTCTGTTTATGTTCCATTGAAGTATTTGTCTCTGTCTTTTTGATTTCTAAGAAACTTTTATATATGAGGGATGCTAATCCTTTGTATGACATATTTGTGTACTAATTATTTCCCTAGTTTGGTGGCTTTTTTCATAAAGAGAGATTTAAAATCACTAAGGAGTCAGTGCTATTGAATATTCCCTTTGTTACCTCATCCATCGTTTCTAGGTTTAGAAAGGCCTTTTCCAATTAGAGATCAGTAAAATGTATGTCCATAATTTCTTGTAGTGTTTTATGGTTTTCCAAGTATTTAATCCGTCTTGAATTTAACATATTATTCATTCATTTATCCATTTCTTCTTGTAACAAATATTTACTGTGCCCTAATTATGTTTCAGGCACTTAATGTGGAGTGGGAATTTAATTTGATATTTTCCTTGACTGACTTGGTCATTTTTCTCCATTACCATTTGTTGTATTCTCTATTGCTTCCTTTATTACCTTTTATTAAATTTATTAAATACTAAATTTTACTATTAGTATTTTATATTATTAACATGTCTACTTACATATTATACGTTTTTATTAAATATTAAATAAATGTGTTAATTGCTACACTAAATGGAAATATTTATTACTTTTAATAGTAAATAAATTTAATAATTATCAAGAATATATGGTATTTTTGGTGCCATTTCTTTTATTTCATTCATCTTTCTTTGACTCTTCCACTAATTCCACACTCTATAGGCAACTGTAGCTCTAGGATTTATTTTAATATTTGATCGACCTTGCTTTTCTCCTCAGTGCTCTTCTACAAAATTCTTTGCTATTTTAAACTATTTTTTCAGATGAGTATCAGAATCATTTTTCCAAGAAAATTGGTGTGATATTTAGCAATTTCACTATGAACACACTTTTGGTCCTTATTTATATTTTATCCTCTTTATCTCTCATAAGATGATGATATAATGTGCTCATATCTTGACAGCTCACGCAAGCTTTGGATTTCTAATCATTTCCACTGGTATTCCTGACAGATTTTCATCGTTGCCGCTCTCATGTGCATAGTTGGATGCTTTTGCATTCGAGATACGCCATCTCCTGTCTATTAATTCATTCTGTATTGTAAATTGTGTCTTTCGATCTCAGATTTCTGTCCCAGATGATACACAGCTACTGGGATCTGGACTAACTGTGCTGCAGCCCAGGCAACTTCCAATCCCACCCTCATGCTCCTGTGTACCCTTGAAACAGACTCCCTATAATGGAAGGCAATGCTCTGTTGCAAGAATCTTCTTTGTGATCTCAAAGAAGTCATTGAGAGATGCACAATTAAGTAGATTTTGTCACTCACATCAATTTCAGAGTCTTTTCCCTTAAACCAGATAACTCTTCTTTTCATTTTTATCGTTGTAACTTTTTCTCATTGTTTTATCCAGTATTATGCTCTAGGGGTTGGTACTGCTTTTCTTTTCATTTTTATATGATAGTTTTTCCTTTCCCTATTATCTAGTTTTGTGTCTTTGGGTTTGTGCTTTGCTAATTCCTTTGTTCTTTTTTTGCTATATACATTGTGTTTTATTTCTTTTTTCTTCTTTTATTGAAGTATAGTTGATTTACAATGTTGTGCTAATTTCTGCTGTATAGCAAAGTGATTCAGATATATATATATGTGTGTGTGTATATATATAGTCTTTTTTATTAATATATTCTTTTCCATTATGGTTTATTACAGGATATTCAGATTCAGATTAATGGAGACTCATTTATGGTTCTCCTTTCTTCTTTAGTGAAACTCCTAAAACAAACGTGTGCAGTATCCATCGCTACCAGAACTCTTTCATTTCTGCTCCTTTTAGACTTCCACTTAAGCAAGCAAAGCACCTTTAAGCTTCCTGTTGTGTTGTGAACTGGAAACTGTGGTCTGTGAAGGATGAGAGAAAGAAGAGTCTATGGGAAGAAACAGGGTGTGGGGCTGCAGATAGAGTCTGTGCAGTTGGTGGGGGGTCCCTGCTAGTATCACTGGTTCAGGGCCTACATTCTGAAATCTGGCAGATGGAGTTCCAGGCTACTTAAGCCCTTTTCTACCCTCTTACAGAATGTGTTTCTAACTCTGGTTTAGAGTGTAGGACATAAAATTATGTGACCAACAGTATATGTCTCCATCATTCCGTGTTTACAATGCAGCTAGTAGCAATTTTTCATGGCCTTTGACAGAGGGTCTTCTATTACACTGAATTCACTGTACTGATTTCAATGTTTATGTGTGTGTATCTTTAGTTGGGAAAAGATGTTGTAGGGATATATTTCTTTCATTTATTCATTACATATTTATTTATTTTACTTGCCATGGTGTTAGTCCTAAGACTCCTCTTATAACAACATGTGATGTAGCATCTTCATGTTCACCCTTTATACCAGACTAAATCCATGCTGTGGGAAAGAAAGGCAGGACTGTCAAGTACTGTTTTAAAAATATCAGGCTAAATTTGTGTCGGTACTCCCCAAACGGGGTACACCTTCATCTGGGACAACTTGTACACTCTCCTCTGTCTTTGGGGCATCTTAGTGCGAAAGTTTGGGAATCACTGTTTTCACAATTGATATGATGCTACTAAAGGAAGCAGAGACATATGGGAAGGAAAGAGGAACACACCTGGAACCAGGGGGATCAGTAGGCGATCACCTGCAATACCTCGGACTGGGAGTTGATTAACACCGGAAATAGGCAGGTGGTGCTGGGAAGAAGAGAAAGGCTGGCATTTAAGATAGATTTAGGAACGAGAACTGATGGCTTGGTGGAAGAAATGAAGGAAACAGAGAGACATAAAGTGACTCCGAGTCTTATGGCATGAGTGGCTGGGAGAATGCTGGTACCATTATTTGCAAGAGAGGGTTTGTGACAAAGATGCTGTGTGTTACAGAAGAGGAGCTACAAGGACCCAGGTCTCTAACGAGGGGGCTGATTCGGATGACTTATTCAGCGTTCCTTATAATAGTGTTTAATAAAGAAGATATAGGGAAACATATTGCTCTCATTACAGCGATTACCATGAGGGTTACTGATTACACGAAAAACTTGTCTCTGAGTAAGCTGCTTCCAGCAACACCTATTTGTTCTGAAAGCACAGAGTCCTTGTCATATTCAAAAAAACCTGTCTCTTCTGTCGTCAAGTTACCTTCCCCTCCCTACACAGGAATGAACTCTTTTAGGTATGATATCTTGTCATGTTTATCTGTCCCCATGACCTTTACATAACCCATGGAGATGGCAATGGGACAAAATGGGAACAACACAATAGAAGTGTTTTTGAGATGAGGGAGTCAGGCCCCTGGGCAGTGTGGGAGAGTCGGAAGAGGAGGACCCCTTGCTCCACGGAGGGGAGGTGCCCTTCACTGTCTACAGCCTCTGGGCAGGGAAGTGAGAGGAAACAGGGTTTAAGATATTCCTGCTTCATGGACTTGTTTCTAGTGAGACTGTTCAGTCCAGTTCCCTAATGGACAAGGAATCAAAGACATGGGCTCCATACCACCCACAGGGTCTCCAGTCACTCCTCTGTCTTGGGTTTCAGTTTCCTTATCTGTCGTGTAAGTGGGTTCTCACTGTTCTAAACCACAGGGGGTCTCCAATTCTTCAGCATGTCCTATGGTGAGCCAAAAGCACATAACAAAGAAAAGTACTGGTGACAGATAAAGCATCCCTGTGATTCAGATGAGCCACAGAGAAATGATTTCTTTGGAGCCAGAACCAGCAAGAGAAGTTACTAGACCTTGCCTCAGCATAAAGGTGTTCTGGTGTTCGTTTGTCCAGAATCTGATCAGCTCCCCCGACCCAGTGTCACCTGAGAACAATGAGGTCCCTGTGTATATTGTCACTAAGAGGCTTCCCCTGCCTGCTCCCCCAGATAGAGACTTGGGCAGGCAGTGTCACTCCTTGTGCGCGCGGTACTACCTCAATTCAAAGCATCACCTCCAGGATGAAACGAGTTGACCATTCTCAGTCCAGCCTCCAGAGAAGGGCGTCACCCACATCAGCAAAAGGTGGGTCCTGGAGAAATAACTGAGATGGGACTTCCCCTCCCAGGGTTTCAGCTGCAGGCCAGCAGGACAGTGGTGAACGTAGCCCAGGAAGAGACATTCCTCAGCCTGGTAATGGCGTGACTGCTTCCGTTACTAAAACAGGATTGTGCTGGGATCCTCACGCAGAGGACACTGTGATAGAACATCCTCAGCAACAACCCTACAATGGATGTGGTGATGACAGTCCCAGAGAGTTTCCCTCTAATACCCGTCAAAGTTAAGCGGATGGTGTCATCCCAACAGACAATTCAGTACAAGAGTTTTACAGACACCATCATGAAATGGTCCAGAAAGGACTAGCTCTGCTGATTTGTTTTGATCCAAGGGTAGTGAGTGGTCTGCTTCAATTTTAGGCACCCACTGGCACCAGATTCATCACAAAAAAAGCCAATGCCGAGAGAGTTTTTTTTCACTGAGGTTAACTCTCACTGGTAACAGTACCAATCCTGTGGTCTAGTGTATTAGTTAGGAGTGCTTTCGGCTTCATGTAACCTGAATCTCATTTAACAGTGGCTTTATGACACAAACACATTTATTATTTACTCAACGGGGAGTTCCAAAGTTAACTTATCGTTAGTTTAACGTTAATAAATTGTTAATTCAGCAGTTTAAGTTTGTCATCAAAAACATCCAGGCTCTTGCTTTCTACTCGGCTACCCTGAGAATGTGGCTTTTTGTTGTTGTGTTTGGTGCCTCGTGGTTGCAACATAGCTGCTGTGGCGCCAAGCATTCCAACCATATTCGAAGGCACTTAGTATGAATCAGGCAATAGGCTTTCTTCTCACAGGTTCTATTTATTAAGAAAGTTCTGCCTTCCCTAGAGCAGACAGTCCCCAGAAGACATCCCCTTCTATCACACTGGGCAGAACTGGGGCACTGGGCCACCCCACCCTGCAAGGGATTCTGGGAGAGGGCAAAGGAGCAGATTGTTGAGAATAACTTCTGAGCAGCCAAACAATAATATCTTCCACACCCAGTGAAGTGTCTGAGACAGAAGAAGCCTTCACCTTCCTGTAAGGAGTCTTCTTTTGTTTTCCTGGGCTACAAAGACCTTTAGAGCAGGAACAACAAACTATAGCTGCCTTGGACAAAAATCTATTCAAGCTTAAAATGCAAGAGCATTAGCTGCTCAGAGCCGTCACCAAGGAGAGATAAAATACGTCTGCTCTCTCAAGACCTGGGAGATGCTTGCCGTGTGATTATTTTTTTGGCTGGGAAAGCTGCTTAGCCAACAGAAAAAGGAACGTACCTGAACATTTATGAGTTGGCTTTTCAAAGACAGCATCTTCCTTTTCACCCCTCCCTCCTCCCTCTTCCCTGGAAGGGAACACTTAGCAAAACGAAATAAATTATCCGTGGGACCATGAAGAAATGCTCTCACTGGGTAATGCAGGCGAGGCTTGAAGCCATAAAGGCCAGCTTCAGAGCTTAGATGATCCACGGAGGAGCCAGCTGAATGAGGAGTGGACACTGAACTGCCCTTGTCACCTTGCTGCTCTGGGGACTGCAACAGAAGAGACCTGGGGCTGCTTCGCACTGATCCAAAGAACAGGGTGGGAAAGCTGTTACCATCTACGGCCGCTCAGGATCGTGAAATTTTGGAGCTAGAACAAAGCACTGCGGTGTCGTGAACTGAACCAGGGTGTGGAGCCAGGGGACCTGGTTGCCAGGCCCTGCTTTCCCACCTTCTTGCTGGCTGGTGTCCTGTGAGCCAGTTAACCCCTCTGCACTTTGCCTTATCTGGAAAATTGGGCTAATAAGAGCAACGTTGATCTCTGCATTAGACTGAATTGTGCCCTCCTCCCCAAGTTCACACCTAGAAGCTCTAACCCCCAGTGTTTTTGGGGATAAAGCTTTCAGGAGGTACGTAAGGTTAAGTGAGGTCCTAAGGTTGGGGTCCTAATCCAACAGAGCTGGTGGTCTTATAAGAAGAAGAGAGAGATCTTTTGTTCTTTCTCTGCGAGCTCAGAGGCAAGGCTATGTGAGGACATGGAGAGAAGGTGGTCGTCTGCAAGCCAGGAAGAGAGGTCTCACCAGGAACCAAATCAGCCAGCACCTTGATCTTGGGCTTCTAGCCTCCAGAACTGGGAGAAAATACATTTCTGTTAAGTCACGTCGTCTATGGTATTTTGTTATGGCAGCTGAGCTGAGCTAATACAATCTTCTGGTGCCTGAAAGAAGCAGAGGAAGCAGATGAGAGAGCTTTGTAGAGCTCTTGTGCTCTGTACAGACCTTAAACGTCCTTATGCCTCGTGACCCAGACTTCTCATGCAGCAGATGAGGAATCTGAGGCCAGAAGGTGTTAAGGGGCTCTCCCAAGGTCGGCGAACTCTGGCTTCTGTTTTGGACGATGCACTCTTTCCCCAGAGAGGTGGCCTGTGGCCCCCCCGAGAAACGCAGACAGGCCTCTCCTGCCTCGACACCCTGCTGTTCTAGAAGCGAAGCTCAGCCCCTTCCTTCGCTGCAAAAAGCACCAGGACGGGACTCCTTCTGTTCTACTTAGCCACTCTCTCCTCCTGAGATGTGCATGTCCATGAGTTTTAGGGAATAAACAATCAAACCGGGACTTCTACTCATCCCAAACCTGCTGACCCCTGAGACTGCCTATCGATGTTCTGAATATAAGAACATTTCTGTAAGGCTGGAATCTTTCAGAAATGTTACTTCTATCGAGTTAATACAATGATGGTTATATTCTAGAATATGCATATTCTGTCCCCATTTTTTTTGGGGGGGGGTACGCGGGCCTCTCACTGTCATGGCCTCTCCCGTTGCAGAGCACAGGCTCCGGACGCGCAGGCTCAGCGGCCATGGGTCACGGGCCGAGCCGCTCTGCGTCATGTGGGATCTTCCCGGACCGGGGCACGAACCGGTGTTGCCTGCGTCGGCAGGCGGACTCTCAACCACTGCGCCACCAGGGAAGCCTATTCTGTCCCCTTTTTGATTGGGGAAAAGATAATTTGGATTTTCTAACTCTACAGGGCCTACTCCCCCAAAGAACAGGACCAGGTGCTGACCCGTCAAGTTGCTCTTGGCCTTGGGGACTGAGGTGTGAAGGGGTGGCACCCCATGGGGCCCTCGGGCTTCCTGCAGGAGCTTGGGTGACTTCACTCAGATCAGTGGGAAACTGAGGCCTCTGGAAGTGGTACTTTCTAATTTATTCGAGGTTAAGCAAGGTTGCCTGCTTGCTGGCAAACAGTAGCTGCCTGGAGGGCAAGGCTCCTCAGTTTGGAGCCTGCACTGGGCAAGGGCATGGTTTAGGACGGGGTTAGGGGAAGATGTCTGTGCGTATCTCACACCCGGTCCTCCTTGTTGCTTTGTATGTGGTTTTTATTTTATTTACTTATTTATTTTATTATATTTTAAATTTTTATTGGAGTATAGTTGATTTACAATGTTGTGTTAGTTTCAGGTGTACAGCAAAGTGAGTCAGTTATACATATATCCACTCTGTGTTTTTAGATTCTTTTGCCATATAGGTCATTACAGAGTACTGAAAAGAGTTCCCTGTGTTATACAGCAGGTCCTTACCAGTTATCAATTTTATATACAGTAGTGTGTATATGTCAATCCCAATCTCCCAGTTTATCCCTCCCACCCCCCTCCTTATCCCCTGGTAACCATAAGTTTGTTTTCTGCATCCGTGCCTCTACTTCTGTTTTGTAAATAAGTTCATTTGTACCCTTTTTTTTTCATGGTATTTATTTTAACATCAGATTTTCATTTGTCTTTGACTGTCAGGGAAACACACACACACACACATACACACCCCCCAAATCTCCTTGTAAGGAAAAAACTAGGTAGCTTATAGTTTCCTTCTGGAAAAAAAAAGCAAAAAGCCCCACAAACCCCCTCTCAGTATGATTTCATAGGCTGTGCTAATTATTTTTTAGGGAGAGCATAATAAAACCCAGGTGATTTGCCCTTAGCATTTTCTCCTTCTCTTTATACAGCTCTGGATCATTTCCCCGCATGGCAAGCGATTACCACGAGTCCTGCAGTTTTTACCAGAAATTCGTTGTGGGAACCCGGCTAGAGTACACAGAGGTTAATATGCTTTCTCACTACAAAATCTGGGCATTGTCTCATGGATTGTAAGACATTCCTGTGACACGTTGAATTCAGACGATTTACAAGATCAGCAAAACAGAAGGGGTTCTTGTGGGGAGCTTTTTCTGCTAACGATCTCCTCCTCAGAACGGGGCCCATCCAAGTGTGATGTTCTCCCTGGCCTCCCTGCCTCCGGGACAGGGCTGGGCTCTCCAGCCCCGCTTCTCCGTGGGAGCTGAGGAATCTGGGGGTGCTCACGGTGGCCAGCAAGTACAGATGCTCAGAGATGTGCCTCCCCAGGGAACAGTGGGTTTTGTCTCATAATTATTGAATAATTTAAGATGCAAAAATTGCAAGTGTTATACGTGTCAGCCACCTACCAGATGACAGCACTGACCACCAGAACAGAAACACGTGTTTGGAAGGACTCTCTAGGAAGGGAGACGTGGGCCGTATACTGACTGGGATTGTTAGGTACTCTATCTGCTCCCCACCGGGATCTCAGGCCAGGTGTGACCTCCTCCAAGTACCGCTCCCTGACTGTCCATCCTATCTTGTCCTGCCACCCTGTCACCTCCCTCCCCTCCACCACTGGGCTTTGTCCTCCTCACGCCAAGCATTTTCTGAAATCCTTGCATTTGTGTGTTAAATTGATTCAGTGGCCATCACTCCTGCTAGAATGTAACCCCATCCTGTTACATCCACCCTTCTGTCCTCAGAGCCAGCTCAGTTCCTAGCCCAGAGTAATTCCCAGTATCTGGAATTTTCACATATTTTGTCTCCTTTCCTATGTTGTAAGCACAGATGCTGGGTGTGAGACAGTGTTGGGTATCTTAGCATCCCCTCTGTTTAAGGATCTATCATTGATTTGCCCTTATTCATTCATTCGTTTATTTGTTCATTGAAATGTTGACGCATACTTCCACACTCTCTGCTAAAGTCTCTGTGACGGTTACCTCGTAGCTCACGATTATGCTATTTTGAAAGTACCGTCTGGGTTAGTCAGAGAGACTTGGGATTCGGCTTTCTGGCTCCTGACATTAAGTTACAGGCTAACTGCCGTCTGTGAGCCTAACTCCTCGCCGCCCTTGGAGATGAATAAACAGACGTACTGAATAAGGGTGCTTCCCCTGCACATCCCTGCCCCTTATGGTTTCTGGTATTCTGTTTATTATCTGCTTCACCATTTTACAGATGTGGAAATCGAGGCTCCGGGAGATCTAAGCAGCTTAAATGCTCAGCTGGTCAGCATTGGAGAGACCTCAATCAAGAAGCATTTCAGGCTTCCCGGGTAGCGCAGGGGTTAAGAATCCACCTGTAAATGCAGGGAACACGGGTTCAAGCCCTGGACCGGTAAGATCCCACATGCCGCGGAGCAACTAAGCCTGCGCGCCACAACTACTGAGCCTGCGCTCTAGAGCCCTCAAGCCACAACCACTGAGCCCGTGTGTCACAACTACGGAAGCCCGTGCGCCTAGAGCCCGTGCTCCGCAACAAGAGAAGCCACCGCAATGAGAAGCCCGCACCGCAATGAAGACCCAGCGCAGCCCTAAATAAAATAAATAATTTTTTTTTAAAAAGCATTTTGTCTGATTCTACATGGATGGGTTTTGTTCGTAGATCTCCTTCTGGCCTTTGTTAGCACAGCCAAAGAGGGCTCTGCCAACCTCTCTCTGGCTTATTATTGAGGGACCAAGCAAGGCAGGGTGGCCATAGCCATCAGGGAGGATTGAGAGTTGGAAATGCTTTCCAGATTGTCCAGCCCCTGGGTAAGGGCCCAAGGTCAGGAGACATGAAGTAATTTGCTCAATGTCATAGAATCAATCAGCGTCAAGGTCAAGCTTCAGACCCAGGTCTTGGGGTTCCCAGGCCAGTGCGTCCAGGCTCGTGCATCTCCGTGACCTAACTGGATGGCACTCCCCGGCCTCCTGGGGGAAGGGCTACAGGGCTTGCTCTGCAGGGAGCAGGGCACTGGTGGTCCCCCCTTCTGCTCCTCTCTGTTGCTTCGCTGCCGTCAGCACGGCTGCCCTCTCACAGCTTTCCTCCTACATGACCTTTCCATTCACCTTTAGCCTCTACTTGGTCCAGATGCAACTCTTGGCTGAAGCTGGTATAACCGGTGCCATGGCCAGTGGCAGGACTGTCCTCGGTTGTTTATGTGGCGGGAAACCCTATTCCCTTGGCCCTGTAGGCTCTGCTCAAGGTGCCCCCTTCCCCACTCCACTGACCCCATTACTCCCCGTCAGACCCTCCCTTCTCTGCATCTGACAGCATCTGTGGTTACCCCCTGCCCACTGCTCTCCTTTCCCCCAGGAAGCTTCCCCATAAGCTGCAGGACAGTCCATCCTTTAAGCACAGACTTGGGCGTCATCTATTCAACAAACACTTTTCAGCTCCCCCTGATGTCCTTTTCCAAATTCCTACAGCAATTGTGATTTATGCCTCCTAACCCTCACTAAGGGATACAGCTTCTCCGGCTGTTTTCTGTCATTTAACATGGGGCTGTTTTGTTTCGCCAGCCAGATTATGAGCCCAGATCACGTGAATAACATTCTGGTCCCCCATCAGTACATATCCATGGACCGGCTGAAACAGAGCTTTTCACCTATTAACTTTTCAAATAGCAGATGACAAGATACGAACATGATCTTTAGTAGGTCAGGTGAGAGAAACGGGTGGTAGGTTAGTTTCACGTTCTGCTGTCCTTTGACTTCGAATGCCTCTCACCGTTGGATTTGGGAATATCAGTTCAGCCCCTTCTCCATGCCCTCCCTCCCCCAACCTTTCCATGAATTTCTAGGAATTATTCATCAGCCATACCCATTTCCAGCCTGGAGGTAGATGTCTTTTTTAGCCTCTGCTCTTACTGAAAGGAAGTCTCTCCTTTCCCGGCATCATATGGATTACTCCGGTCATAGTGTTTGATGTCACAAGCCCCAATCATAATTTCTGTGGCTGGAACTGGTCGTTGAGAGAAGTCACTCGGGCCCGTTGGAGAGCAGCCTTAACATTTTTTTCCAAGCAAAACCAAACCTGCTTTGACATCCAAGGCGGGTGCTGGGGAATATCAGTCTGAGAGGTTTCCGTTTTGATCAACAAGTTCTCCAAACTTCCTCCACTTTCTGCGATCTGACAGGTCCCTGCAAAACACAGCTCTGACCCTGTAGAGGCCTCAGAAAGACGATTGAACAAGAATGCCATGAAAGCTGGGTTTTAACTTCATAAGAATAACAGCTGGTGAGACTTGGATGGAAAACATCCTGGGAGCCCAGAGAAAGAAATCTTTCACAAACACGCACACACACCCTGCAAGGCTCTGGACCACATGCATCTTCATCTAATTAGAAGTGTACAAACCTCAAACATTTTTTTAAAAAGAGAGAAAAGTTGAAGCCGGTAGTGACTAAGGCTGAAAGGGAGAGGAGACCCAGGGCTCTCCCTGCGTTGCTCGTGGCCAGGCATCTTCTCCCATCTACCCTCACCCCAACTTTTCCCCCTCCTCTTCCAGACCCCTGAAGAAGGCATGTACCAGAGATGGCTGTCGTGGAGCATGAAGAAATAATTTCAAAAATCTTCAAAAGGCTGGCAGCATAAAAACCCCTGGCTCTGTCGTTTCTCTGTTTCTGCAAGCAGCAAAAGATCCATAATTCTCACACTTAATGTAATTCCAAGGCATCTAAAGTGATTTACAGTCGGTTTACTGAATACGTTCAGCTTTATTTAATGTAACAGTTATGGCACATAAAAAGTTTATTGAAAATCCTTTGGGAGTGAGATTGAGTAAAAAAGAGTCGTTGCTAATACCATTACAGGAACAGGAGCAAAGGATTTCAGCCTGTTTTCTCTCTGACCTTTGTGGTCCCAGGAACAAGGGTTATGGAGGGAAGGACACCTCTCTGCCATCACGCGAACTTGCACTGGGCCAGCTCCAGAGCTGTCATCTTGGCTGTTTCTGGATGGCTCTTTCTCAAGCTTGGCTGGCAAGGCGACTTGGATGGTAGCCCTCGGTTTAGATTACCCTGGAGCCTCTATTTTTATGCAAAATCCAGGTTCAGAAAGACCCGCTAAAGGAAAAAAGACAACATAATCATTTTTTCCCCTCTAATGCTGCCCTGTTCTCTGTTTTTTAATCAGCTCCACTCTCTGGTTGCGCCGCCTTCCCTGGAATTCGGTTCAGCCTCCCTGAGTACCCCGCAGCCATGGAGGGGAGGTGGAGGGACTTGAGCAAATAGTCTAAGACCCTTCGCAACAGTCAGGTTTGGTTACCACTCTGGAGATGAAAACACTGCTGTTTCCTGTGGTCCCCACGCTGTCTCCATCAGAAAGGAAATAATCTATTAAAAGAGTTCCTTTCACTCTTAAAATACTTGACATGTGCCCATATAACTTCCCATTGGCTGTAAAAGAAAATTAAGATTCAGAAGATAGCTAGGAAGGCAAACCCCCAAAGCCTGACTGCACGATGTCTGTGAATTCAGTGAATATTGCTTCTTGTCTCTGGTTGAATCATGTCATTTCCTGTGTCTGCTCCTGCCTGTGACTGCTTATATTTGGGAATTTGAAAAACCTCGGTGGCAATAGAGCAGATCTTAGTGTAGGTGAAGATCAGCACTGAGTCCTTCATTCATCGCTCTACTAAATGTGCACCTAACTTCTAGCCATAAGGCATTTCTTCATCTCTTTGGTAAAAGTAGTATTCTTGGGTCCTCTCTCTCTCTCTCTCTCTCTCTCTCTCTCTCTCACATACACACACACTTTGTGGCTTTTTGTATTTATCTCATTGTAGATTTCATGACAACTGAAGTTTTTCTCTTTCATACACACATTTACATAACAAAACGAAACATTTTCAATGAGTACCATTTCAAATTGAATTACCCACTTCCCTTTCTGCTTAAACAAAGTACTCTGCACTAAGAATATTTAAAGTTTTCCACGTTGTCTCAGAATCATTCAAGGGCAGTGGTTTTACTGAGTGATGATGCAATGATGCTTTCAGGATCTCTTGAAGCATCTTGTCTTGACTCCAAATGGCTTCTTTTGCCTTTGAGCTTCCATCGTGGTTTCACACACACACACACACACACACACACACACACACACACACACACACACACAGTATTTTTCAGTTTCTTACTTTTCTTGTTGCTTTTAGTTTTATTTTCCCTCTCACTTTCTGACATCTATACTGAGTCAGACACCATGTAATCACATTTAAAGCTTGGTTTTATGGTATGTACTTTAGTTTTTCAGAAGCATTTTTCTACTAGCCCCCTGATTCTCACCTGGGCTTCTAGTATTTATTGCCGCCAGTTAAGTATTCAGCCTATATGTGATATACATGAGGTATATATTGTGTATGTGGGGGCATCTGTTTACACATACGTGCATATACCTGAGAGTTAGTTTAAAAGTTAATTTACACAATTCCTTACAAAGATTGTATATGGGGTGCGGAGGAATACAACATTTCCCTCTTCTCTCGTCTCTGTTGGACAGGAATAACGCCAGAGTGACTTTTGTTCATTCTGTGAACTCTGAATATGGACTCTATCCAGACACCCAGGCCCTAGAACCTAACTTCCCAGCTGCCTTCACCTGTTCAGAATCCATTAGCGATTGAAAACATTCTCTCAATATGTTTCGACAGTCTAGCGATTCAGTTCTGTGTGGAGCTCTCTCCTTCATGAATCACACAATCACAGTTTGCCTCCCTTTTAGAAAGCACGTGCCCAGGACACACTTCTGGGCCTTGCTGTGAGCCTGGTAGGACACCTACCCTTCCTCAGATCACCTCCTTCTGCCTCCGCCTCAGAAGATAACTTTGTGAATACACAAGGGTAGAGTCAAGTTCATGGTAAGGTTTGTACCTTTCTACTCTATTATTTTCATACCAGTCTGTTCTTCAGGTATTGTAGTCACTGCTGTAAAAAAAAAAAAAAAAAAAACCAAACAAAAAACAACTCATTTTCCTCGCTGGAGGACCTTCCAGGATCTGAGGACACTTGGAGTGACAGGCTGGGATGTGGGGTTCTCAGCAGGCCCAGAACCCTGTGGGGTTCATCAGAAAATGTTTAACAGCTGGTCTCTGGTAGTAGCTGGCTCCTGAAGGCCACAGCGTTTTGCAAAGAGCTTTGACGTGTGTACCTAATCGAATCTCTAGCAAACAGCATGTAGGGTGGGTATGATCACATGTCACAGCTGCAGAAACGGATCCTTAGATAAGTGATTCAATCAATACTGCATAAGAAGTGGTGGGATTGGGGAGCCAGTAACTGCAAACTTTGTGCTGTTTCATTCCCTCTGGTTTGCAAAGCAAGGAAAGCCATCCAATCTACTTTGGGCAGCTCTTGGTGATACTGAAGTGGTGAATGTCTATAACTGATCCCTCTCTGCTGTCATGTCTCACATTCTACTCCCCGAAAGACCTTGCTCTCAATGAATACTACTAAAGAGTTATTTAATAATGGGTGTTGCCAACAGTCCCAAGGGTATTTTATTTTAATCAGAAACCTCTTAAAAACCCCGAAGACTTCAAGATTGAAGCAAGTAAAGTCCTGGTGGCAGACAGGGTAGAAGAAAAAAAAGGGGAGAGAAGGCATTGGTCAGTACCAGTGACACCAGCATCTTGCTAGTGGCAACTTCCTTGTAAGCGTAGCTTGATGTCACCAACTGGCCTGACACATTTGTCTAAGGCCTTTCCGGTCAGGGTAGTTGGATCAGTAGCCACGAGAGGGCAGCAGAGGGCTGGAACCACTGGTTAGCATACAAAGTACACGTATTTCTCAGGATAAGGCGAAAGCGCAGTCCAGAGAGACCCAACAGGATTGCCATATGTAGTGAATACCGTGAAGCTTCTTCAGGCCCAAAGCGTCCACGCCGCAAGGGCTGGGAACACTGGCTGCTGACAGCTCACAGCTGCGTAGTCGCTGAGAATTGCCCTGGGCAGCAGGGAATTGCTTCGCTCATGTTATGCCTTCTCCACGGGGACGAGTAGTGATTGTCTAGTGCAGGGATGGAAAGGTCTGGCCACCTTGCCTCAGTGTGGGACAACTGTCCAAGATCCTGGCTCCAGGACTGGGTGAGGCCTCCACTACAGATCAGTTTTCCCCTCTGTCCCGGCTTCCTTACAGGGGCGTCTCCAGAGACCACGTCTTCATAAATACATAGTCCTTAGAGGTGGTTTCCAGGGAGCCCCATCTATGGTATTCAACATCCTGGTATCAAGAAGACCAACGGTTGGGCTTCCCTGGTGGCACAGTGGGTAAGAATCCGCCTGCCAATGCAGGGGACACGGGTTCGAGCCCTGGTCTGGGAAGATCCCACATGCCACGGAGCAACTAAGCCCGTGTGCCACAACTACTGGGCCTGCGCTCTAGAGCCTGTGAGTCACAACTACGGAGCCTGTGCTCTAGAGCCCGCGAGCCACATGACTGAGCCCGCAGGCCTTGAGCCCATGCTCCGCAACAAGAGAAGCCACTGCAACAAGAAGCCCGCGCACCGCAAGGAAGAGTAGCCCCGCTCACCACAACTAGAGAAAGTCCGCGCGCAGCAATGAGGACCCAACGCAGCCAAAAATAAATAAATTAAATAAATAAGTTTAAAAAACCCCAAAACAACAGAAGGCCAATGGTTAACCCAGCAGAGAAGGGAGTGGATTAGCATTCAGTCTGGAGCACTCATGAAACACAGCAGGGAGTCCAAGGTCAGGGCTGGAGGCAGATGCATGAAGGAAGAGATAGGGCTCGGATCAAGCAGGAGGAACTGGGATGCAACTAGAACCCAGTCCAACATCCAGTGGAACTGGGACCACAAACGCCAGAGCCCAGAGGAGCAGAGTGGACCAAGGATGGACGTCACACTCCTTCGATAACACCTAAGCGGACCTTGTTATTTTCCACCGGAGCAGACGCAAGCGTGGTCGGCTGGCAAGGTCTTCTCGTGTGCACTCCTGCCCACGCTCAGCTCCCAGCACCGAGCAGCCAGCAGCACCCACGCTTCCAGGCCCCACCCAAGCACTGTGTGTGCTTGCACTGACCGTGGTTGCACTGATTACTCTGGGGCGATCCCGGGACCCCTAAGCTAGGATCACACAGCACATTCAGACGTGCCCAGAAACACCGTTTCCTGTGAAGATGTGGCCAAGGAGACTGGCGAAAAATAGAGTTTCTTAGCTTTTAAGATCCCTCTTCAATTTCCCTGAAATTCTTTTAAACCCTGGGGCATGTAGGCCATTGCCTGTTTTCAAGTTCGTGGTAGGATTATCCCACCTAAATAATAGAGGGGCCAGGCCTTTCTAGCTTTGGCTGAGCCCCCTTCATGAAGCCTCCTATTGTTAGAGAAACAGACTCTGGGGATTGAATGCAGCAAATTCAGCTTTGAGGAGCGTGTACCAGAGTCCGGGGCTTCCGCAGGGAGGTGACTGAACGGCCCAAGGATTAATGTACTATTATTACATTACTCTTTAAGCTTCAAAGGTCTGCCAGGAGTGCTAAGCTCACTATCTAGTCCATGACATTTTAAGAACAAATAATACATTAATATATTTAATTTGAGAATAAACACATCCATTACAGGCAAGGGATTTGGTCTATGCCGATAAGGCTCCAAATGACCTTTCCAGAGCGATCCCAGCACGCAGAGCCGAAAAGGGACGTGTTCCAAAAACCCTTTCATATCTATTCGGCTGCAATGTGTGGGCCTCAGTGCAGGTCTGGCCCGTGTGGTGCTGCAGCTACCGCGGTCTTCAGAGATGGGAGCTTTTGCTATAATTACCCCCTTTGACACTAATTTGCAGGAACACTCAGTCTTGTTGCCTCAAATTAATCAATTAAGTGTCAAACCACAAAATGTTGGAGATTTCGGTTTGGATTTATTATCTTGGCAGACACTTCCTCCTTCAGCCCCTTGGCTTCTTTTCTCCTTCTCCCTTGCAGGGGAGCTGGCTTTGCAAAATGACCAGTCACGCATTGCTTATTTCTGGACTATTAGCAAAACAGTTGAAGTTGCATAAGCCTGGTGCCCAGGACTGGAGCAGCCCTGCCTGAGGTTGACGGCTTGGAGAGCGTTCAGGCGAAGTTGTGTATCTGTGAGGTTTTTTAATTTATTTTGATGAGTTACTTTTTTTTATTGGGGTATAGTTGCTTTACAATGTTGTGCTTGTTAGTTTCTGCTGTACAGCCAAGTGAATCAGCTATACGTATACATATATCCCCTCCCTCTCACCCTCCCCCCATCCCACCCCTCTAGGTCACCACAGAGCACCAAGCTGAGCTCCCTGTGCTATGAGGCAGGTTTCATGCCTTTCCTGGGCTTCAATTAGCACAGCACAGAGTTGAGGAGCTAGCATCTTCCTCTGTGCTTGCTAAGCCCAGCCATTTTAGAGCCCACGTTAATTGATGGAAAGCCTTGTTTACCGTGACGTCACTCTCCCAAGGTGAGCCAGGGACAGGCAGGTGTTTCCAGAGCGCCCTGCTCAGAACGTCTGTTTTCTCCAGGGTCCTTGGCTCCCCTCTAGCTGCGTCTGGACTTGCTGTCACTGTGGGCTCCAGGGGGACCTGGCGCTGGCGGAGCAAACTGCCGAGGCGCCTGGACCAGGGCTCTGGGTCTGGCTGCCTGTGTATCCAGTGGGTTCCACTGACATCACCCCGAGAACAGATCACTTCCACTCCAGCCCACTCTCACCATCTGTCTCAGCTCAACCACATAAATGAGCTCACCCTCCAATCTCAGATAGGCACCACCAAAATCATGAGAATAATTCTACTCGGTGATGAAAAATCCAAGGTAAGTAAGGCATGGTCCCAGTATTTCAGGAATGTATCGTCTTATTGAAGAAGCAGAGATTTATGTATGTAGCAATCAAAAAAAGTAACACAGGGCAAGGCGCATATATTCAACGGCTGAGCTGTGTGCTCTGCCTATGTAGGGCTCATGGATCAGTGATCAGCCTGGTCAGAACTACCTTGCTGCTTTCTTGGAGATTATAGGTCCTTTTTAGATTGATAGGTGGGCAGGCCATTCCTGTGGTTCCGAAGTCTGGGGATTAGAGCCTATCCACAGTGAGTTACATCCTTTTTAAACTTTGTGGAGTTAAAATGTTCTTTCTTTGTGATATAGTGGTGACAGTCGATGGTCATCTTTTTGAAGTCTAAATTTTGCGAAATAGAAAAGTTGACTGTACTATGTTAGGTGCAAAAGATTTTATTGGTTTCGTGTTTTATGTTAACGTTTTACTTCTCCATGAAATCCCAAACTCTGAATCCCCAAATCTACAGCCCCCAAATCTGTCTTAATCTCATTTTACTGCTTCCGTGTTATAGTGGAGGACATGACACAGAGAAGGCAGAGCACTTGCCTGGTGCCCACCACGAACTCTTTCATCCTATGCCCCTGGGGTCCTCACAAAGTTGAGGACAGTCGGCGCCTCATTTCTAATGGTACCACACTTTGGTCACTCTGTGTATTCCAGGCTACCAGCCTGCACTGATATTCCAGTGAAAACACTAGAAGGATTGTAGAAATTTTCCACCTGGAAGAGACCTTAGGTAATGAGTCTAACGCCTTCATTTCAGAGCAGAGGAAATTGAGGCTCAGAAAGGGGAAAGGCTTCCCCAAGAGCAATGGTCACCCCCCTCTACTTGGGGTTCAATGTCCATCATCCAGTGCATTGCTCTTGCCAGCAGCCCTCCTGAGTCCTAGATGCCAGACCCTTGGGACTGCTTTCCTTCCCCTTGGACCATGAGCTTCCTCTCTCACTAACTAATCCTGTGATCAGATGTGGGTGATTCCCAAAAAGCCCCTTTGGGGTCCCACCGGTCCAAGTCAGAAGACTCAGATTACGGTTGGGTATTGCAAAGGCCTGGGTTTGGAGTCAGAGAGATCTGTATGCAAATTTCACAGCTTGGGCAAGTAGCTGAATCTCCATATAGCCATTGACCCATCCTTGAAATACGGACACGAAACTCACCTGGCAAGCAGTTTTCAGCACCCACGTGATCATGTATGAAAAACAAGTAGAGCAGGTATGAGAAGTCGAAGTTCTTCTCCCCAGCTTCCCTGAGCCTGTGTTGCTCTTCCTTAGGCTGAGAAACTGGTGGCAGACGGAGGGCACAAGTCGCACCGTACAGGTCTCAGTGTTGACCTTGCAAGTTTCTCCGCAAGATTAACCAGCCACGGTACCTGGAAGCCCTCAAATATCCTCCTCGTTTAAAGAGTAATGGAAAAACCAAAGCAAGGTGGACCGTATCCTTTAATCTTCACCCAGTGTTGGGTTGCCTAATTCTCATTATCTTACCTGTGTTTTAATGAAGCCTTGAGGAAGTCTTTATTTATTTATTTATTTATTATTTAATTGAAGTATAATTGATTTACAAGGTTGTGTTAGTTTCAGGTGTATAACGCAGTGATTCAGTTATACATATATATGTATATATATTCTTTTTCAGATGCTTTTCCATTATAGGTTATTATAAAATATTGAATATAGTCCCCTGTGCTATACAGTAGGTCCTTGTTGTTTGTCTATTTTATATACAGTAGTATGTATATATTAATTCCAAGCTCCTAATTTATCCCTCCCCCCGCAACCCTTTCCCCTTTGGTAACCGTAAGTTTGCTTTCTATGTGGGTCTGTTTCTGTGTAAGTATATATAAGTTCATTTGTAGCATGGTTTTTTAGATTCCACATATAAGCTATATCATATGTTGCATGCCTTTCTCTGTCTGACTTACTTCACTTAGTAGGAAGTCTTTTCTTAGAGCGGGATAAGAAATTCCCTCTGACTTCCTAAGCAGCTCGCTGGCCTCATGTGGCTTTGCAATCCAAGCCTCGCAGGAGCCCTGTGACCTTGGAGTATCCACGAGCCTAGAGGAGAAGGAATGGGCCAATTGAGTCAAGGTCCTTTGGCCAGTCTGGTCTTATATGTCTGCCCATTGAAAACTCAACCTTCTGTTCTTTTCTCAGCCCTTTAGATTCCTTCACTTCAAATTTCCCTTAACACATATAAAACATGCCAAAAAAAAAAAAAAAAATCCCTGGACACCAGTGTGCCTCTCCTCCAAGGAGGCTTGGGTGGGTGAGTCACTCTGCCTATTACCTTGTCCATCTGCCTGCCTGCAAGTCTCATCATCAGGGCTTTTGTTTCCTCAAGCGATGATTTATGCCGGTGGACCCCGGGCAGGGAAAAGTCGAGTATCAATTCCGCTGGGTTACCGTGTTAAATGACCAAATGCACGGATGGTTATTGCTGCCTCGGGAGCAGTGAAAGCCCTTCGACTCCTGACACCGCTGTCCCCCCACTCTGTTGACGCTCAGTTAAAAATGTAAATAACAAGACTGCACTTTGGAGAGAGTCAGCTCAGGAGGGCGGGGGGAAAATTGCAAAAGCGAAGTTTATTGATCCCCCGGTCAAGATTGATGGCACAATAAGAGCGGCGGGCGAAGAGTGATTTTGCTTTTGAAAACGTTGATGAATAAGCACTCAGGGGCAACAAACAGCCGGTCCCACAGAGTGATGGACGGTGCAGGGGGAGCAAGATGCATTTTTATAAATGGGTGAAAGGAGAGAAGACTTATTAAAAAAATGAATGACCACATGTGGCAGGGATATGCCAGTAGGGAGAAGAAAGCCATTGATTTATGTGTACTACTGGCATTTGAAAATTCAATAAAAAACATTGACAAATGAGACACAAACCTGGCCATAGGACAGCGCTGGGCCTGGGGTGGAGAAACAAAATGCCAAGGTCAGGGAGAAGGAACAGAAGAATATGCTTATGTTGGAAAGCCGTTATGCTAACTCATCCACCTACAGACATTAAGAAAAATCCTTCTGTGATCAGTGCCCGGCCCTCTGAGTCTGCAGGGCAGGGCAGGCAAGGGGAGGGGGAGGGTAGGCGGATGGTGGGGCTAGGGGGCCCCCTCTCCTCCTGCGGCCTGAACAGACACTGTTTCTCACTGGCCACTGGGTGGCTGGCTTCCTTGGGCCTCCTTGCCCTGCTGCCAGAGGCCGGAATAAAAGCACCCTCACAGCTAGGGAAATTTTCCTATTCTGTCAGGGGCTATTCCTTCCTGGGGTCCCGTTGCCAGCACTTTACCTGCACTGCCTTTGTTTTTTATTCACCACCATTTGTGTAATGTTGTCAATCCCCATGTGGTGGATCCTCTGGTCCCTGAGGACAGGCCTGTTTTAGGGCTCAGTAACACTCCTGGGATCTTGCAAATGAGTAAATGGGTGTGACGGGCCACCTCTTTGACTTAGGCACTCAGGGGTCTTCCTCTTCCTTTCTCCACTCCCTACTCAGTCCTAAGGCTTTTTCCTGAAATATCTTCCCTTTGATCCCATCCAATCACCCATCCATTCATCCATCCATCCATCCATCCATCCATCCATCCAACCATCCACCCACCCATCCATTCATCCATCTACCCATCCATCCATCTATCTATCCATCCACCCATCCATTCACCCAACCATCCACCCATCCATCCATCCATCCATCCACCCATCCACTCTCCCGTCTATCCATCCACCCACACATCCATCCATCCACCCATCCATCCATCCATCCATCCATCCATCCATCCATCCATCCAGTCTGTGTGAAGGAGGGGCTCTGCATTTGGCAGTGTGCCAGGTGGAAAGTATAGACATAATCTTTGACTTAATAGTTTGGGCAGAATCTTCTGTTGAGCATCCCTTCTCTTGGGAAACAATGGATACAGAGCTCTTAGCACCCATTACTCTTCCCAATCACAGAGGTTCTCAAATGTCACACTGATGGCTGCCTTTCCAAGAAGTCTCTCTGTGGGCCAAGCTGAGCTGCCCTGGGGCTTCTGGGTTTGCTTTGCTTCAAGCCACCCTTGGCCATATTGTATTCACGCCTTTTCTTGCCTCTCTCAACTTACCGCCCACAGTTACTCAGCTAAAGAAGAACACTGGAAACAGAGCAAACCTGAAACAACGCTCCCTGACTGCCTGGTTATGTGGGAGCACACACACATATACACACAAACACACACAGACACACAGACACACAAACACAGATACACATAAACACGTACACACAAACACATACACACACAAACACAGACACATATACAAACAGACACACACACATACGTGCACACAGGCCCTCCCCCTTGACCGCAGCACCCTGAAAGAGCTGGCCTTTGACCTGGGGCCTGCGTGGCCTCGTGGTTCCCATGGACACTGCTCCCACCCCTCTGCCTTTCACCTCAGCTTCCTGGGGATCCACACGCTGACAGTGTGACTCTGTGATTTTAACCTTTCAGCCACTTAACACGTTCCCTTCTCGAGGGCTGGTGGCCTGTCAATGAGGCTCTTTGCTCCGTTGCCACTCCTGCCGCAGTCCCCCACGGGCCTCCTATGACATCTTCTCCAAATGCTACAAGGAGGGGGGGGCTCAAACATAAATCCTTTCTAACATCCTCTTGGAAACATCTGGAGCAGCAGCTGCTTCCAGGGGCTTGTCCAGGGGCCTGCGCCAAGTGCATGGAAGGACGATGGGCCCAGCTGTGGGTCCCTGATGTCTTCTTTGGATTTCCACAGGTCTCCACAGGCCTCCAGGAGTTCACTGAAGTTTCAAGTTTGAACATTTTATTAACTTATACAATGCAACTATGTCTTCTTTTCTCTGCTCTGCTTTTCCCGTTGGCCTTAGTTCCTAGTGGCACATACAGGTAATAAAGAGCTGTGGGCTGGGATGATGCCGTGGACAGATCGTGAGAGCCAGCCCCAGGTTTCACCAGCCTCCTTGTGGATTCCTAGCCCACGGTTTGAAGAAGGCTTTCGTAAATCTGTTCTTGTCCATTTAATGACCACAGGCATAGCTATCAGAATCATCTCTTACCAATTCTTTGAGAAAACTCACATTAATCACCTTGGGGGAGCCACTTAGCTAGGCCAGTGAATGCCACAGGGATCCTGCCTTCCCAGATTCACGGGGTGGGGCTGGGGGATTAGAGAATCTTACACATACAAGCAAATGACTGCATTTCACTGATACATCTCACAGGGCATAGAACAGGGTTGGCATCTGGCAGTCACTCAACAAACATATGTTGAATCAGTGAATGAATACAATGCATTAAGAGCTACGATAGAGAAATGGAAGTGTGCCCTGGAGATATGGAAGCTTCATTTTGTGTCTGAGAATTAAGAAAGGCTTAACAGGGGAGATGGCATTTGAATTTCACTTGGAAGCATGAATAAGAATTCAGAGAATGGGGCTTCCCTGGTGGCGCAGTGGTTGAGAGTCCGCCTGCTGATGCAGAGGACACGGGTTCGTGCCCCGGTCCGGGAAGATCCCACATGCCGCGGAGCGGCTGGGCCCGTGAGCCATGGCCGCTGAGCCTGAGCGTCCAGAGCCTGTGCTCCGCAACGGGAGAGGCCACAACAGTGAGAGGCCCGCGTAACACAAAAAAAAAAAAAAAAAATTCAGAGAATGAAGCAAAATCCCTCGGGTTAAAGTAAAGGATGGAGTGAACGGGTCACATTGGAGTCAGTCAGACCAGTTCATAGGGAGCCGAGCTAGTTCAGGTGAGTGACAGGGAGTGATTTAACCTAAAAGTAATCATCACTGACGTTTCTTGGAGCACTTACCCTGTGCCAAGTGTTTTCACACTGGCCATGCGGTATACTTTCAGCGATGTTCTCATTTGATCTTTATGACCTTATTTTTACAGACGAGGACACTGAGATTCAGAAAGACTCATGAGAGAGGCATGGACATATAGACACTACCAAACGTAAAATAGATAGCTAGTAGGAAGCAGCCGCATAGCACAGGGAGATCAGCTTGGTGCTTTGTGTCCACCTAGAGGGGTGGGATAGGGAGGGTGGGAGGGAGACGCAAAAGGAAGGAGATATGGGGATATATATATACGTATAGCTGATTCACTTTGTTATAAAGCAGAAATTAACACATCATTGTAAAGCAATTATACTCCAATAAAGATGTTAAAAAAAAAAAGACTTGGCCACCTCCTGTGGGTCCTCAGATGGTGAGCTAAGTGCTGAAACCCAGGTCAGTCTGACCCAAAGTGCGTGATGTTAAGCGCCAGGCCGTAGGGAGTTTCCAGAAATCCTGATCCTTGAGAAGACGCTGACTCAAAGCTGGCAGGCTGCCTGGTCCCTAGCAGTTAGTCAACATTGCGTGGACGAGTCAGTAGTGACCTGGGCCTGGGAGACCGAGGGGCTTGGCTCTTTTCCTTGAACTATACCCCCAGGAAGGAGGTAAGGGAAGTGTGCCGGGAATCTCGCTGGGCATTAAAGTGAGTGTAAACCCTTCACAAATTGACTTTTAGTCACAGAAAATAATCGTTTGTCACAAAACATCGGAGCTGGCAAGTACTCAGATAACCTCCTCAGAGGTTCTCAAAAGTGCTTTCTGTTTCCCCAGGGAAATTCCTTTCTCCAGACACCATCCACAGCTCTCCCAGGAGGACGGACGGAGAAAAAATGAGGCTGCTCTGTCTGGATAGAGTTGGGAGTGGGGATGCTGGAAGGTTCAAGCCCCAACATTCAGCGTCCTCACGTCCCCACGGTAGGGGCTGATGTGCCCTGACGGACTCTTAGGGCAACTGGAACATCATCTGAAACCCCTGAAGGAGGTCAAGAGGTGAGGAGAAACCTCTGGGGAGGGAAGTGGGCAGTGGCCAGCACACAGCTGGGGCCACGCGCCGCCCCGAGTCACCTACAGCTCTTGAGCCTCGTGGCCCACGATCATTTTAGGCAAATTAAATAAGCACATAGGAGAAGGTACACTTGAGCAGTTTCCAGGGATTTGCTGCCCGGTTGGCTTGGGGGACATAAGTGATAAGGGTCTCCTAGTAACTGAATCCATTATTTTCCTGCATCCTCTCCGATTCCAGCCGCTGCCCAGTTAGGCACCGAGTGGGGAGCTGCTCAGGGCTGCGGTGCAGGGATTCTCTCCTGGCAGGTGTCCAGGGACCCTGGGGAGCCTCTTTAAGAGCAATAGAAGCGGCTTTGTGTCTTTGTTTCCTCCAGTCTAGATACATTGCTAAGAGTGAAAGCTTGCATTTGCTGACTGAATAATAACAGTTTGTCCTCCTTGAAGGTACTGCTTGCCGTGAGGCTCCCATCTGTTTTGCTAAGACAGCTACTCCAATTTTAGGTATTTTCTTCCCTAAACCTCTTTTTTTCTTTTTCAGTGAGGCCACACCCTTTGTTCACATAGACACAGATGGGACCAGGGCGGGGAAGGGGAAGGGGACGAGGCCGGGACACGACACGCCCCACCACTTTGAGCATCTCTGCTCCAGGAGCCTTGAGGCAGTGACCCAATCCCCATCTGCTTCCTGCAGGGCCAATGAAGGGTAAGGGTCAATAACACGTCTTTCGTGAGGATGTTAATAATGCCCGTTTCTTACCAATCTTACTTCTCCTAAGTGGCAATGCAGGCAACTGGCCCACAGCTGTCCTGGCTATGAGCTTGACTAGCCCGGGGCTGCCTTGGCATCTGGCCCCAAGTGGGCACTTCCAGCCTGGACAGAGGGAAGGAAGGCCAGGTCCCAGTGTCCTGAGAACATTAAAGGAGGGCGTGGGGCAGGGGTGGGAGGTGGAGGCCCCTGCTTACTACCTTGGCCATTTCCGGGGAGACAGCTCCTGGTGGCCCGAGCAGCTGGTGTGCCAGGAGGTGCTATGCAAACTGCTTTTAGGCAAACTTGCCTCTTCTCCCAGGCAGGGGTGGAAATTCTCTTCCTGTGGAAGCAGATCGTCCATCTGTCCAGGCCAACTCTGTGGCCTAAGCGCTGTGCGGCCTCCAGAGCATCTCTGAGCCTGGGTTTCCTCGTCTGGAAAGAGGGGATAATAACACTCACCTCACAAAACGTTGTAGGGATTGTAGGTCATTCGTGACTGTGAAGTTCTGTGAGAGCTATAATGCACCGTATAAATGAAAAATTATTTCCTGGAGCCCTTGAGGCAAAGAAGAGGTTTCCCTCTCATGAACTCGTGGTGTGGAAAAACCACCATCAGGCCATTTGTAGGAGAGCTCAGGGCCGGGGTTCTGGAGGGGCAGGCAAGGGCAAAGAGGAGTAATACGACAGGTGCATGCTTGCTCTGGGTTTGTCTTTTCTCTGCTGTTTCTGGATAGGTGGCCGGGGCATCTCCTTCCACACTCCATGACTCACCAAGTGGAAAATGGGCAGAGTCCCTGTCTTCATCTTATCCAAAGCTTTTGACTCTTTCCCAGGATGTGGGCTCACAGTTAGATGTGGTAGGTGGAGCCAGTCTGGTTTAACTTAGTCCCTTTCTGGTCTGATCACTTTGCTGGCAGAGGGTCGGCTGTTGTCGTTCACAACCTTCTCACTCAGGGCAGCTGCGGTCCTTGGATTCCCTCAGAGCCGAGAAAGTGGTGGGACAAAGACAGAGGGACAGACAGACAGACAGATTGAGGTTGCAAAGTTCTGGTAAGTGAGTCTGGAAAAAGAGATCTCCCTTCACTGCTTGGGGAGGTGGCTATGACAGTGAGGTCATATGTATATTAGTGAAAATGAAAATGAGGTCATGTTGATATGTGCGTTTCACGGCTGTGATTTCTGAAGACAACAGCCAGAGAATCAGACTCACGTTGTCTGCTCCCCACTGTTGGGCTGAGAATACAGAGGAAGAGCCAGTAACACCAGGGAGATCACAGCCACGGCCAAAGCTGTTTCCCGACACCCTGTTTGCCTGTGTTTTTTTTTTCACGACTACTTGCCATCATCTTGGCCAATAGTAGGTCAGGATATAAAGTTTGAGGGTTGGATAGGTAAGCATTGCCCATTTTCTTACGTATACCATGAAGTACCAACTTCAGACATCAAGTGAAATAAAGAGAAAATATAGGATCTTACGTCCTGTGATATAAAATGTTTATTAACTGGGATATAAATGGTATTTATTTGTTGGCAAACCTAACCTACAGGAAAACGAAGACCTAGCGCTGAATTCCATTTGCTAAAAACATACTCTTTCTTCTTGATGGGGGTGAGCAGAAGATAGAGAAAGCACGGAGACTGTTAATGAAACATTTTCCTTCAGGTTTAGCTCCTGGCTTCAGCTCTAGCTGCTGGCTTCAGCTCGCGGCAGCTGAAATCCCGGTTCCACTACTTATTTCCCATGTGTCTCAGGACAAGGTACTTAGCCTCCATTTCCCCCTCTTTCCTCCTTTATAAACTGGAGATAATAGTAAAAATCATTCTCTCTTGTTATGAATATTAAATGAGTTAATACAAGTAAATTACTAGAACAATGCTTGGTTTGTGGTAAACATTCAACCAACGGGAGCTACTGATATGATTTCAATGGAAAGTTGCACTTGACTGGGAGCCCCGTGAAGGCAGGGGCATGACTGCATGTCTCACCACCTCGATGTTTAGCAGAGTGCTTGGAGCCCAACAGACCCCTAATAACTATTTGTTGACGGAACAATGGGAAGAGTCTGGCCATGGAAGTTGTCTAAACGGTAGAGTTCAGAAAGTGTTGAAAGGCGTAATTTGGGATTGTGAGGATAAAGTGAGCAGCTTCCACACCCCAGCAATGACTGAGATGACACAGAGAGACCCTGGCATTGTGAGTCTGAGGCTCAGACCAAGCAGACCAACACCTGATTTTCAGCATGGCGGCGTCTAAAGGCTAGTGAAGGGTAGAATCGTCTATAACCAGTTGGAGAGTCGAGTCGTACACAAAAATGCTAACAGTGACATCGAGGGTCCACAGCGCATATCCCCAGGAACCAGTACTCCCCCTCCAATTCCAGCTTGCAGTATTTCTAGTCGTGTTGTTTGGGTGAGGACCAGTGGTCAGGGGTACAGGGACTGCCATGGGGTCGTGGGGTGATGGGAGATGAAGGGTCTCTTTCTCCAAGGCAGCTGGGCTTCTTTTAATGGGCAAGGTCAGCAGTGAAATGACCAGGAAGAGAAATTGCTGTCATTATGCATCAGTGACAATCTTCTATCAATGATTCCCCCTGTACCGTTCCCTTTTGCCACGGGCTGAAGCAAACATGGCCCTAATCAGTTTTACATCTCCGTTTAATTTTATTGGAAAGAAGAGCTGGCAATGCATCACAGAGGCCGGGTGTGACACGAAAGGTGACCCCCTGCCAACTTAATGGCACAATACATAACCCTTAATGAAGTTGCTATCTTGTCCCTCTTTGGCTGTCTCAGCCCCGTGATTTACGATGGCATCATTTTGCTTTGCCCTCTTTTCATTTCAGCTTTGACAAAGTGGATGGAACAATTATCTTCGTTATCGGCCAGAGCAGTAGAAATGTGATAGCTGGGAGATTTCTGCGGGTGGAAGGCAGAACCAAATGGTGGAATCAAAACCAATGGTGAAATGTGCTGAGGAACTTTGTTTTCTCCTCTTCCCTTCTTCCTGTGACTGTGGGTTCTTGAAGATGGATGGTGTATCCCAGAGAGCGGTGTGAGTCCTGTATCACTGTGGCAAGAAGTAAGTTCAGGAGACAGGGAGGCTGCAGATAGAACAGAGCTTGGAATTCTGCAGTTTGTTTTCTTTGAGCTCCTTATATTTTTTTAAATTTTAAAATTTTTTTGTTTTTCGGTACGCGGGCCTCTCACTGTTGTGGCCTCTCCCATTGCAGAGCACAGGCTTTGGACGCGCAGGCTCAGTGGCCATGGCTCACGGGCCCAGCCGCTCCGCGGCATGTGGGATCTTCCCGGACCGGGGCATGAACCCGTATCCCCTGCATCGGCAGGCAGACTCTCAACCACTGCGCCACCAGGGAAGCCTGAGCTTTTTGTTTTTCCGTGCACACCCAGGCCAAGTTCTCGCTATCACAGCTTTATCTCCCATCCATTTGCAGGAATGGAACATAGATTTTTCTATTTTATAAATGATACCCTGCATTTATTTTGTCTAATTAAATATTGTTTATTCATTCACTACTCAATCAACATTTGTTGGGTGCCTCCTAGATATTAAACAAAATTAGGTGCTGTGGAAAGACAGAGAAGGAATAGTGATGGATTTAATCCTCGAGAAATGGTATATTGGACCAATAGAAATAAGACATGAATATAAGTGAAGGTAACATAAGATGGGAAGGGATTTGCATATCAAGAGCTGAAGGCAGAGGGTCCTGGGGTTGTTCACAGGAAGGAAAATTTATTTCCAAAATGAGAGCTGGACCTTAAAAGGGGAACAGGATGTGGACAGATAAAAATGAGATGCATTTGTATCTATCATCTTTTTTAAACATCCTTACTGGAGAATAATTGCTTTACAATGGTGTGTTAGTTTCTGCTGTATAACAAGGTAAACCAGCTTTGTGTATAAATATATCCCCATATCCCCTCCCTCTTGAGCCTCCCTCCCACCCTCCCCATCCCACCCCTCTAGGTGGTCCCAGAGCACTGAGCTGATCTCCCTGTGCTATGCGGCTGCTTCCCACTAGCTATCTATTTTACATTTGGTAGTGTATATATGTCAATGCCACTCTCTCACTTCGCCCCAGCTTACCCTTCTCCCTCCCTGTGTCCTCAAGTCCATTCTCTACGTCTGTGTCTTTATTCCTCTCCTGCCCCTAGGTTTGTCAGAGCCATTTGTTTTTTAGATTCCATATATATGTGTTAGCATATGGTATTTGGTTTTCTCTTTCTGACTTACTTCACTCTGTATGACAGACTCTAGGTCCTTCCACCTAACTTCAAATAACTCAATCTCGTTTCTTTTCATGGCTGAGTAAATATTCCATTGTATATATGTACCACATCTTCTTTATCCATTCATCTGTTGATAATCATCTTATAGACAATGTAGATATAAAAATAAGGAGGAGGGTAGATAAACAGACCAGATTTTGGTAGCAGTTTCATGTTATTCTGCCAAAAAAGATAGGAGAGGCTTTGGGTCAGGGCAGTCATCAATCAGTGTTTCAGTTTGTGTCTCCAGATATCCAATTGGAGACAAGAATATAGTGTTTTGTTGAAGAACAAAGAAATTTACTTATAATAGCAACTTCTGATGGTCTGTGAGAAGGAAGTTAGTCAAGGCTGGGGTGAAAATAGAGGCTGTGTCTCAGTTGTCTTGATGTCCTCCTTGTCCTCCATCCCAGTTCATGGGCTGAACGTCCATGTTGGGAACTTAGGCCCTGGTGTCCTTTGCTGGTGGAGGCTTATGGATTGTACACTCTTACATTGACTAGGTAACTTTGTCTCTGGGCACCATATTTTTCAGATAGATAAGTTTGCAAAATCCACTCCGAAAGCATTTCTTTCCATTGTATCTGACTCAGAGAGAATTGCAATTAGTTTTCACGTACTTATGGGTTCTATGAAGTCCAAAGATAATTGGTTGGAGGTTCTTTAATCAATGAGACTCTCTTGGCAAATACCACCTAAATGAGGCCTGTGCTATTAATGGGATTGTTGAAATAGTGACAGTTTTTCCCCAGCCTTCTTCTCAGGTAGATGGAGAGCTGTAATGCTGACATGGTTAACTGGGGTCTAAAGTAGATCCTTCATATCAATCTGCATGTAAGTAAATTTAAAAATAAATATGTCATATAAATTGACATATGTGTATACAGGGAGCCCATCTCCGGAAAATTCAATATACAATCCATTTCATCTCTGCCTCTCATTCTGTTCAGTGTTTAGAGAGTGAGGGGAGCAGGGGGAGAGGCGGTTCTGCATCCTGACTCTATTTTCTAAAAGTAGCACATATTCGATACTTAACTTTCAGCTAGTTCGTTGACATGATGGTTGGTTAAGTCTGTAGTTAAAAATATGCAAGGATGCAGCATGAAAACATGGCTAACACCATTCCAAATGCAATGCAAATCTCCACGGTCAGACTGCAAAGCACACAGAAGGGGGTACAAGAGTGGCATTTTGTTCTTCTCTTGTTCCCACGTCCAACCACGGAGGCAGGCTTCCTTCCCACCCACCTGCCCTGCCCAACGAGGTGTATCCATCGCATCATGACGTCATTTGCCTGTGATGTCAAAACCGGCCTCACTTTTGTCCCTCATGGGTGCTGTGCGGGACGGAGAGATTTGAAAAACAGGAGGAATATCAACCCATCAACCAGGGCTGTTTGTTTTTGTATTCCCTTGGTGCAGTCTCCACGGGGAGGTGGAGGTCCCTTTCCCCCCGCCCTTCTCTTTACTGCTGTCAGGTGGGGGAGGGGAAGGGCCCTGGTGACCCAGAATACAAGCTTGTCTGTCATGGGCAGCGCTACATGCCCGAAGACCACCCAGGGGCTCCCCCTGAGCGTGCGGTAGAGGGTGATGGGATAATCTTTGGGAAAGAAAACCAGACATTTTTTGGCTGGAGTTGGGGAAAAAGGGAGGTGGGGCTGGGACCCCGCTGTTACTTCCTTTGATCTCAGTACATTGGAAACGTCTTTCCCCTGATTCCTGCTGATATTTCCTGATGGAAATTTCTTCCATTGACAGAGATACAGATGGAGTTTAGCGACGTGGGACTGCAGACACACTCTGGGATAATGAAAAAATGCCCAAGGTAGCCATATGCTCCATGGCCATTTGTTAGAAGGCACTCCAGTTGGGTGAATACATAATAGCATTTTTGACAGCATTGACTAAGGGATCTCCTCAGTATTTCTATGTCTTTTTGCATTTGTTGGTCTAACATGTGTAAATTTTGAAATGTTAGTCCTGTTTGTTAACATTCTTTATGCAGCGTTCTTTCCTCCAATCCCCAGATTTCTTTCCAAGCTATCAGAACACCCTGGGGCAAGTCCAAACTCAGAGACCAGCTTCTATCTTCAGTGCCATCTCCTTAAGATCTCAATTGTGACCTTCCTTTTCTCTTATTTGAAAGGATGTCTTCCAATTAACAATGATGCATGAATGAAGGTAGTGATAATATTATCAACATAACAGCAATTGTTTAGTTAGCTTTTACAGCTTAATTGTAGACAGTATGATTCTGCTTTCATAATTGTGGAAACTGAAGATCTTCAAGGATTTAGCCCAAGGCAACACAATTAGTAAATACCAGATTCAGGATTAGGATCCAGGTCAGCTTAGTCCAAAGCTTCCAGAATTCCATGCTTTCCAGAATACCACGTATCTGTCTATCTTGGGGACTGGACGGATGACAAGAGTGTTTGGTTGTAAAACATACCCCTCAGAGGCAACTGCCCTTCAAGATTCGATCCCTGGCTCGTTGTATAACCTCAGGCTGCCAGGTTGCCAAGATATTTTTCTTGAAATACCTGTCTTTTCTATCCTGTTCCTTTGTGGAACAGGTTTTTTTATTTGTTTGTTTGCTTGAGTATTCTAGGCTTAGGATTTATCCAAATATTACTTAATTCTATGTATTTCTCTAGTCCTAGGTTGTTGAGGGTAACTTTGCAAAACCAGACACCAAGTTTTGGGGAGATTAAAAACCCAAGCCATCATTTATCCATGTGGTGACCTGGCTCCTTTCCTTTGGCAGAAATGGCAGAAATACCAACATGGAAACATCTTCCGGTGCGGCAATTTGTAGGAGAGAAAGGTGTTCAGTTAAAGGAAGAACGTTCTGACCCAGAACAAAGCCAGGACCATTTGCAACCTGGGTTCTGAACAGGCACGCACAGTGACGAGTTCCCCTCAGTCTTTCTGATGTCAATGGAAACTGAAGCTGTGCGCGGGCCCAAAAAAACGTGCTCTGCGTGGAGGTCAGAGGAGCAGACCTGGGACATTTTTCTCCTTTTTCCAGCACTGCAGTCCACATCTCTTATGTATCATTTGGGCCACACTCTGAGCCAAGGTGAGTCTGGTGGACCCCATGGTCAAGGTAAGAAGCGCAACCTGCCAGGTTGAAAGTAAAAGTCTCATTTTGGAGATGCGTTTGCTTCCTTTCTTTGGACATATGAAAAAAAACACACATACCTTCTGGTAGAACTTTATCTTCTCATTTCCCTCTCTTGGTGTTCCAGCTCATTTCTCTCCAGGTCTAGCTCTTTTCTGGTGCAACGTGGCATGCTCCTAAGTCAGTCAGCCTAGCTCATTCCTGAGTAGTATAAGACATACTTCTAAACTCACCCTCTCTGGTCAGGCCCTTGGTTTCCTAGAGCTTCGTGTGTCTTTTTCCGAGGTCAGTTTGGTTCTTTCCCCTGGTCACTGATGCCCCTGAGCAGTGGTGCTGGGGGATGGGCGGTAAAGAGGGAAGACACAGGTTCTTGGTGGGACATTAAGGACCATTAAACTGTGTCTTGCAAAGAGCCTGTCATCTGCTCAGGGGCGTCTGAGGTGGGCCGAGGCTGTGTCTTGGAGGAGGGGGCACAGCTCACAGCTGATCACCTGGCTCCTGGCCGGCACAGGCTGGCTGGCTAGCTGCTGGAGACCTCAGAGGCTGTGGACTCCCCAGGCTGCCTTATGAGACCTCCGGCAGCCAGAGACCTTTTCTCCTTGTCATCGTCCCCACGTTCTGAGAGGGTAAATGACAGCTCTGGACGTCTAAATAGTGGGGTGAGTGTGTGAAAGGGAGCCCCTCTCTCTTTTGCCCTGGCTCTTCCCAAACCTTTATCAGCAAACCTTTTCCATGTCCAGATGCCTACACCCAGCGACACTTTATCACTGATTCCTCCTCGGCTTCTACTTTTACTAGAACATCATTTCATTCATTTGTGTCCTTCAGGGACAGAGATTAAGGAGATTATTGAGTTTTCACATTGACCCATCTCTCCCAAACCCGGAACCTGGTTGTTTCTGTTTCCATTGTCCCCACTCTGCTTCTCAGGCTCTGATTTTGAGCCACCTCCATGCACCCTGCCCCACTTTTTAAAAAAATCTGAGAACCCATGCCAGGGCTTACCTCTGGCAAAGGATTTGTCCTCAGGGCAGGCAGCAAATCTGTTCCCTTGGCAGAAGGTGGAAGCCATACCTTATGACATTCCCCTGATCACCCAGCCAGGCCACAGGGCAGCCAGCATGTCCGCAGGGGGTGGGCATCACATATGTAAACAGAGATTGCTCCCCTGTAGGAAACGGTTTCCACTGACACTGCTTGTCACCTCTGAGAAGGGCAAGCAGAATGATGCATTTGGTTCTGGAGGGACGGTGGGAGGAGGTTTAGGTGGGGCTGCTTTCTCGTCTTTTAGAGGAAGGGAAACCGAGGCACAGAAGGGCCAGCGGGCCATGATCAGACTTCTGGAAGGTGTGAGTGGAGCTGCTGGAACACGGGGCCTCAGCACCTTCCCCATACACTGAGCCACTTTCACAGGGGGGCATACCTGTGATTCATCAGGAAATCCTAACTCCCAGCTACAAGTTGGGGAACTCTGGCATCTCCTAATTAGGTAAACACATTACTGTCATGTTCAAACAAACAACAGGTTAGTGCCAGGCTCGGAGAGGCAGCAGGAGCTGGCAGAGAAAACTCTTCCGTGGGGAGTTGGCATCCTGACCAGTCCAGCAGGTTGGCTTCTCCTCCAGAAGCCCTCCAGGGGTATTTCCAGACTCTTCCTTCCCCACCTGAAGAGGATGCCCGAATGATGGGAAGAAATGCTCACTGCTGATTCTTCTTCGGGCAATGGGATATTTTTACATCTGTGACTTTAGAGCTGATGGGGGGTAGGCCTGTGTCCCGTGCCTCAACGGCTGGGCCATATGGACAGGCATGGACTCCCACCCGAGCACTGGCTTTTCTTGGGAGGAGAAGCTCGGGGCAAAGCCCTGCTCTTTCCTGGTTTACCCTTTCGTGCCAGCACAGAGCCTTTCAGACCAGGCACTAGAGGCCAGTCGCTCAGAGAGGACAGCAGTTACTCTGTCAGATTGCTTGTAGCTTGCACAGTTCTGGCTGCAAGACTGTTTGCCTCCCCTTCATCAATCCATCATAGGAATCTGTTGTTCGGTCCTGCGTGCCCCACCCTCCAGGCTCTGTACCAGACATCTGCCGCCTTCTCATTGGTACCTCTGGTTCACTGAGGAAGGCGTGAGGGAGGTAGCAAGGCTAGGGGTGGTGCTCCTTGATTGGTCTCCTGCTACCAGAGAAGCACATGTCACGGTGGGAGTTGGATGGACCAAGACTGAGGCAAATGTGAGTCTGCAGCCTAACTTCAGTGCTTACATGCTCCATAATCACCTAAGCTACTTACTGTGCACTTCAGGTTCTTTATTAATAACATGGGGGTTGCAGTGTTTACCTAGCAGGATGGTTGTGACTCTAAAATAGGAAATTGTAAGCAAAAGGCATAAAATGTGTCTTGCGCGTTTTAGGCATGCCATGCATTTTACGTGCCCTCTGTCTCCCCCATCCCTATCCCCACTCACACCAACATTCTCTCTTAGGAAGGATGGACACCTTTGCCCAGGCAGCTTCATTTGCTAGCTTTCTGGGGACGTTGGAAGACTTGGAGCGTGGTTAGAAGAGGCAGTAACACAGACAGTGACAATAAAAAGACAAACAACAATGGCAAATAAGCATATGAAAAGATGCTCAACGTCATATATCTCTAGGGAATTGCAAATTGAAATGACAATGTGGTCTCACTATACACATTTTAGAGTGGCTAAAATCCGAAACACTGACAACATCAAATGCTGACGAAAAAGTGGGGCAAGAGGAACTCTCATTCACTGCTGGTGGAAATGCAAAATGTACAGCCACTTTGGAAGAGAGTTTGGAAGATTCCTTACAAAATTAAACATACCCTTACCATATGATCCAGCAATCACACTCCTTGGTGTTTATCCAAAGAGATAAAATTTTACATTCAGATAAAAACCTGCACATGGATGTTTATAGCAACTTTATTCATAAGTGCGAAAACTTGGAACAACAAAGATGACCTTCCATAAGATTGTGAATGGATCAGTAAACTGCAGTCCATCCATGCAATGGAATACTATTCAATGAGGAGAAGAAATAAGTTACCGAGCTATGGGAAGACACGGAGGAACCATAAATGCATATGGCTAAGTGAAAAAAGCCAGTCTGGAAAGGCTACACACTGCATGATTCCATCTCTAAGACATTCTGGAAAAGGCAAAACTCTAGAGACAATAAAAAGATCAATGGTTGCCAGGGGTTTGGGGAAAAGGAGGGAGGGGTGAATAGGTGAAGCACACAGGATTTTTAGGGCAGGGAAACTATCATGTACGATATTGTCATGGTAGATATATTTGTCAAATCCCGTAGAGTGTACAACACAGAGTGAACCTTAACATGAACTACTCACTTTACTTAATAATAATGTATCACTATTTGCTCATCAGTTGTAACAAGTGTGTCAAAGTAATGTAAGGTGTTAAAAATAGGGGAGGGCTTCCCTGGTGGCGCAGTGGTTGAGAGTCCGTCTGCCGATGCAGGGGACACGGGTTCGTGCCCCGGTCCGGGAAGATCCCACATGCCGCGGAGTGGCTGGGCCCATGAGCCGTGGCCGCTGAGCCTGCGCGTCATGTGTTAAGGGAGGGGAAAAGGATATATGGGGATTCTCTGTAATTTCTGCTAAAATTTTCTGTAAATCTAAAAGTGCTTAACAAAAGAAGCCTATTAATTAAAAAAGAAAAAAGATAAACATATAAATAAGACTCGTCCAGACTCTCAGGCCCTGAAGTGGTGCAGGGCTCTAGCTGGCCCCAGGGCAGGGCTCCTGAGACTTCTGTGCCTGAGAACTGAGGGGACTGGAAAAAGTGTGAGGTCAGGAAAAGAATTTTGCAAGTAGATTTAGGCTTTGGGCGAGTTTGGGAAATGGCGAGGTGGTTCAGGTTTTTAGGATTAGATGAAGATCTTTTCTCAGCATCAGGCTCCTTCTGCTTCTTCTCCTTCCAGAGCCACACAAGTCCTAACTCTGCCCTGGTGTTCGTGTTCATAAGCACAAATAAGCAAAACAATAAAAAAGAATGAGCACCAGAGCAAGTATTTACCACATCGGCTCTGCTGGAGCCCAGATATGAAGTAACGCGTGGAAAAAAGGCATTCACAGCCTCCGTGGTCAACCTCATCTTCCCCCCGCCCCCCGCCAAATTATTATTACTTAAAACTATTTCTTTTTTAAAATGTCTCAAAAGAGTGCTATTTGCCATCTATATCATAAAATCACAGAACCTGAAGAGTGAACGAGATGTGAAATGTCGTCTTGGCTATAACCTTTCCTCAGACATTTGAGTGTCCTGCTTATGCTACGCTTTCCAGATGGTCACCTTTGCCTGAATTCTGGTGAACAAGGGGTTCTTTCTTTTCCAGGGAAGCCTAGCCTATTTCTGGACAGCTCTCAAATATAAACCTTACTTCTCTGTAAAATATTACCATTTTTAAGATAAAGCTTTGGGTAGTTGGAAACCATCTCTTTTCCCAGAGTTCATGTGGCTCAACGTTGAAACTTACACCTTCAGAGTTCTTCGCTATAGTTGATTTTTTCCTCCTTTTGTGTCCACTTGGGGTCCACCTCTCTCACCCATTTTCCAGAGAGGAAAACTAAGAGTCAGTGTTACCTTAGTAATTATCAGCAGCTGACAGCACTGAATGGAAGTAATCAGAGGGGTAGAAGGACCAGTGCAGACGGGGACTCTGTGACACCGAGCCTCATGGGACACTAGGATCTCCGGGTGCCCAGGTCGAAGTTGGTTCTCTAACACTGCCCTTCAGCTAAAAAAAGCACCTTAACAGAAACCTCAGGAAACAGAAGCCAAAACGAATGCCACTGGGCTAGGTGCATTAGGTAATAAGGGACCACAGAGAATTCTTTCTGATTGGGCTTCTTTTAGAGCGTCGTCCTTTTTAGGGCTTTGATTCAGGAGTATGTTGACAGAAGTCTAAAGCAGCCATCACTCAACCCGGAGGTAAATCAAATAAAAATAGAGAGGAATAAATAAATAAAAGTGAGATTTAGCCAGAAATGGGGAAAAAGAGAAAGGGAGCTCACATTATCAACCAATAAACCCAATAATCCATTAGTGACCAAGGTTGCTGAATAATATATATAGTACTTTCTCAGTGCCATAATTTACACTGCAGACTAGAGAATAGACACGGTTATTAGAGTGAGGGCTACTGGATGACACATGATGCATGACCGAGCGGCATTGATCCTCACACAACAGGAAGGTGTCTAGACCGGGAGATGTATGGCTATGCGATTCAGAGCAGGGCATATTTCATGGGAGGCTTAATGGACTAGTGGAGCCATTGATGGATGGGTTTGCCCAGTTTCAGTAGCAGTGCAGTTATAGCAGTGCTAATGTCTGACCTCTTCTGGGCCTCCTGTCCTTCATTCAGTCAGAGTGACCTCATTTAAAGGGACAGAAAATGAGATAGGGAGGCAGGAGAGGGACGGGGGAGGGATCGGGGCAAAGGGGACTAGCCAGCACTAGGTGGCCAGGGTGGCCCTGTGGGAGGGATTTAAATAGAGGAGACGAAAGGGAAGAGGCAGGGCAAGCATTACGTGGAAGCCAACCCAAACATCCAGGTCCCACATAATGAGTTGGTACAATAAATGAATGAAAAAGCTCTTCAGTGCCTCTCTGCTTCTCTTCCTTCCGCAGTTCAGGAGTCTGATGTGGTTGCCCTGGAAAGCCCGAGGCTCCCTCCACTGCAAGAATAGGTCTCCATCCCCAGAGGAGAGAATCGAGGAATGAAGTGAAAGTCTGAAAGTGAGAGACAGGGCTGGTGGGGTGAGGATATTCTGAGAAGAGCAAGTTTGAGTAATCTACATCAATTATGCAATAGCGAGAGAGCCTTCGTGCACTCCCCCAGCCCTGTTAGATGATGCTTAATGCATCCTAATGACACTCCTGATCACTCCTCGGGAAAACTAATGATTCATGCAACGGCCAATCCAAGCCTAAGGAGCCGGTGGGTTTCCCCCCCTCTCTCTCTTTCTCTTTTTGGTAAATTCCTTTCTATGTATAATTATTGCAGAGATGGGCAGGATTGCAAGCTAGCGTCTTAGCTGCTATTTAACCAAGAAAGAAACATTTATCATTCTTTGGTCTTTTTCTCCCGTGTTCTCCATCATTTCCAAGTTACACCTTATTGGGGGTTGACTGGTTTAGATGTGGTAGTGAGGGTCCAGACAGCCCCATAACACTGTCCACTGTGGGATGAAGGGAAATGGTTGAGCCACTCACATTTCTTTCATACTTTCCCACTGCCACACCCTCCCCAGCCACAATGAACACACAACTCTCTCCTAAAAAGACGTGTTTTTACTCTCAATCCACAGCAAGACATTAGCCAAGGTAATCTGACCGCTTCTTCTTCTTCTTCTTCTTCTTTTTTAACAACAGACATTTATTTCTCACCTTTCTGGAGGCTGGGAAGTCCAAGATCAAGGTGCCAGGAGATCTGGCTCCTGGTGAGGGCTCTTTTCCTGAGTTGTAGAAAGACACCTTCTCTCTGTGTCCTCGTATGGCTGGGAGAGAAGGAGCTGTGGTCTCTTCCTTTCCTTTCCTTTTTTTTTTTGAAGTATAGTTGATTTACAATATCATGTAAATTTCACTGTGTATAGCACAGCGATTCAGTTATATATATGTATTCAGTTATATATATGTTCTTTTTCAGTTATATATAAATATATATGCAGGTATTCTTTTTCAGATTCCTTTCTCTTATAGTTTCTGACTTACTATTCTTTCTTTAGCATTCTTTATTTCTTATTTTATATTGGAGTATAGTTGATATATAATGTGTTAATTTCAGGTGTACAGCAAAGTGATTCAGCTATATATATACATATATCCACTCTTTTTCAGATTCTTTTCCAATATAGGTTATTACAGAATATTGAATAGAGTTGCCTATGCTACATAGTACGTTCTTGTTGGTTATCTATTTATATATTCTAGTGCGTATTGACTTACTACTCTAGTGAGTACTAGAATATGAAAGGGATTCTGTGGGTAGGATGGGTATTTGGTGAGTTCCAATACCACGGATAGTGAACATGAGAAAGTAGTTCTAGGGCTTGGGGCATTTCCAGTGTCAGGGACTTTGAAAGTTTCTTTATAACTTTGGCCTTTGTTTATTCCTCCAAAAATTGTGTAGAAAATTACATCAATCTCTAAGGCTGTTCTTAGTAATCATTAATTAACAAGGCATACGTTAGCTGGCAGAGGTGAATGCCAGGGCATGGGAAGAGGAGGTACTCGTCCAGGAACTCAAAAAATATTTATAGAGAGCCTGCAGTGGGCTGGGCTCTTTCTTTGTCCTGGAGATAGATCAGAAAACAAAAGAAGTGGATCTCACAGTGCATTAAGAAGACAAACATTAAACAGAGTATCACGTAAGACATAAATAAGTCACAGAAAATAATTCATGCTGTTAAGAAAAGAGCAAAAAGGAACCAGCATTTTTGAGCACCTACTTGATAGCAGGCACTGTGCCCAGGGAGTGACAGATATCATTTTACTTAAATGAGAATATCTTGAGGTGAGGGTGACTGTGTCCTTTTTACAAATGAGAAAACTGAGGCTCAAGGAAAAGAAACATGTTTCCTAGGGTCACATGGCAAAACCAGAATGTCATCCAGTTCTATTTGACCCCCAAACTGCTCACGACATTAGAAATCCACTTTGCTTCCTACATAGAATTAAGTTCCTGGTGGATTAAGTATGAAAAATGGAATCTCTTAGATGAAAATATATTTTTAGTGCAAAGGCGCGCATTGAAAGCAAACCATGAGTACATTCGCTTACATCAAAAGTCGATTTTGGGTGACATTGTTTCTGCCCAACATGGAGTAACAAGGTTTAATCTTTCACCCAAAACAACTAAGAAACCAGACAAAATACATGCAGAAACAGGTCTCAAGACACTGAGCATCAGGTGAGGAAAGACAGGGATCCCCGCGAGATGGGAAATGAATGAAGTGAGGGCTATCATGTCCCAGGTTGCTGCCTGGGAGCAAGCAGGGGGGACCCAGGCAGAGACGGTGGTCTCCCCGATTGAAAACACAGAACTCGGGGTCCTGAGTACCAAGGCTGCACAGAGAGCTCAGAACTGCAGAGACCTCCTCAAATCAGCACAGTGTCATGAAAGAACCCAAAAAAGACCAGAGCCACAAAAAGAACCACCTGAAAATATTAGGAGGGAACCAGGGAACTCCCTGATTCAATGTATTTTTTAAATGGCTATTTTTTTAAGAACATTAAAATAATCGACAAACATCAGTTATAATTGTTACTTATACAAAGTATTCAACCTGAAAGCTCAGTTCTGCAGAGCGCCTGGTCATCAGCACAGACCGACGAACAGTGAGACAGGAAGTACTCTAGCAGCCCTCACCCTGGCCACATTCTGTGGAGTATTGATTTTGGGAGGGGCACTGACCTAAGCACAGAACAGGTCACCCGATCTCTGGGCACAGAAGCTCACCCCTAATTAGAACAGAAGGCAAATATGGCACAAGGAGGTAAATACTAAATACAGCAGCAAGGGGTGGGTTGGAATTCAAAGAGAGTTATAGAAGCCTGAGCTCACAGCCCTAGGGTGGGAAATGATATCTAAGCTGAGTCCTAAAGGATAAGCAGAATCTAAGTGAAAGCAGAGGGTGCGGAATAAGTTCTGGGCTTTATGCATAGCGGGTGCAAACCCCCTGCAACAAGGAAGAGAGAAAAGTGGAACAGCAACCGTTTCTCAATGACTGATGGATTGAGTTACATGTGAGAAGCGGCAAGAAAGGAGAAGAGGCAAGTAGAATCGATACCTGAAGGGCTCTACTAGCCATTTTTAGGGGTCTGTGCTCTAACCCAAGGACAAAAAAGGAAGGGATAGTGAGTGGGGAGTTGAAATGGAGTATTTTAAAAGTGTTAGACAGAAAGTGTTCCTATGAGATTTGCATTTTAGAAAGACTTCTCTGGGGACTTCCGGGTAAAATGAAGTTGTGATTATGAAGGTTTAATTTCTGCCTTAGAGAATCCTACGAAAATGATCTATAAGATTAAAAGTAAGATAGGAAAAACATATAGCAGTGCCAGGGACCAGGAAGGGTGTTGCCTATAATCCAGCATGGAAGTTCAACAAAGTTTAAGTAAATAATGACATCGGATCTAATGAAACATACATCAGATCTCTTAATATATACAGAATCATGTACTCTCTAAATAGCAATACATCTTCTTTTGAAACAGCCATGCTATGTTTATGAAAATTAATCTACTCTTGGCTACAAAGAAATCTTCAATAAATTTCAAAGACTAGAAATTTCACAGGCCCCAATGTTTGATCAAGAGGCAAAAATAAGAAATTCTAATAAAAGTGCATACGTAAACAATCAATCACTTGGACATTAGAAAGAAAAAGAACAACTTTTGCATAGAATGAAATAAAAAGAAAATAGAATCTGTAATTACAGACTATTTAGAAAGTAACCAATAAGTATAGATGCATTTGAAAAATGAATAAAATAATTATCTTCCCAAAATATTTTATGGGAAAATATTCAAGAAGCAAATACTTCTTATCCTATTTAAGCCATTTCAGAGCATAGGAAAAGGTGGAAAACTTCCCAGTTAACTTCCCAGCTGTCACAATATTAAACCCAAAACATGACAATACTTTAAATATAAAAACTATAGGTCAATCCCATTTTTGAGTATAAGTGCAAAAATCCTTGAAATATTAGCAAATTGTATCCAATAGAATTCTGAAGGATGACTATGGGTGGCCAGAAAAGGATTATTCCAGAGATGCAAAGATGCTTTAGCATTAATCTATTTTAAATAATATTCACCACACCAATAGCCAAGGAAAATTATGACAGTATCTTAATAGATGCCCCAAAAGATTTTATAAAATTTAATTTCCATTCATAATTAATTATAAACACAATTCTTATGAAACTTGAAGTGTAAAAATACTTTAACATGATGAATGACAGGTATATGAAATAAAAAGCCATAAATATGTTTAAATAATAGAACACTAGACAGTCCCATTTAAGTCCATGAAACATACTGGCTTACCAGCACTATCACTTAGAATTCTGAGAGTCCCAGAAATAGGACAGGAAAATATGAAGCTTAAATACTGGAAAGGAGAAGAAAAATTTTGATGTAATTTACAGATTATACTCTTGATAACCTGGAAAATCTATAAGATGGATTTGGAAAACTATTAGCATTAAAGAGTATTTAATAAGATGGCTAGTTACAAAATAAACATACAAGCCTTCATAGGTTTACTCTACACTGTAAACAGACTATTGGATAATATATGAATAAAAATCCCACTCATACAGCATCAAAAGATCATTCAATTTCTGGAAAATAAGCAACACTAAAATTTGCACTAACTACATGAAGAAAATTTCATACTTGTACTGAAACACGTAAAAGATGGCTTTAATTAATAAGCATGCATGTGTTTCTCAGTTGATAGAAAGAACAGCAATTTATAACTTTAATGTAATTACAATCAAAATTTGAATAGAAATTGGAAAACATTAACGAATGATACTAAAGTTTGTACAGACAATACAGAAACCAAAGAAATTTTGAAAGAGAAGACATGAGGGGTTGCTTATTCTTGCACATGAAAAATTGTGGTATAAAAGCTAAAATAGTAAAAACTGAGAGAGACAGACAGACAGAGATCAGTGAAACTAAATTGAAAGTCCAAAACTGACTGAAGTGTTTTTCTGGGATTTTGTATATGTGGAAAATGTGGAATTTCAAATCAATGGAGAATCTATTAACCAAATATATTGGTTAATAGATTGTATTCAGATAACTAATTAAATAATTGGAAATATATACATACAGCCCAACTTACACCTTAGTCCAAAATTGATTCCAGATGTATTAAACCATTTAATGCCAAAATTTAAAAACATATAAGTAAGAGTAGAAAAATACAGTTGACTTCCTACCTGCTGTGAGGGAGAAGGCCTTTTTAAGCATTAAAGCAAGGGAAAAACTATAAAGGAAAAAGTTGACAGATATCCTTACATTAAATTTAGTTCCTAAACCATAATATGTAAAAATAAAAACAAGATTATAATTTTTGGAAAGTAACTGGGACATATATAATATCTATAGCAACTTTCATACAAAAAGAAATTAATAAAAATTATCAAGAGCAAAATGTGTGAGTGCCATGAATCAATCATTAGGGAAAACATATTCAAATAACTCAGAAACATAAAATTATGTTTAAATGACCTCATCAAAGAAATGTAAATTAACATAATGATACTTTATTTTGCCTATGAAATTGACACAATTAAAAAATAGTTAACATGGAAAAGTTTTGTGGTATATTATTTAGTGGTAAAGAGTGGTATCAAAACAATATGTATAGGATATGATCTCGGTTGTATTTTAAAAGTATGCAGCATACAATATACGCACATATACAAAATGGACCATTTTAGTTTTTATCTTGGTTTTCTTCTGTGGTTTTAACATTTAATAGATATATGCATGACTTTTGTAATCAGAAAACATTCCAAAATGTAGAGAATGAATTTTAAAAGTATAAACCAAAAGCAGAAAGTAGACAAGGGCCGCTGTAGTCATGTAAAGTAGAAAGTCAAAACAGGGGCAAACACGTTGGAGACTGAAAGGAAACAGTCTATTTCAGAATCACTAAGGTCACTAGTGGTAGATGGCAGGGGAAAGAGAAGAAAGGGAAACAGAGCCAAACAGGGCTCCCAGCCTTTCTTTGGGCCACTGGGTGGAATGGTGGTGGTGGTCTCGCTCACTGAGATAGGATCAGTGGACCAGACGTGGATGGTCGGTGGAATGCAGGTGCTGATATATTGAGTTTGAAGTACCTGTTGGCTCTCTACCAGGAAAGGTTGCAATTCAGAAGGAAAGTCTGAATGAGATATATGTCTATCTCCAACTATCTATCTATGTATCTACCTATCATCTATCAATCTATCATCTATCTATCATCTATCAATCTATCCACCTACCTATCTACCATCTATCTATCTATCTGGAAGACGGTAACATATAGATGACTACTGGAGCTGGGATGGGATCACACAGGGAGATTTTGCAGAGAAGAGGGCTGAGCCCAGAACTTTGAAGAACACCTACATTTAAGGGACATCATTGAAGATATGGGCTGAGGAAGAAGAAATTATGAACAAGTCTGAGAGTTAAGAAAAAAGCCGAGAGAATGGACGCATGGAGTCCGAAGGTGGAGAAGCAATCCAAGATCTAACAGGCATGAGAGCCGTGAAAACACTGAAAGATGTACCCTTGACTGCTGAAGATGGGGGCCAGGTTAGGGTGGTGCATTTCAGGCAAGAGAGAGGAATCAGTAGCATCCAGTGTTGCCAAAGGGTCGGGAAAGTGAAGGCGTAAGAAGTACAGACTAAGGAGGCAGTGGGATTTGGGCAAGAGCTGGTTAGATGGAGCAGTAGTGTGGGGCCTGACCAGGTACACTGAGGAGAGAGATGAAGGAGAGGAAGTGGAGACGGGGAGTGAGAGAGCTTTCTTGGACCATCTTGGCTGTGAATGGGGTAGAGGCAGAGGGTGGAAGCAACAGGGGCCATGGAGGCATTTTTACTTCTAAGCTGCCTTCAACTTGACCTTGTTTTCATGCTGATGAAGAGGACGGGTCTGTGGGGCGGGGAGTTGGGGTGACAGCGGGGAGCACAGAGGAGATAACTGGTTAAATGCGCTCTCTTAGGGAAAGAGCAGAAGTGGAGCTCTGGGCCCAGGTGGATCATGCTTCATCTCGGCCGTGATGGAAGGACGATGGGTATGTGTGTGTATGTGTGTGTGTGTTTACGTGTGTGTGTACATATGTGTGTGTATGTGTGTGTGTAGGGGGTGGCCGGCTAGTGGACTTAGCTGGGGAAGGAATGGGTCAGGTAGAAGAGTCACTTCCAAGAACACATTCTCCATATGGGGTTGGCGCCCTTTAAAAGGTTAAAGTGAGGGCTTCCCTGGTGGCGCAGTGGTTGAGAGTCCGCCTGCCGATGCAGGAGACGCGGGTTCGTGCCCCGGTCCTGGAGGATCCCACATGCCGCGGAGCGGCTGGGCCCGTGAGCCATGGCCGCTGAGCCTGCGCGTCCGGAGCCTGTGCTCCGCAACGGGAGAGGCCACAACAGTGAGAGGCCCGCGTACCGCAAAAAAAAAAAAAAGGTTAAAGTGATCTTGCAATTGAAAGAAGCATCATGAAAGCCAGGGTCAGCCACTGACATGGCTGTCGGATTATGAGACTCTTACAGAAGACAGAGAATGGCAACGTTGTTTTGTGTACTCACCGTCCTACCCACCACGGTGCCCATCCCGAGTAGGTTTCTGCATCTCCCCACAACCTGGCCACCTGTCTTTAGCAACCAAGCTTGGCCCCTATTAGGGTTTCTCCCCTTCGACTCCATGTTAGATCTTGGATATCTTTTGGCTTCTATTTTCATCGTGAAGTAGGAGCTGAATTAATTTACTGAGGGAGATGGAAGATGGAGTGCAATGTGGAACTTAAGATTTAAAATACCAGTTTTACTCTGTGGGGGAAGAACATTTCAGGTAGACAGAGCAGCAGTGGGGAAGGCCCTGAAAGGGACATTCTCTGGCTCATTGGAGGAAGAGCAAGGAGATCAGGGTGGACAGGGAGTGATGAGAGAAGTGCAAGGTGAGGTCACAGAGGGAGCTAGGGGTCAGATCCTGCAGAAGGGCATTACAATGGTTCAGGGGAGGGATACCTAGGCTGTTAAAGTGGGGTGGGGTGGTGAGAGAAGTGAGATGCAGACTATATCTTGTCCCAAAGCGTTTGCAGATGGATCACACTTGAGGCCAGGATGGTGCTGGGGATTTTACCCCAAGTAGCTGATTGAATGGTGGTGCCATCACTGAGAAAGGAGGATGTCAATGAAGATGAATATCCAGCAAGGCTTATCAAGTAAAATAGAGAAGATGCAGACACGTACAATATTAAGCTGAATGAGAGATATCACAGGTGAAATAGATTTTGAAAATGGTGGAAGAAAAATTCTAACAACAATAAATCCATATGTTGGTATACTAAGGTAAAATGGGGAATGCTTGCGAAAAAAAATCACAATTGGCGAAAAGTAAATTAAAATATGACAAAATCAATAGCTATTTTAAAAATTGAAATAATTTTCCTGATTGCTTCACCCTCTAGGTATATGTGTATGTGTATACATATATATGTATATGTATGTGTGTATATATGTATATATACACTAGATATATAAGTAAATAAATTCCTAGGCCAAGATTATTATATATGTGGATTATACGACTTTTGTTAGTTATTTATTTTAATGTACACATACATATGTATGTCTGTGTGTGTGTATATACAAGGAAATATATTTCTAAGCCTAGATTATTATATATATATGAATTTTACTACTTTTATTTATTTACTTCTGTTAATTATAGTTGATTTACTTTATTAGTTTCAGGTGTACAACCTAGTGTACAATCTACAACCTAGATTATACCCCATTTAAAGTTATTATAAAGTGTTGGCTATATCCCAACAATATAACCTTACATCTTATTTATTTTATACATAGTAGTTTATACCTCTTAATCCCCTATCCCTACCTTGCCCCTCCCCCATCCCTCTTCCCGCTTTCAAGAGACAAATAATTGTATTTAATTTTTCAAATAGAAAATGAGAGAAAACCACCCAATTTATTTTTAAGGGAGGGGGGCGTGTATTTGATATTCTCTTCTCTCCTCGCCACCTTACGTACCAAACCATTTCACCAGTAAAGCTCCTACGTGCCTTCTCACAGGCTGGCCACATATACGGTGGTGTTACAGATTTCAGGGTGATGGACTTCCTCCAGTGATGAGCTGGATTTTGTGAGAATTAAAGAAAGAAGGAAGACAGGTGGGGGACTCAGGGCAGGTATTGAGAGGTGTGTGGACAGAGGGTGGGATGGGCATCCCCTAGCACATTCTTGGCACTAAGCACAACAAAACAGGTCTGTTCTATATCCAGGAAGTCTGTATATGACATCTTTTCACTGCGGCCTTCTTGTTGAAGATTCCTGGTGAAAAGACCTCTCACAGTTCTTTCTTCTTTCACCTTTCTTCCCTTTCTTTGGTCAGAAATCTTGTTCCTGTTTTGTGGAAGGACACGGCCTGGAGCCTGTCCATCGGGTGACCGCAGGGCCTTCCCTAGCCTTTCTGCCTGGATTAACTGCTTCCCCTACATCCGCCCCACGACTGTTGTTGAGTGCCTTTACCTTGGGGCTCTCCTGTCACCTCTGGGCTCCATCCCTGAGACACCAGCTCCTCTGATTCTGAAAAAAACGGTGGACATGGGCTTTGGACCCCTTCCTACCATCTGGGTTTATTAAATAGAGCTGAGTCGCAAATGATTCATTTGGAAGGTCTGGGGAGTGACCTGAGGGGCAAAGAAAAGTCTCCCTGCACTTTTAAAAGGTGGCTGGCCATCTGGCCTGGCAAAGACACTCATTTCACATTTCCACTGGTACATGACTGAAATCATTTACCATTAAGTTCTATTTGAATAAAATAGTAGTAGACATTTAGGTAATATTACAGGGCAATAAACGTTTAAGAGTCTTAGGGGTATGAGCTTTCCAAACGCAGTTCAGACCCAGATGCTAAAAGTATTTCGTATGCATATATTATACATACATATAACCTTCTCAGACTTTTGGCTTTTGCTCACATAATGAAAGAATTTTCCCCCTTTCCCTTTTCTTTCACATTTTGAATTGTTTAAGACTTTCCTGGCTACAGTCCCCTCCCCTATCTTTCCCTTTTTTTTTTTTTTTTTAATACACTGGGTAGAAGAAGCATGAGGGAAATGTACTTAAAATTCAAAATGCTTCCCCTTTATCATTACCATGAATCAACACAATAAATGAGCCCCTTCAGAGCACGGTAATAAGAATTTGATAAATCATCAGCCAAAAATTAACTAGATGTCAAAACAATCTTCGGGAAGTGTGATGGATTAGGGGTGATAGCAGCAATTAATCTCCCAGCGTGAGTTCACCAGAGAGACACAATGTAGGGAGATGGATGGGGGCAGTGGTTCAGGATCTACAAGGTCAGGACTCTACTGAAAGGAGTGGGCGGAGGCTGCAGAGAGAGAGAGAGAAGAGTCATCTCTGAGGCTGCAGTACCCCGGCATCCAGCCGCTGAGCTGGAGGTCAGTTCTCTGCCTTTGAAAAGCTTTCTGTCTCCAGCAGCTCTCTCCCTAATGAGGAGAGCACTTCTCCTCTTGTGCTAATAACTGCCACAAGTCAGCTCATGGGGCTCAACACATGGCCTCCGAGAGTGGGAGGCTTGGAGGGCTTAATTTACCGAGAGGGGTAGCTCCTTGTAGACAATGATGGGAAGGGGAGGGGTCTGGGAGCGGTGACAGGAGCGCCTTGCCTCTGGGGTGCAGAGTTCGGCTGTGGCTGTCCCAGGGCCCAGCCCAGGGAATAGTGATACCTCCACAGAAAGAGGAGAGGGCCCTCCGCAGGCGCCAATCTCATAAATCTCCCTGTTTTGGAAGAGCTGCCTCTTTTATTTGTTTTTTTTTTCCCAGTAGAGTTCACCATATCTGAGGAAATGGCAGTTTGAGAAGAGGATGCAAAAGAGGCCCCTGTTTTTAACTTCCTGGCGAAGGCTGGTGAGGCTGGAATCCTCAAGTAGAGCCACATCTCCACGTTGTGTGATCACAGGCTCATGAGTCTAAACTTGCAGATGTAGGGCTGTGCTGATAAGGATGGTCGTGGTGAGTGGCAGTGAGCTGGGCATGAAGGAGGAGAAAGAGAGACACACAGCTCCATTTAGCCAGTGGGAGGATCACATCTTCCACTGTCCTGGGAAACACTGCACACTCTTGGGGGTGGTGGCGAAGAGAGCTCCTATGAGTCCTATACAAGCACTGCCGTATTCAGGATGCACTGGGCCAGGCCATGGGAGCTGGGATTCTCAAGTTGTTCCTTTACACCCCAAGGGAAATAGAATTCTTTACTATCAAAGATTCCTAGGAGATTTACGTGGCCAGGGCTTTGATGCTTCTCCCGCTAAATTTGTAAGTGCTTCCTGGCTGGCTTTATAATAATCATAAAAACATTCTAATGCCTGGCAACTGTCTAATGTTTTTTGGTTTACAAAGCTCTGTGACAACCCTGGGTCTTTCCCAAGGGACTCTCGATATTTTTCATGACACACCTTACTAGTATACACCAGAATCCTAGCATTTAGCCACTATATAGTCTATTGGATACTCTTCAGTCTTCACACAAGGGAAGTGAGGTGAGAAAGGTTAAAGGATATGTCATGTATCACTAAACTGATGAGAAGGAGAACAATACTTGATCCTCTCGGCTTTGCCTTCCAGGGCATTTCTCATCTTTAAAATCTCTAGCTCTGATATTGGAGAGGATTTGGGGGTGGGGTGACGCTCTGTAGTTTCCAACTCAACCCAACCCGAATGCACAGAAAATATGCAGAGCTGAACATCTTTTAAAGCAAAGACTTAGCGCTCTCTAGGTGCCAGGAATGAAGGATGGTAACCTGGTCTCGTCTTCAAGAGAAGGAAGAAAACTTGCAATAAAACCACGTCAGCAGAATGGAAGGTTTCCTACTGCCTCACTGTTGACCTTGAGCCAGGGACTCTGTCTCTCTGTGTGGCGGTTTCCTCATCTGTAAAGGGGAACGCTGATCCTTCTACCTCGTATGTGGTGAGAATCGAATGAGTTTGGGGAACAGTCGTTCTCCATAAACTGTTGGTTAAAGTTCTCCTGGAGTTGACGGCGTTGCCCTCTCTCCATCACGCCCATGAACTCTCTACTGGTTCCACAGGTCTTAAAGCAAGATCTGACTCTTGTTCTATGACTTCAAGCTCCACAATACCAAGGAAGAGGCTAAGGGTGCTGGTCCAGGCCACCCAGGCCATCTGGCCTCTGGCACTCTGGCCAATGCCAGAATAAAAGGCTTGGGAATGTCAGGGCACCACCCTGTTTTCTCCCCTTCATAGGCTACTTCACCAAGGATTTGATGTCCAGCATTCAACCAATATCCTGCTTTTGGACGGTACTTTACCTTTTCTCAAGTACCTTCTCATAAATTATCTTTTTCTTTCATGAGAGCTTGGATTAACCTAGGCTAGTCCATCTTCCTTTTTCCTCTTCTATAAGCAGCCTCATTGGGGAAGTTCCCAGATTCTTGTGATTAGCAGCAAACACCTGCTCAGGCTATTTAATTTTTCTGCAACCATATTGTTTCAAAAGATCAAGAGGACTGTGAGTTTAGAGCTGGCCTTTCACAGAGGTCCTGATGCTCCCTCTCCAGATTCCGGGCAGGGGGCAAGGGAAGTAGGTTGTTCTCTCTTTGATGAGAAGGGGATGTGAACACCAATGGGTTCTGGAAAGTTGAAGTGGCTCTTTAGGGCTGACGGGCCCAGACAGTTCATAACTGGCCTTGTTTCACTTTGCTCAATACAGAGTCAAGGATTTCCACAGAGATTTCATGCCTCTACTGTAAATACGCTTATAGAGACTGACAGACATACACACGCAGGCACAAACCTCCACCCACAGTCATATGTTCAGTACATATATGTGGTCGAATACACTCACTGATGTAAATACAAACTGATATCACACACGCACATGGTAGCACCCATGGAGCCACACACAGAGACACCCATATATCCTCACACAGCCGCATATGCAGACATAAATGTACACTGAGACACACACACACTGACAAGGCACCAACCCAGAAAAGAAACACAACAAGGATTTCTGCAGCCTTACGCCTGCCTTGGTCTTGAGAACGAGAGGTAAGCTTCTGAGGTCAGGTGCTGTGTACCATCCCTTATCCTTCACTGCGATTCCTAATGCTAGTTCCACACCCTGGATGCTAACTAACTACACTTCATTGACCAGATCAGGGACCGATCGTCAGTAAGTAGGTGTGCAGCCTGGAGGTCAGCCTCAGAATTACTGGGAGACATAGTGTTATGGGTTGAATCATGTCTGCCCCCAAAAAGGCAAGCTGAAGTCCTAACCCCCAGTACCTCAAAATGTGACCTTATGCTGCAGCCACTGTGGAAAACAATATGGAGCTTGCTTTAAAAATTAAAAAAGAGTTGCCATACGATCCAGCAATCCCACTCCTGGGCATATATCTGGAGAAAACTCTAATTTGAAAAGACACATGCACCCCAATGCTCATAGCAGCACTATTTACAATAGTCAAGACATGGAAACAACCTAAATGTCCACCGACAGATGACTGGATAAAGAAGATGCGGAACATATATACAGTGGAATATTACTCAGCCATAAAAAAAGAATGAAATAATGCCATTTGCAGCAACACAGATGGACCTAGAGATGACCATGCTAAGTGAAGTAAGTCAGACAGAGAAAGACAAAATACCATACGATATCTCTTATATATGGAACCTAAAATATGACACAAATGAACTTATTTACAAAACAGAAACAGACTCACAGACATAGAGAAAAAACTTACGGTTACCAAAGGGGAGAGGGGGTGGGGGAGGGATAAATTAGGAGTTTGAGATTAGCAGATACAAACTACTATATATAAAATAGGTAAGCAACAAGGTCCTATCATATAGCACAGGGAGCACAGGGAACTATATTCAATATCCCGTAGTAAACCATAATGGAAAAGAATATGAAAAAGAATATATATGTATACACGTATATATGCATATATATGTGTGTGTGTGTGTGTGTGTGTATATATATATATATAACCTTATGTGAAAGGAGGGCCATTACAGATGTAATTGGTTACATTAAGAAGAGATCACAGGAGTAGGGTGGGCCCTACATCCAGTAGGACCAGTGTCCTTATAAGAAGAGGAGAGAAATACACAGAACGAGAGTGCCATGTGATGACAGAGGCAGAGCCTGGAATGATACAGCTGCCAGCCAAGGACCACCAAAGATGACGAGCAAACCACCAGAAGCTAGCGAGAGGCAAAGAAGCACGGTTTGGAAGGACCATGGGCCTGCTGACACCTTGCTTTTGGACTTCTAGCCTCCAGACTTGTGAGAAAATACTTTCCATTGTTGTAAGCCCTGCAGTGTGTGTCGCTTTGTTAAGTCCCTGGGGAACTAGTCCACACACAGAATTTGAAAAGAAAAAGATGTATTCAATATTTTATGTAATTTTTATATTTCGAACATCAAAACAAAACCGTCTGTTTTAAAAGAACAAGCATCAAAAATAAAGCACCACACATTCTTCTAGCTGGCATGTGTAAGTAGGAGACGATAAGCCTTCTGGTCAAATCCTCCTATGCTTCCCCATTTTCCTGGCTCAGAAACTAAGTCCTCATGGTGGCCTCTGAGGTCTGCTCGACCTCCCCCTGGTGCCTCTCTGACCTCGCGCCCCATCCCCCTCTACTTATCTCCTCCCACTGCCTCTGCAGGAGTCCTCTGCCCGCCTGGAATGTTCTGTCCCGCAAAGCCTCCTAGCTCACTCCCTTAAATCTATGCTCAGATGTCACCCTCTCAGTGAGGCCCGCAACCCCTAAAAATCACCCTCCTCTCAATTCTCCTTACTTTGTTCTATTTTTTCCCCTGGCTTATCACCTCCTGGCATACAATACAATTAACTCACTTTCTATGTATATTGTCTATCTCCCCAAGAGCACGTTAGCTCCAAAAGAGCAGGGATATTTTGTTTGTTTGTTTCTGTTTTGTTCTCTGCCCAGTGCCTAGAATCCTGTCTGGCATTTACCAAGTGCTCAATATATCTTTCTGAAAGAGCGGAAACTTACTCTTCTGCGTCTCTGATGTGCATGGCTGTCCCTCTCTGGGAAGTGTCAGAATCCCTGGGGATTTAATACATATTGGTTTATCTGGGGGACTCTTAGGTTTGAAAACAAAGAAGTACAAAGCTGGGCCCACTTTGTACTTGGTTGTGGAGGCCAGTGGATGGAGCCCTGAGCTGGGGCCTCGGGTGGATCATCCGTAAAAGACAGGTGAGCCCACCTGCTACCCACTTCATGGTGGGTGTAGAGAGGACGGAGGAGATGATGCATTTAAAAGTGCTCGGAGGTCCTTAAACAAAATGCCTGCTATGCAAATTGTGTGTTATTACATAAGCTAAAACCCGAAGTGTATCAGGAAGTAGCTGAACTGAATCACAGCCCATCTCTGAGCAATTTTTTTCCCCTGAGAAATTTAATAGAACGGCCTACAAAACTATGATGCAACTTTCTTTCACATATCAAGTGCTCCTACCTTCTAAATTTCAGCCCAGGTGCTATCTTCTTTTTTTCCTGGATGGTAAAACAGACCCACGGGAGAATTTCTGGATTGGACTGGATGGGGGTAGGCTGTGCACATCACTGGGCCGTGAAAATGCTTTTAGAATTTATCTTCTTTTACAGTGGTTCTTACTACAGGGAATACAATGTATGACTCAGAACAAATGGCTGCATATTTAATTATGTCAAACTCTAAAGCATTTTCTGTTTCATATTTCAAGTGTGTCTCGTTGTGCAGGGGATGTTGAGGATTAAACTATGTGATGTTACTTCTTTTTAAGAGCAGAACTACAGAGTACAGACCCTGAATACTATTTCCTTCTTCCTTTGGCTCGTGGTCGTGTTATTTAGCGCCCTCTGCTGTTTGGAGGAAGGATGACAGAGCTTTGGTTAACTGCCTAGCCTACTTCAATCACACAAAGACAGTTTTTTTCTTCTTCAGCAGATTTTAGTGCAAATATTAACCGACATCCATTATGATTCTGAATCCTATTAAGTTGCTGTTGAATGGCTCTCCTTGGCCACCCCACTTGTTTAGACAGAGCTGTTCAGGATGTTATGCAATGACTTTCCTAATCAAGCCTATGTTCACCTCCCCAGAACTGTCTCTCATCATGATACCACCACTTCTACCCTGTGTTCCCACCATATGGGTCTACCTACAGCTTTGTGACTATGTCAGGCCTTGTGGTCTCTACGATTGCTCGTGTCATCTTCAGTTTGTTTGATTCCTGCCTACCTTCCTTCCCACACCACCTTGCTAACTTCTACTGGTCCTTCAAGGATGCAGTCCAAACATTATCCTCCAGGAAACCTTCCCCGACCACCCCTGCCTCCAATTTGAGCTCAGGGGCCTTTAGCCCCTACGGCTTCTTCTGTATTTTTCTGCTTGTTCTGTGCTTCCTATGAAAACACATGGTTAGTTATACATTTTATTTATTTATGTACCACCAAACACACACACACACACACACACACACACACACTCCTACCACAGGACATAACACAGACCAAATATTTAGTAAGTGCTGGATGAATATATGATGTTCACAGTCAGACTGTAAGCTGTGAACCAGTAGTTCAAACCCAAATAATTCCAAACCTACGATTTTTTTATTACAATAGGTGGCTACCTGGTAGACAGTGCCAAACCATCTCTAGTCCCACTCCTGCTTTCACTCACAGTTTGTGGGTTTGGTATTAGCCTACAAGAGATCCTTGGAAATTGTTGTTTTTCACCTCTGTTGCAGAAATTCGACCTCCTCTTCCTGAATCCACATATGTTGAAGGGGTTGTATTCAACCTTCCCGTTATACGCAACGAGACGGCATCCTTACCAAGAGGAAAAACATCTAGTTATTTATTTACTCAGTTCAAAAAAATAGAAGAAAGGCACACTGTGATCACAATTTCTCTAAGCAACGCCATAAATACTATTATCCTCTGTGATTATTTTGACTTGATTTGAAATGATTATTCAAATAGTTACATGAATGACTAATCAAAAGGATTGTTAAGACTGCCTTACACGTGTGAAATACTTTTGCAATAATAACAAGGTGTGTAGGGAACTTATATTACGTTTTTAATTGCTTTTGTCAGTCAAAAACCTCCACCGAGCACCCACTTGAAGCTGAGTGCTGCACTATAGCAGGAGATGGCCACACAAAGAGAGCCCAGGAAACCCACGATTAGCTTGAACGCTTGGAGCATGTGTGTTCTGCTTAGTTAGGTTTTCAGGTGAGCTCCTGGGGAATCCCTCATGAACTGTCATGATTTTGTTTCAACTCTCTTAAAAATCTCGGTCAAACTTTCTGAAAAGATGACGCCCCTTGCACAGGTGTCTAGCTCCCTCTCCCTCTGATTCTAATCGAAACGACCAACACAGTCTAAAAACAGGAAAAATTCTGTTTCAGTGCAGGAAGCAGAGGAGGGAAGTCAGCCACATGGGAAACACGTGAAAAAGTTGCATCTAGATATGGCCCAGAAAGACTGGAGTTGAAGTCGAAAGGCGCTAGCTTTGGAAGTAGATGACTGGGTTTCCATTTCCAGTTTTGCCAACAACTGAGACACTGAATCCCACCATTGCCACCTCGGTGACTCAGTGTTCTCATGAATGAAAAATGAAGGTGCTGGCGCAAATCAGCTTTCTATGAGACCACGTTGGTTAAGGCACAGCAACCATGGAGTGAGGAATAGCATTACTTCTACAACCAGTGATAAGGATTCTGATCTCAGATCTTTCACATGCTCCTTGTGTCATGTTGGACAAGTTATTTGAACTCTCTGAGCCTCAGTTTATTCATCTGTAGAAGGGGCGTAGTGATTCTTGCCTGTCCAGATCGTTGCAAAGACTAAACTATCTAATGCATGAAAAGTCCATAGCAAAGTGTCTGGCACATTTTCAGCACTGACTAAAGGTTATTCTTATTATCAGTACTATTCTTTATAAAACTAAAGGAACATACCACAAATTTGTCATTATACTTGCACCGTCCTATTTTCATAAATACAATCACCACAAATCCTATCTGGAATGAAGTTGAAGATACATACATATACATATATGTGTGTGTGTTTATCTATAAATATATATGTAATACATGTATATGTGCATGCATGGTAAATCATACACAGTACACACATATATGTGGAAAATTATTTACATATGTGATAAGGAGATGATGAAATGACTAGAGACCAAGGTAGATAAGATGAACTTGGGATGGTTTTCCACAGCATGTGACTTAAAAAAACAAATCTCATTTTGATAAGATGAAAAATTTCAGGATTGGTTAGGCAGAAGTCTGATCAGCTTGCATAAAAAGACAAACAAATTAATAGTTGGCTAATTAGTCTAATTGATATGGTTGGTGAAAGTAAACAAGCAAGCCCAGGAAGGGGTCTCAGGAGCCACCTGGGCCAGTGGAGAACCTGCTCTTGACCCTTCACTTCAGACTCCAGAAACATTTTGGCCATGGGTCCGTCTTCAAAGGCTGTCAAAAGCAGGTATCACAACCCCTACTGCAGTGACTCTGCCACGCTCATCGACAGGTCTATTACTCTCCTTCTGGCTACATTCCCAAACTCCCAAGACAGAATCTAATTGGGTCGATTAGTTACCCATCAGTAACCCTTATTAGGTAGAGTTGTTGAATCAAACCACCTGTTGGCTGTGCAGTTTCCTGGTTTGCACTTGGCTGCGGTAATCTTATGGACTGAGTTGTGTTTTCCCAAAAAAGACAGGTTAAAGTCCTAAGCCCCGGTACTTCAGTATGTGATCTTACTTGGAAATAGGGTCTTTACAGAGGTAATCAAGTGAAAGTGAGGTTGTTAGGTTGGCCCTTCTTTCAATCTCGATAAATTTGGATACAGAGACATGCATAGAGGGAGAACAGTGGGAAGAGACACAGGGAGAATGTAGAATGCCATTTGAGGGCAGAGGCAGACATTAGCATTCTGCTTCCACAGCCAAGGGGCTTCTGGGGCTACCAGCAGTTGGAAGAGCCAAGGGAAGATCCTTCTACAGTTTTCAGAGGGAACATGGCCCTGCCACACCTGGATTTTGGACTTCTAGCCTCTGTAACTGTGAGACAGTTTTTCTTGTTCTAAGCCACACAGCGAGTGGTACTTTGTTATGGCAGCCCTGGAAAACAAATACATGTGTCCTTTCTAGCCTTTTTGTTTGTGTCTATTCACATAATCCAACCTACAGCAACTCCTAAGCCAGGAACCGCTGGTGGCAGCTTTGGAGGCTATGAGTGTGGCACACAGACAAGATCTCATTGAGATGAGCTTTCAACAAGTGTCTGATGAGGTTTTATGCCTTAGTATTTTATAGCACAATTCATTTATGTTTAGATGTCCATTCAACTATATAACTCGATAGCATCCAACCAACAGACTGTGGTTTTCTTGAGGGCGGGGACTGTGTCTTGCTGCAGGTGGGCACGGTAGTATTATGACTGAGAGCAGGGACTCTGGAGCCACACTGCCTGGGCATGAATCCTCCCCTCGCTTACTAGCTGTGTGACCTCCAGCAAGTTTCTTAACCTCTCTGTGCCTCAATTTCCTTTTCCATTAAACGGAGACGATCATAGTAGTACTTACCTCTTGATCTACAGATCAAGTGAATTACTTCATGTAAGGCACTTAAAACAATGCTGGGGACAATGAAACACTCCATCAATGTTACTTGTCACACAAGTTTCGCATTCCCCAGAGTTTAACATGGGTCATGACATGGATTAAGAGCTCAGTGGATGTTTCTGAGTTAGACAACAAAAAAAATAGTGCTGTTTCGAGTGAAATTATTATGCTTTGTCCAAGTGATGGAGGAAACAAGAGAGAAGTATTGGGGGGAAAAAGCATAAAATCATAATCTTGGTCTGTAACATTCATAGCAGAGAACCTAAAATGTGTGCCCTCATGGTCGTGGGAGGCCTGTGTTTTCTTTAAAGGGAAAACTGGGAAGAGAGCGTCAGGATAGAGATCCTCTGAGTTCTCATATATCTCCGACTTCTTTCAATAGGATTATAGAGGCGCAGGAGGGGAGGCCATTTGGAGAAAGACTGTTACACACCTACTGGGTTGATAAAAGAGCAGTTTAGTCACCAGGGCTTATGATTCATTGCCTCCAAATTGATTTGGGAAAGAGGTTTTCAGTCCAATTCAGTCTGAGACAGAGAGGAAAACAATTAGCATTAACACACTGAGAAAAGAAAAAAAAAATGACCCATTGCTTTTCAATGGAATGGAGGGGTCTTTTTTCTCGCAAAAAAAAAAAAAATTAATATTCTAAAGACATGACTATTTTCATAGTAAGTAATGCACAATGACCCTTCACTGTTGTTTCCAAGCCATTTCACTGAAGTTTCTTCATAGCTTCAAAACTCAGATAACATCTGTTGAAATGTCAACCCTGTTAGACCACAGTGAGTCCACCTCGTATCACAAAAAGTGCATGTTGGGAATTTCCTGGCAGTGCAGTGGTTAGGACTTTGCCGTCTCACTGATGAGGGCCCAGGGTTCAATCCCTGGTCCAGGAACTAAGATCCCGCAAGCCTCATGCTGCTGTCAAAAAAAAGAGCATTTGGACCGTTGGCCAAAATGGCTAGGTGGACAGGCCCATTTCAGAGCTAGAGGTTCTCATCCATTGAAATCCCTGAAGATTCTTCCTTCTTGTGAGGCTTCCACTCACTGCCCTGTATAGACACGAGTCTTTACAGCAAACGTAGTGCAGCAATGGAAGCCCTCACAATTCTTCCTCTTAAAAGGGAGGGAGAAAAAAAGGTATCCATTTGTAAAGGCACTCTTGAGACTGTGTGTTTTTTTAGATCTGAGCCCCACATAGGACAGATAGTTAATTTGCCTGAAAGTGGGGTGCCATGTCATCAGGGCCAGGTATGCCCCTTATTGCTATACCGCCTCTCTCCTGGGCTGAGAGAGCAAACAATCTCTTCCACGTAAAGTGACAGGCCAGTGGCAGTTCCTGATGTCAGCAATTGGGGTCTGGGCGGCAGATTCCCTTCCCCTCTCCACCCCCACCCCCGGAAGTGGCCCCTTTGGAACTGGGCAAGGAAGACCCATGTTCAGCCCAACCAACTAATGTTCAATTTCCTAGCAGAAGTTCCTTTTCCTTTTCCTCATTTTTTCCCCCTGAGAAACTTTCCATCTTAAGTCAAATGTGCCTCTAACACTTTCAAAAGATTATCACTTTCCTCTGTGTCACCTTTAAAATTGTATCATTGCCTTCAACTCCCCCTCAGTTTTCAGGACCTGATCCCATTCTTTTCATTTTGAAAATAGCCTGGGGCCAAGATGGGAAAAGAAACAACCTGCAAACCAATTTTTAAGTGGTTTTTAACTTACCCAAAACTTCAAGTTATTGCACCTTTTAAATCTCGATAGATCTATTTGTAGAAATTATACCAAAATCAGCAATTTCCCTGTTCTCATCTTCCCTCAATCACTCCTCTGATGAAGGCTTTGCAGAAATCCTCCTGTGTCCAGGTGGCTGTAGGAGGCACTGTTTTGGGTGTAATCAGATCCCAGAGGGGCTTTTTCAAGGAGGCTGAGATTCTTTTGACAGAAACTTTGGAGAAGTGGAGTGGGTATAATGAAGTCCAGAATTTTCCAGACTCCTCTTAATATATCCATCATTGTTCAGCCCCATCACTGCCATGTCAACTCTCTTGTTTCTGATTTAAGCTGTCAGACTCAGTAAAATTCCCCCGACTGTTTTAGCATATGTGGCAGGACACTGACAAGATGTTACTTACACCTAATGAAGGCTGAGAGCATAATAAACTATCCCAGCATCCTAGCAACCCAATTACCCTGGGTTTCCAGTTTTCCAGATCTTGACCTCAGCACTTTGAAATTCACAAGAATTTGATACAGGGATGCTTAGGACTCTTGCAGTGGCCACCTTTTGGCTTTAACATCAACATGGAAGATAAATGGAGCAAAGAGAATTTAAGGAAAGAGGTAGGAACGTCACATGAAGGGCCAGAACGGATATCTCTGACCTGATAAGAATGTGTGTTTAGACTGGATGATCTTTAGTTCCGCTTTGCCACTTTCATTGTCCCCGTGGACAGGGATAAATCCAGTAGGTCATAGATGGGGAATAAAAAAATCATTTGCAGGAAAGATAAAGAGGAGGAAATGAATACTGTGCTTGGCACAACGACTGAATACAGAATGTGCTAAGCTCAATAACAGCGAAATTGATCCCCAAAATCATTATTAAGAAGGCCATGGGATATGATCCGGGGGGGAGGAAAAAACTCCCCGATGCTCTGGTGGTCTAAATCCAGTTTCATTGCAGCCCTCTGGTGCTGTGGATGGAGTCGTGCTATCTTGGCCCCGGGCGTGGGACTGTGGCCGTCCCGTTGTGACTCATCCCTCTCTCCACCTTTGTCTCCTGCTGACTCAAGGCCTCTTTGGAGTGCTGGCCGTCCCCTCCCATGGCAGAGTGAGGTCACCGCCTGTTCCAGTCCACAGGGCATTCTGACATTTCCCACCACTCACCCACAGTCCCCAGTAAGAATTCACAAATCCAGTTAAGGGTGAAACTTGGCCATTTCCTCTGTGGAACACAGAGGTTTTATGTGATGACAAGTGAGTGCATTTCTCCTCTGCTCAAGTCTCTCCAAGTCTTATACAGTTGCCAGAGGTAGGGGGTAAAAACCAGCACTTTGGCAGCCATAAACAGGCTTTTATCTTCAAAAATGCTTCCACTGTTTCTTTTTGCCTCAAAAAACATTTCTTTTTTTCCTTTTGTGTGTGCATAGGTAAGAGGGAGAGTGATATTTAATTTTCTTTTGCTTGGTAGGAGACGAGGAAACATTTGAGGTGAAATCACAACTTGTCCAGCTCCTTGTCTGATGGGTCTGTGAGGCTCCTCCCTACCTCCCTTGCCAGCTCTAGGGTCTTGTGAATTCCTTGGCAGGGCCCTGGTCTTCTCCTGTAGGGGATTAGTCACAAAGCACATTCATCCTTCAATATCTCAATGACCCGGCCAGGAGTCGAGAAGAACTCAATTTCCTGGCCTGGCTCTTTTAGACTCTGATCACTCCAGTGGTGGAGACCACTCAGGAAATAAGTGGCAGAACACATGTGCATGTTTTTAAACAGAGCACAGAGCTCTTGCCGGTGGATGACCCAGACACTTCGCCAGGCTGTTAGCCTGCAGAAGAGGAGCCCTGGGAAAAAAGAAAGAAAAAAGAAAAAAAAAACAAAGAAAAGGAAAGGTTAATAATCATGGACAAAACACAGTGAAAAGCATCAGGGATTTGTGTGATTTGAATGGAGAGGGTCTTGTTCAGCTTCATATAAAGCCAAGTGACATCTCTCCCTCGGGTGCATTTACAGGTTTTCTCGGCATCAAGAAGCAGGGGAAAAGGGAGGGGGGTGAATAAGAGTTAGAAGGTTTGTTGACTCCCTCATGAAAAGCAATACGTTTCCAGAAACAAATTCATTTTAATAAATAGGAGACTTATTTAGTAAATGTAGTTCAGTGAGAGACTGTCTTTACCTCGGCAATGTCAGGGCTCTAAATAGTGTCTCTGAGGCCATTGGGATTTTCATTTACTGGAGAATCCTGTGTTCTGCGGTCTCCTTTCCCTCACTCAAGCTGGGACAGGGAGTATCAGGTACAAGCTCTCCTGCTGAAGGTGTCTGGCTTTTCTGATTGGCACTAACCCCCCACCTTGCTGAGAAGATTGACCAACTTCAGGTAATCATGGACTTTTGGAACTGGAACGACTTGAGGATTTATCTTACCCAACATCACACTCTTTCCCG
>NW_020175192.1:6202960-6227577 GCF_003031525.2 Neophocaena asiaeorientalis asiaeorientalis
CCTCTCTCCCGCCAGCATTTCAGGGATTAGGAAGCCGACGCCCCGAGGGATCACGTGAGGTGCCCAAGGTTTACAAATGACGGGAAGTGTGATTAAAATCCGTGCCCCAGGATGACATCCACTTTATTTCTCTCTCTTCTTTACCAGCATGTCTCAAAGTATTATTCTGTGGAATAATGCAAGGGCTATAGTATGTTAATAAATTTAAAGCAAAAGGAGAGAAAGAACTAGAGAGAGCGAGAGAGAAAAAGGGAAGGAGCGCCTTGATTAAAGAAGTTTAGAAAATATTGGCTTTAGCTAAATTAAGCAGATTTCTCTTTTGCAAAATGCCAGCTCTTTTTCGTGCAGCATCTCAAAGTTGACTACTTCTCTAGGACATGCTTTGGGAAATATTTCCCAGCATTCAGCTCAGCCCTTCTGTGACTCGTTGAGTTAGCAAACTGCCTACTTTCACTCCTCTTGGCCAACAGCTCTTCAATGGTCAACAACCAGGACAAATGTTTTATTTTGCAAAGAACACCAGAAGAGGGCTGTGAGCCCTGGGTCCTTCGCTTCTGCCACATCTATTTGTACCTCCCTAAATCAACTGCTAATCTCTCTAGACCTCAGTTGCTCCACTTAGTTGCAAACTGTAAAATGATGATGTGGACTCAGCCATCCAAATGATCTCCCGGGCTCCTCCACTATTTCTGAGTTTGGATTGTGGCGATTTTCTGCCTGGGAAAACATTAGGAGAGAGATTTGCACAGTTTCCCACTCAGGAGGTTAATCGCAAACTCTCAAGTCCTTAGACATTTTAAAAAAGTGTCTAAGCAGAAAATATTTCAGAGATGAGGCTGCTTCATCATTGATAACTCAGAATCCCCAAATTCAGAGTTTCAAGTGAAAAAAAAACAAAATTAGAATAAAAGTAATCCCCTAAGTGCTTACATTTCAGGGAAAACAAAGGCACTTTGAATTCTGGACCAAAATCCAAGTCAGAGTTTCATTTCATTGCTCTAGTTGACTCCATTCTGAATTTCTGATCTACACGCTTGGTCCTGATGTGGTACTTGGGCTGGAATTCTTGAGGGTGATTGACAAATAGAAAATAGAATGTCGGTGCATTTCAGGAGACTGTATGATTGACATTGGCAAGTGGGGTTGAAAGAGGTGTTACAGACAACAAAACAACAGAATGCCCCTGGCTCTGGAAACTCCCCTTGAGACTCACAGGCATCGTTCTGAACTGCTAAGTTTCCTTAGATCCTTGACGGATGTCTTGGGGCTTCTAGACCACCATGGAGCACGATTTCTCCTCACCAAGGGCCAATGGTGGTATAGCAACCAAACAGGGAGAATTTAGGGCGGTTCCTTTCCCAATCTGCAGGTTTGATACAGGTGCTCTTCTCCCACTTTGTCTAGAAACGTGTAGAAAGTTCTGGATGAAAACTTTTCCCCTTCTGCTTCCACATCTGCCTGCTTATTCTCTGAGAGGAAGAGGAGGAAAGCTGGCTGCTGCCCTTCCTGTCAGGGGTGAGTGTGGTTCTCAGGCAAGGCTGGCTTTGATCCTCCGGATTTGCCCTTGGTCCCTGTGTTCATCCAAGGCTCTCTGGTGTCCCTTTATCACTTCCCCCCACCCCACCCCCCCACCGATGTGCTGTGTGTGGACTTTTTGGAGTCAGCAGAAGGGGTGGTAGTTGCTGACTGCCTGCCATCAATCAAGTGCCGAAGCCACTTCACAGCCAGGGCTGCAAGCTCATTGGCTCTTGGGAAAGGCCTCATAAGATGATTAGAGGGAGGAGTGCATCTCCTGTCCCTGACTTCCGACAGGGTTGAGATGCTGGGGTGGAAGAAGGCTGGGGCAGACACAGAGAGTAGAAATAGGGGGAAAGAAAACAGACTTTGGGGAAGCTGAATTGGGGAGATGGGCGATCTTTTGAATGTTGTTTGCGGGTATTTAGAAGCCGTTCATGCTGATGGGTCAAACTAAAATCCATTGCCTTCCATTAAGAAATTAAGCGATGTGCTCAGTGAAAGGCACTTCTTTGTCCATAACAGTCTGAGGGCACAGGGAGCCAGCTCCCTCTTCCTTAACCCTGGGTTTGACTTGCCACTGGCTTTTTTTCTGAAGGGACCGTGGAATCCCAGGGGTGGGGAGTGTAGCCTTTGAGCTGTTGCTCTCCAGTTGCTGCCAAACACCTGTCCTGCCTCCAGGAGCGATCTGAATCTAGCACAGTGTTGAGAAACCCCAAGACCAACAAGTAGGTATTTACCATCGGGGATCCCGACTTCTAGCCCATTATTCATCGGGTTGGATGAAGCCGGGTCCCTCCATTCCCCATGTTCCCATCCTTGGGGAACACTTTTTTTTTTTTTTTTTTTTTTTTTGCGGTACGCAGGCCTCTCACTTTGTGGCCTCTCCCGTTGCGGCCTCTCCCGTTGTGGAGCACATGCTCCGGACGCGCAGGCCCAGCGGCCATGGCTCATGGGCCCAGCCGCTCCGCGGCATGCGGGATCCTCCCGGACCGGGGCACGAACCCGCGCCCCCTGCATAGGCAGGCGGGCTCCCAACCACTGCGCCACCAGGGAAGCCTGGGGGGGAACACTTTTAACGTCCCGCAACTGGCAACAATTTTCTAAAGTTAGAGTTTTTCTGTTTCTTTCTGTCTCCTTCCAAGTCCCCCGTTTTGCCTTCCTGCCCACCAGCCCTGGTTAACGGGTCTCTTGTTCTGCCTGCTGCTTGCTGCCTGGATTTTCTGGGTATATCCTAGAGGAGCTCTCAAGAGAGCAACAGCCCACTTTAGGAAGGAGAGGGCAAGCAAAGTTTGAGGATGCTTTCGTGGCTCCGTGACAGAATGGCATCCAGGAGAGGGTGGACAGAGCCTGTGGAAGAGAGATCCTGAGAACGGAAACTTGTTAGCTCAAGGGCTTGTGATGGTCAGATTCACCATAACTCCCTACCCCTCAAATGCAGAAAGGCTTGTGGGTTTTGCCAGATTCCCAGATCCCTTCCTGCTTTGAAGTGGGCCATATTTTTCTGTGTTGCTGTTGCCCGGGAAACTGTGGTCCAGCTTTGGCCTCAGAAGGCATCTCAGTGGGCTTAAAAGGCTTCCCAATCGTTGCTAAAGAAGCCACCGCTAGCCAAACAGCCGTCATTCTGCAGGAAATGTAAATGAAGCAGGAAGCTGCATTTATGTCCTTCAATATTTTTTATTGAACTATATTTGATTTACAGTGTTGTGCTAATTTCTGCTGTACAGCAAAGTGATTCAGTTATACCTATGTATACATTCTTTTTTTAATATTCTTTTCCATTATGGTTTATCATAGGATATTGAATATAGTTCCCTGTGCTATAGAGTAGGACCTTGCTGCTTATCCATTCTATATATAAAAGGAGAAGCTGTGTTTATGGATTTGTGGGAAGGTAGCATCAAATATCTTTTTCTAAAAACACCTTCAAGATCAGTGCTAAGAAAGAAAAGGTACCCTTCATTCATTCATTCAATAAATACTCATTCACCTTGTTCTAGGTGCTGGGAACATACGAACAACAAGAATCAGACCCTCAAAGCTCCTTTTCACTTTAGTCGGCACCCTCCCAAGGAGAGTCAGACCATAACGACACACAGATCAGTTGACGAGATGATGTTTGGGTGGTGAGAAGTGTTGTCTGAGTGCGGAAAGCGATACCGTGGTCTCCAAGTTTTCTGCTCTCCCAGCTAATCATAAAAATGAGACTTTACCATCATGTTGTACAGCTAATAAAGCCTTTTCATGTGTATGTCACACTGTCCTCCCGACAAGCTCATTGTGGGCACACCAAGTGCTGTTATCATTTTACAGATGAAGCAACGAAGCTGGGAGAGTGGGGGACTTGGACGCAGTCACGTATCAGATACACTGCGTGCCAGATCGTCTCATTCCACATTTACTGACGCTTCCTCCAAACCTCGTCACCTCCCTATGCCTCCAAGATCGTGGGGTCCTTGAGATCTACGCTCGCAATAGTCGGGGCCTGAGAGTTAAGGATAAAGGGAAACATATGTCAGTGGAGGAGTGTCTGCCGCCTTTCAGAGGAGAAGAGTTTTTCCCGAGAGCAGGAAAGTTCCTGAAGTGGCCTTTGGCTTAGCTGAGGCTCTGCCTCATCTCTTCCTGACATGGTTCCTGGGAAGAGAGGAGCTGGGCTGGCTGCAGTGGGAGATGTAGGGAAGGTTGTCATTTCAATGTTGTCTGTTATCCATCCACACGGCCCCTGGGGCCCTATTTTCAGACTTGTCTGCTTGCCCAGAAAGGGGCAGGCCTAAGTTTCACAGAAATTAGAAGCACATACACTTGGCCTAAGCCACAGAAATGATGAAGAGATGCATGCTGGTTCAAACCAGGGCCTTCAACACTCAGGAGCAGAGGGGGAACTTTTTTTCTCCCTGCTTAAAAGTGAAGTCCTCTAATTAGAATCAGAGCTTCATAGAATATTAGAATTGCAATGAATTTCAGAGATGACAGTCCAAGCACTTCAGTTCACAGATGAAGCACTGAGACAAAGGCACTTGGGGAGAGTCGAACGGTGATTTGGTTAGTACCAGGGCTGGGGCAGGGATGCAGCCCTCCTGACTGAGTCCAGGGCTCTTTCCTCCCCTTCAGGATGCCTTCTGCATTAGCTCCAAAAATAACGAGCTTGGGGACCGCTCAGGCAGAGAAGGGGCTCCAGGGCTAGAGGCTGATCGCATCCTCACCTGACTTTTGTATTCAGCTTCGCGAAGGCCCCTTTTGAAGCCTCTGGCAGGCTGGTCCCGTGACTGCTGCTGGGAGAGGGTGATAAATCACGATCTGTGCAGGGAACGGCATCCTGCGTTCTGCATGAGCATCTAAGCAAGAAGAGCCTCTTAGGAAGGAACTCACTCCCTGTTGCAACTATATCATACCTTTTACAAAAAGTCACCTCGAGGTCACTGTTTTTTGTCCAGTATTTCAATACATTAAATGCAATTACTTCATTGTTGATTTACCTGTCGTTACGGGCGTGCGTTTGAACATGATTTATTGAGTGAGTTTTGTGCCAGTTGACTTGCAGTAGATCGCACAAAATTCAAAGGGGCTCATTTGCTTGGCATTACATGAGAGGCGTGATGATTGCAACACAAAGCAACGCAAATGAATTCTGAGAGCCTCCATCACTCATGTTGTCATGTACTGAATCCTATTATTATTTATTACCATAATTGTACTGTGTTTCCTGGGGCGATAAATTAGGACTGATGGGCCCCACTGACAGTCAAGGGCTGGACTCGCTCTATATAATTTAATAGGGATACTGTAGGGTCTGTGTGTTTGGAGGAGATTTTGGTAAGAGTAAAAAAAAAGAAAATGAAAGGGAATTTCTTTCTTTTTTTGCAAAAGGTACAAAAACCTTCCAAGGTTTTTTTTTTTTTTTTTTTTTCTTTGATGCTTTGGCTGCATTTGAAGGCCTTGATACAAGCTGAACTATAAGAAAGAAAAGTTCTGCCTTTCAGCACAAGATGGTTAAAGCTCATTGCCTCATGCCAGTCTTTTCCATATCGGATGCTGACAGGTGGTGTTCACACCCTCTCACACCAACGGGGCATCCTCCTGCGTAGGGAATGTAGACTTGGCTGAGAATCCAATGGTCAGTGAGATGGGGGCAACGTATTAACACATTCACCTACTTCAGGCTGATGGGCCCTGGGTATCTGATCTAACAGGGCCATGCTTCTGGAGAAACTGAAGGGTATGTTTTTCCTAGAACAACAGAGAAGGAGCAACACAGATGATAGATACAAATTTGCTTTACAAGATGTTAAAGCGCTGTACAAATGCCAGCAGAAGGTATTATTAAAATCAAACAAGGCAAATGCCGGAAGAGAGCTTAGAGGTGATCAGATCCAACCATCTCGCTTACAGATGAGAAAACTGAGGCTCAGGAAGAAGAACAGTCACTAGAAATACCCTGCTAACCCCAAGTCATATGAGAACATAATCAACTGGCCTTGTGCTGTAGTGAAGTCCAAGGAGTTCTGATGAGGTGTAGAATCAGACATTACCAAAGGGCGCGGTCAAGGGAAAAGCCCAAAGAATCTTAACCCTCCCGCTTTGTCTAAGTAGAAAGGAGTATGACTGCAGATAAGGCCAGGAAGTAGTTGTGAGTCAGTGTTAGCCAAGAATCTCTTAGAATCCCCGTTTAGCATAAATCCTGTTGGCTCAATTTTACTTCAGAAAATAATCAGTCTGTCTTTGACCCCTGAACCAGAGGTCAGGGATTTCATCAGCTCCTGGAAAGAAACTTTTGGATAGTCTATGTTAGTCTTTGGTCCCCAGTCTTTATCTATTTCTATCATAAATATCCTGTTTGCGAGCTCAGTGTTATGTGAAAAAGGGGATCTGAGGAATGAAACTAGGAAAGAAGCTGAATTCCGTTCAGGGAGTTAGGATAGACTTGCTACCAGCCTGCTATACCTAATCTCCCCAGTAGAGACCCCATGGAAGGAGCTGTATTTTCAATTACCCAGGAGCTTAAAGGAAAGATTTCATCCCACTTGTCTGAATTCAGCTGTGTTTATATGTGGCACTGAGCGGTTTTCTTCAGACTGATCCAGGCAGTGCCATAGAATCGATGCACGGCCACCTGGTCGATCCGATTCAGTTGTTAAAACAAGGGAACTCATCGGACCACTTCCTAAAAATCAGATCCGATCCTCTGTGTGTATTTTGTGCCTATCCCCCAGGCAACTGGCATGAGAATCAGAAATCAATGCAAATAAGCTAAGCCAAAAGCCTCAGAGAGCTCCGGCCCACGCCAGGCCCACCCCTACAGATTAGGTACCACAGAACACCTCTACGCTCGGCCAGTTGTACACGTGATCCAAACAGCACCCCGCACACCCCTTGGGTTGGAAATGACAGGGGGCCCTGGCATCCTCACATCTCAAGGCAGGTGTCAGTCTTCGGTTTCACAGGCTTAAGGAGCAGTCAATCAAGAAAATGGAGGCAGGAAATAGTAGCAGAGGGAAAGGACTTATTACTGCCCTCCCAATGGATGCTGGATTTCGGGAGGGATCCCCCACACAGAGTGGGCCCCTTCATTTCTTTCTGGATGACCTCAGGGCGTCAAAGGAAAAGCTGTGTCTACCGTCACCACGTGCTGACCTCATGATCCAAGTCTTTCATCAGCAAGGGGCGGGGGGCGGTACTCACACCATTAGCAAAAGGAGTCTTAAACTTGATATTTAGTCTCTGATTCATGCTTTTCCAGAGACCTTGGCTGGGGGCCTAAGCGGATACCATGTCTCCATCAAAAATTCGCTCTTGGGCTTTCCTGGTGGCGCAGTGGTTGGGAGTCCGCCTGCCGATGCAGGGGACGCGGGTTCGTGCCCCGGTCCGGGAAGATCCCACATGCCGCGGAGCGGCTGGGCCCGTGAGCCATGGCCGCTGAGCCTGCGCGTCCAGAGCCTGTGCTCCGCAACGGGAGAGGCCACAACAGTCAGAGGCCCGCGTACAGCTTAAAAAAAAAAAAAAAACACTCTTGCTGGTGTCCTGTCTTTTGCAGGACTGTGGAAATTAACTAAGTGCATTTATCTATTTATATCATGGTTGTGGCCATATCAGTCCATTAGAATAAAATCACCACTACCAAAACAGGGACTGGGTAACAGCACTATTAGGATAAAAGGCCTCAAATGATAAAACAGTAATATGGATTATAATGTGGACATTAAAACCGAAAATAGCATACACTCATGAGATTCTGTATATGGAGTAGATTGTTGTGTGACCAAAGGCAGAAGCTCTGGCCAGCCCAGGGCCCAGGTCCATGATGTGCAGGAGCCATTCACCCTGTCTTCTGGCGGATTTACTGGCCTAGTGTGAGTAAATCCCCAGGCCAGGAAGGGTAACAAAGTAAGAGGAGAATCGTGATTTTGGGTACATATACTTACGTTTAAGTTAAGAAGGTAAATATGGCAACGTGGAAGATATTGGGCCAAATGCACACCTAATAGTCAGTGGCCTGAGCCCATTGCCATGTGAGTTATTCATGTGCTAGACCAGGGTCAATTTACACCAAACTTACCTCTTAAATATCTTCTTTCTTTGATGGTTTGCAAGGACAAAATTGAAGATAATTAAAATAAATTTACATTAAAACCAAGTAACATTTGTTGTGTTTAGAAATATTCTTAGCTCTCATTTCTTCCTTGCTCAATCCTTTTTTACACACAGAGAGAGAGAGAGAGAGAGAGAGAAAGAAAGACAAAGAGAGAGAGAGAGAAAGCCCTACTCGTGCTTGCACACATTTTTGTTTAAATCAAGCCAATGGAGCCCAGTGGATCTCAGGTGTGTTTTCCCCCAGGTACTAAAGATACAAAGTAAACCGATATGCTTCAGGCAGTAGGACACAGTGGGAACCTGAATGTGTGGACTTTCTCCTGGAAATTCCTACCTCAAAGCTGACGAGCTCCTCTCGCACCACCTGAGCTAGTTCCTTTCTTCTTATTCCTCTAAGAGATATTCTTCTAAGTTTCATGCAATGGTTTTGATCTGAAAGACCCTGCCCACAGGCCTTGCCAGCCACTCAGAAACACCTCTTAACAAGAGAGGATGACATGTCTCCTTGCTCCTGGGTCCTTGCAAAGCAAGTTAACTGCAATGAGTCCAGTCATATTTTTTGAGGTCAGAATGTGCTGAGTCCGGAGACTGGCTGATGAGGAAACACTGGTCAGCAGAAAGCATTTTAGGGCCTATCCTTTCCTAGGAGAAAGTTCTGATGCCCTTGTCCCCGGGGTGGAGCTCTTGGGCTAAGAAGGAGAGCTTGCGCTGTGCTAAAAGCCAGCTTGGGGCTTCCCTGGTGGCGCAGTGGTTGAGAGTCCGCCTGCCGATGCAGGGGACACGGGTTTGTGCCCCAGTCCGGGAAGATCCCACATGCCGCAGAGCGGCTGGGCCCGTGAGCCATGGCCACTGAGCCTGCGCGTCCGGAGCCTGTGCTCTGCAACGGGAGAGGCCACAACAGTGAGAGGCCCACATACCGCAAGAAAAAAAAGAACAGCTTGGTTTAAAATCCTGATCCTGCCATCTGCCAGCCGGGTGACTTGGTGCAGGTCAGGAGACCTCTGCATGCCCCTTTAACAGCGTGGTGATGAATGCAAGCCCCTGTCTTGTAGGTCCATGATGTCATCCCTAGCAGGAGCAGAGGAAGCCTGGACAACAGAACTTTGCAAACCTTGAGGTCTGCAGCTCAGTGAGACGGTGAGAGCACTGGAGTCCTAAAGAGCCTTCACTGTGGGTCAGTAGAAGAACTGAAGAGTTTTGACCGAGGACATTTTAATGCTCCAGGACAACTCCACCTGTGATGATGGGAATGTCCCATATCTGTCCTCTCCTACATAGAAGCCAAGGGCCCCTAGCACCCAAATGTGGCTAGTGCAATTTGGGAACTGATTTTTAATTTGATTCGATGTTCACTTCTTGAAATTTAAATACTCACAGATGGCTACTGTCTGGGACGACACAGTTCTAGAACAGTGGTTCTCAACTCTGGCTGCGCATCTGAATCCTCCAGAAGCTTTGAAATGTCTTGAAGCCCTGACCTCATACCATTTCAATCCTAGCGTGAGAAGTAAGAGTTCCCTAGGTGATTGTAATGTGTAGCCAAGGTTGGGGCCCGCTGCTCAGGAACGGGCAGGGATTTTGTTGCATAGGTGCTTGTGTCAGTCATGGCTCTTGCCTTGCTAAACAGGAGAGTGATGGAGACCGGCTTGCTCTGGGATGTAGCCACTTGGATTTTTCTCTGTTGAGGACTTTGGTAAGTTTGCTCTTGGAACAAATTCTAGATGCCTCCAATTAGGGCAGGCTAATTGGTCTTGTTTTTTCATGGTCCTGGGCATGTGTCTCCCTTGGCTGATAGGATTGGAGAGCGTCCCTGGGTGGGGAGAGGGATGGTTTGGGGGAGGGGTGGGAGGAAGGGACATGGACCAAGCATGCTACAAGGATAATGAGAGGCTTCCTCTCCAAGTTCTGAATAACCCTCCCTCTTCCAGTTCCCCTTTACTTTCCCAAAGGGAAGTTTCATTTCATACCAGTGGTAGGAGGGCTTTAGTAGAAGGACACAGGGGGTTCCTACCTCCTTGTACAGAAAAGTATCATTGATAACTTGAAACCCAATTAGACCAGGAGGGAAAGGCTTTGTTGGGACTGAAGGAGCCAGAATCGGGTTTTAATGAAAAACACATTTTATTTCTAAAGTAACTGGTCTTATGTTCATTCCAGAGAAAGTCCTCAGGGCTCAGAGAAGAGGAATGTAATAAAATGATAACAAGGGCATCATGGCCCCTCACAAAAGCACCGTCCCTGTAAGTGGTTACTTCAAGGGCTTCTCCTGCTTCTTCCCCAGTCCTTGCTGGGGGTGACTGGTGGACCTTATTCTTAAATGAAGTCAATGCAGGTGAAGGCAGCCCCCTCAAAAGCTGGGAGGGAGTCTGCTGAGAGACAGACATCCTCTAGAAATGGAAACAGAGAGCAGAAGAGGTATAATCAGATGGTCTTCACAGCCCGCTGGACGGTGCCTGAGCCGGGAGACCTCCCTCCCCACCGCCAGCCCTCAGCCCAGTTCCAACATCTCACCACCCAACTGTGGAGAAGAGGCAAGGAAGGGTGAAACAAGCCTTCAAGGAAGGAGAAGCTCTCATCTGAAGACCTAGAAAGGCTCAGAAATTCCAGTTCTGGATTTCTTGTTAATGGACTCTTCTTAGACTTGACACAGCTTCACCCTGTTTTCGCCACATGAGCCACTTGGCTCTACTGGAGGGAAAGAATCCCTAAAGAGCACGGAAGTGTCAACAGCTGTTGATGGTTTCCCTTTCCATATTGACCCCGAGGCCCTTGGTACCATTACCCAGTAGTGCTCACAGCCTCCTTTCTGATGGAAGGGAATTCCCTCCACCCAGGACTCTGACCACTGCCTGTCTTCAGCACATACTAAGTAAAAGACCTGTTATAGGTAGTATCTCACTTAATTCTCAAAATTATCTCCATTTTGTTATCTATGTTTAACAGAAAGGATAAGTGGCTTATCCAAATCCCACGTCTGTTTTCTTTTTTTAACATCTTTATTGGAGTATAATTGCTTAGAATTTGAACCTGTGCTCCTAACCTCGGCACTGTTAGGTGAGGAATAGGCTGGAGCTCCCCCTCGTGGTCATCGAGCAGAACCAACAGTTCCTGCCTTAATTGGTTTCCTGCCTAATCGTCATTCCTCTTCCATTATTATGGATCTCTTCTTTCCAAACCCTGGCCATTAAAGCGATAGTCTTAAATCCCAAATTTCATCCTTCTTCCACCCTAGCCCATACTTCTATCTCTTTCCAGAGAGCCCTAAACTCTCGTCTGATATCTAACTTGAAACTATGCACCCTATCCCTTGGGACTCTGTATATTAAAAACAAACAACAAAAAAAAAACCTCACAGATCTCCCCCCCAAATTTTTTGTGCATCATTCCATTTCCTAGCATTAAGCAACCTCTGGCTTTTCTCTGAAGACTCCATTTATCTTGTAACCATCTCTAGCGTATCCTTCTCTCCTACCTTCTCCTGAACTGAACAGAAGGTGGGTTGGCAAGTCTGTGCTTCCCGCCACTGCCCCCAACCATCCTTTCGTGACCTTTATCCAACGACCTTGCCAAGTTGAGATTCACACACCAGAATCTGTAACACTTTCTTTCCTTAACCTGGCTCACAGGCTTCCTTTTCTTGCTCAAATCCGAGGGATTCCAACATGAAAACCGATCATCCTGCCAGCTCTACTCAGGCACAGTTCGAGTTCCACATCCTCGGGGAGCTCGCTCTCACCTCCGCGGAGCTGCTCAGCTGGGTGACAGTAAAGATCGCCGTGGGCAGCTTGGCATTAAGTTCTCTGAAGCTAATGGGACTAGGTTTGAATTCTGGGCCTGTCACTTGTGTGCCTCGGAGCAAATCTACAGCCATCTGTAGCTTTAATGTATTCATCTGTAAAACGGGCTAATAATAATACCTTACTGACCGCGGTGTTACGGAGGTTTAATGAGATAGTACACAGAAATTGCCTAGCATGTTATCTGACACTTTAACACCACAGTCAACGTTAGCTGGAATTATTATTATCATCATCACTGAGAATTCCTCCACTACTTAGATCTTGAACTCGTAACATTTTCCAAGACCATAAGCTCCTCCCTGCTTTTACCTTTCTGACCCCTTCATTTCATTAAAGCAACTCTTAATTCTCGTTGGGCTCTTGCCCATCATTCATTACTCATTGGGCTCCTATTACATTCTGGGTAGTACTTCTCACAACCACCCTCCCCTCTCAGGCCCCCAGCCCCTTCTCAGCCTCTTTCCCTCTCAGTGGATTGCCTTTCCTTTCACTCTCTTGAAGACAAGTCTCCCCTACCTGAGTTCCTTCAAGGTCTCGCCTCTATGCTCAGCACCTCTGCTTCTTCTGTGTTGTTTTATTCACCATCTCTTTCTTCATTCTTCTCACAGGCAGGGAGCTCTGCCCTTTTTCCTCATTCCAACGAGTCTCTCTACCTGTGCTCTTAACTCCATCCTTTCCTACCGTCTCTAAGCCTGTGATCCCACAAGTCTTCCCAGCGCAGTCGTCATGCTAGTCAGCCAGGCTTGATGAGAATTTCTCCTCTGTAGCTTCCAGAGATCTGCCCAATTCTGTCTCCTCCCTTAATTCCTCTCCCCCTCCTCTTTTAAAAGATTCATTTGGTATCTCCTCCTTTTCTTTTCACCTCATCCTTGTGAGCTATTCGTTAGGCTCTGCCTGTTGACTTTTACTTTCTGTGCTCTCCTCTCCCTCTAGGTGGTCTAATTCTCCTTGCATATCCATGTCGTTCACAGCCACGTCTAGCTCCAGGTTGAAGATCAGGTGCACATCTCCAGTTATCTGTTGGGCACAAACTTCATGTGTCCAGTTACCATCTGACCTGAGCATCATCTGTGTTGAGTCCTCATATCCCAAGCACCAGCTCACCTTCCTCCAACTCCCTTCTTTCTTCCATATTTCTACTCATGGTACCACTCTTCTCCCTTTTCCATAGACTCAAAACTTCAGAGTCAATGTCGAAATTTCTTTTTCCTATAATCACTACATCTAATCAGTTATCATTTTCCTTAGAGTCGCTACCCAGGATGTCTTTCATCTCTTTCTCCTTCTTTACACTTCCACTGCCTCTAATTTGATTCAGGGTCTCATCTTCTTGGACTGTCATAATACCTGCCTATGTCATCACTTCCAGATTCTTTTCCTTCCAACACATCCTATCTTTATACTATTGTTTGTACGTTACTTTCTAAAGTCAACTGTGTTCGTGACTCAATTCATTAATTCAATCATTCACTCAATCATTTGTTCATTTCTAAAATTGAGTTCTTTCTTTGCACAAAGCCTTACAGATAGATAAAATAAGACACAGTGTTTTTATAAAGAGTTAGTAGATAATAGCTAAAATGTACACATTTAAAATGTCAGTGGTCCAACATGGTAGAGTCACAGTTTCATGCAGATATGAGGCAGGAGGAAGGGTGGGCTGTTTCACACATGCCTTTGATGTCCAGCTCTTCCACCCAGTGGCTCTATCATCTTTTAGAGAGAGCTCTGGAGACCTCTCCCGGATCCTCTGTACTTGGTCAGCAGAAAAGGGAGCACATGAAACAGTGCAGGAGACGGCTCAGAGGCCAGGCTTGGAAGTGGTACACATCACTTCTATCCACATTTCTATCTGCATTTCACAGACAGAGCTGCGTGGGGCTGTGTAACGTAGTCTATTGATACTTGCTAAAAGAAAAAAAGAAGCAGAGATATAGGTGAGGCCGAGCAGCTCTGACACTGAGAGCATATACAGTTTTGTAAGGACAGTCAAATAAACTGACAATCGAAATATAATGCACCCATTACCCACTGACTTAAGAGCAGGTTTGAGCTTGAGTTTCAAGAAATTCCCAACTTTAGCCCCAAGAGAACTTGCCCAGTTTAACTTCCTTAGAAATCCCTTGTGTTCTAAATGCAACTGTTTGCTCCTAAAGCCCACATGGGCTTCTTTTCCCCTCTGGGTCTATGAATTTCCCTAAGATTTTTCTTCTGTGCCATCACACTTTCACCTGACAAAGTCCCACCATTCCTTCAAGACCCATTTCAAATGCAACCGTGAAGTCTTCCCTGACTTCCTTCCCCCTTCTAAAGCATTTGCACCTCTTTGTAAGGCACATTTTTCACTTTATCTTGTATTATAATAAGGCCTTAGCTCATTACCAGACCACGTGCTTGAGAGGAAGTGTAGGCTAAAGCCACGGCTGCTTTTTGTATGTCCTGAAACATGGAGCACGATGTCTTGAACAAAACTGGAATACAAGACATAAGCTTCGTTAAACTGAGTCCTTGTATTTCATTGACATTTCTTGTCTTTCCAATCCTACCTTGAACTCAGGAAGTCTCAGACATTCCTAACAGGGTGTCTTGTATATGACCTATGGAGGATGGTATAGGGATAGTGAGAGAGACTCAGGTTCTCGTCCTGACTCTACCACGCATTGGCTGTGGGATCACTGCACATATTTAAGCTTCAGCTTGATCGTTTATAGAGTTGATCTAAATGACTTCCATGTTACTTTCTGGTTCCAAGAACCAGTTCCATGCCTTGCCCACTACTCCAAGAACATCCCTAGGGCTCTAGGTTGGAAGCAAATAATTCACAGAGAGCCCAGTTAACAATTTAATTCAACAGAGAAAGATATGCTTAGTTAAGTTGAAGCATGAGATTATAAAAGATAGAGAAAGAACAAAGGAGAGAGATCTTGGATAATCTGGGAAGAGAGTTGCCCTCTGGCATGGTTAGCCCCTGTAGGGTGAGGAAGCTTGCAAAGCACAGGTTCCCAGTACTGGTGGGGAAGTGGAGGCACTGCCACCCCTGGTGTAGCCAGGAATTCATCAGTGTGTGTTTTTCATCATCATAATAATTGGGATTTGATGGATGGGGCCAAGGACAACAAGGCCTCCTGCAATGCACTGGACAACCCCACACATCAAAGAATTATCATGTTTCACACATAATTTTCAGATGCCCCACTGGACATATAGTTGGGTGAAAACCCTGTTTAGAATTATCTGAGCCTAAATCAGTAAACTTGGGAGTCTGTAGTCTATAAAACACTAGAACACATTTTTACCCTGTTTTAAAACTCACTGAAGTTTTCAGTAAAGCATCAATTCTGTAAATTGACAGAAAGCAGTACTTTATTGTATTTGGAACTTCACCAAAAGTTGTTCATCGTTTTAGAAAATACATCACTAACAGCAATGCCATTGCATTGTTTGAATCACAATAAAATGTTCCCATATCAGTCCACATTCATGGTCAGTACCTTCTGGTGATTACCTGTAGAAGAGCAGGTATCTGAGTATTACCTGCTGTGTTCTAGTCATGCTTGAGTATTACATATTCAGATGCTCTCCTTGGATTCCTCCTTTCCATTATTACAAGCAGGATGTCATATGATTTTTAAAGTTATGTCTATAGGTAGGTTATATTATTTATGAATTTCGCTTTAGAATAACAAGTGGAGTTTGTTTAAAATAATATAAAAAGGACATTAGATATAATTGGGTTGAGATCCACTGAGGTAAAGAATCAAGGGGTTCATGAGAAGCTGACCATAGAAGATTACATTTGTATTCATGTCAGGACAAAATTAGCCTTTGATTCTACTACATGGACTTGAAGAGTAGAGCTTATATGTAGTTCATCCATTTCTAATATCCTCGTATCTGTTGGAATAAAACCAAAAAACTCTTCTCCTAATAATTAAAATTTGCTTAATGTTCTATGTTTTACTGAACATTTGCATTTAGAATATTTCATTTGGTTCTCAAGACCACCCCATGAGGTAGATCCAGGTCATTGTTATTATTTGCTGAGGAAATTGACATAAAGAGAGATTACATGACTTGCTTTAGGTCACCTCTCTAGGTACGTGGATAATGCTGGATCCACTTACTCAATCACACTTTCTCGTCACGTAACTCGCTCTGGAAGGATGGCATTTTATTGGTGAATGCACAGACAAGCACGCTAATTCAAGCATGGATTCTGAACATCAATGGAGTTCATGTCTTCTAGACTTTCTGTGAGAATAAAATGAGGTAATACGTGTAAACATGTTAGGAACAGAGCTTGGCATAAGAAAGGTACTCAGTACTGATATGTTTCTCTCCAAACTATGGCCACAAGAAGGTACCCTGGTTATTCTCCTAGAGGCAGAAAAGACTGGGTCTATGCTCATGGAGACCTGGAAACATCTTGTGCACAACTGGGAAACTTAAGAGCAGGCTCACGTAGAGATCTTCCTGCTTTGTCGGTGGTCAGGACGTCTCAATGAGGCATCCTTCCCAGGCTAGGTTTTAAAATGTTTCCCCCTGCACCACCTTTGTTAAAGCCACTCACTCCTCAAAATGAACAGGTACAAGAGCTTGAGGAGAGCACAGTTAAGCACACATTTGGATCTGTAGCCGCTCCCTACTCTACAGCATCCATGGAAAGCTTGGCAAACAGGAAGACGTCCCACCCAGCCCTGGAAGTCTCAGGGGAGGCACCGAGGCTCCAGCACATGGCTCTGGATTTCCTCCCACCCTCATCTCCCAAGCATGGACCTAACCTGAATAAATAGAGGGGGAGGAAAACAGGAAGCAGTAAAACAGTTCAGTGGAAAGTAAACACACAGCAAAGGCACGGGCCTTCTCTCTGCCTGTTAGGCTCTGTGGGAGGCTGAGAAAAGCAGAATCTATGAGGAAAGGCCCCTCTTGTGGTTTTGGTCTGTCTCCCATTCTGCCCACTCTCTCCCCAGCCTGTGCGCGAACATACGCTCACATAACCCTGCTTCCCCACTCCCTGTCTTTCCCCTGGAATAGGCCGATCCCGTGGAGGGTGAGCAAGACCTCAATACATTTATTCTAAATTAAACTATGGGTAGAATGCTATTTATCAACACTTTTCTACATTGTTCATCTCCCTCTTTGTTAAGCTTTTTACCAATGCTGTTGAAAATGGAGTCAGTCAGTGATCCAATCATGCCCCGAAATGAATCACTGTCATACATGAAAAACTTTGGACCAGGGGTCTGGAGGTCTGGAGTGTTGTTCTAGCTCGGTCTCTGCCACCTGTGAAGTCAGATCATTCCTCTTAGCCTCGGTTTCCTTGTTTGTAAAATGACAGAGTGGGAATAGATGATATCTAAGGAGAGAAAGCAAGACACCCTGTATCCTAGTCTAAGGCCGCGGGCATGCAGAAGCCCTGCAGCTACTATCAGATGTGTGGACTTTAATGAAGTAGGCATGGTATTTACTTGTGGGAACATTCCTCTGTCCAAGAGATGGTCTGTGTCTGGGGCAGCCGATCGAGTGTCTCAGAGCTCCTAAAAGGTATCCATGTGAAACAAGCAAAGTTAACCTTTAATTATTTTGAAAGTATAGTTGTAGGGTCTTCTAACACTGATTTGAAAAGGACAATGAACCACTTTGGGGTGCTAGTGCGTGGTCCTACACATAACAAAACATATATTCTGTAACATACATCTTCTGTTGCTTCTCCAAATCTTAACCATTCGAGGAAAGATTGCTTTTAATGGAGGAGAGAACTAGATAACTTCATTCTCACACTTACTTCTTACACTGATCATGACAATTATCCCAACATTCCTTTGCCCATGAGATTTGTTGAACATGACCTATGGGCTAAAGTGATCTACAACCTCAAGAAACATCTTGAAACCTTAAACCATCTCTGCTCTGGCACAGGGGCAAGGAGCTGGGACTATGCGGCTGAATGCCTCCTAGAAGTTGACCAGATAGTCACAATCAAGGTCCCTGTGTCCTCACAGTGGGACAGTGACTCCTCATGCTTTGCCATGACTCTGGACCAGTGCATTTCCATTGTTCCACTCCTGACAGATGAAACTTGACTTTACATCAAAAAAGCTCTTTCCTATAACCCCTCTTGGGTACTAATAGATTTTTGGCCTGAGATTTACTGCATTATGGTTTCATGATGAAATTGGGGAAGGAGAGCTATGTTTTCAGAGGCTCTGTCGGTGCACAGCTGGTCCCCCCCAGACAATGAGGCTGCTGTGGAGTAGAAGAGAGCCTGCTGGGGCAGATCCCAGGCGGTTTGATTTAGGAGATGCACACATCTGCCAGGCACTGCAGAACTGTCGTGATGTGCCGGAGGAATCCAGGTTTCAGAGAGAGACTGAAGCACCGGACTTGCGGACTGGCTCCATAGGACCATGGCTGGGGTTCTCATTTCCCTCCCGGTTTCAGGGTATGAGTTCCTCAGTAACTTGATGGTGATTTCAGTGTAGTCCTACCCTGCCTGGTGTTTCCAAAGTTGATTTTGACTTCCTATCCTCTCATTGCATCTTTACCAACCTGCAGAGGTTCCGGGCTCAGGACCCCAGGGACCATGTTTCCTTTGAACTTTTTGCTCTTGGACTGAGGTCAAACGGACACCTTCGTGACCTTGGAAATGCAACTATTGCCAAGTCCCTGTATCGCTTTGAAGTGAGTCACGATGCCATCAACATACTATCAGGATAATCTTTGGAGCGTGGTATTATATTTGAAACAGAAGTGTATACTTACAAATTACTAACACTAGCACCCCAAAGAGGTTTGGGATGAGAGTAGCCATCATCCTGTCCCACTCCTCATGCATCCCCTGGTCAATTAAATTACTGGAATTCATATTATTGAAAATTGCATTTCTGAAAATTGCAAATTTTCTTTGCATATTGGTCTCCTCTCTAGAAAGCAACGTGAGCCAGGGATTATATCTTTTCATTTTTCTAAAAAAAAAAAAAATCGATGTTCAGAAAGAACCTGGCACATGGAATTTCTTTAACAAATATTTATCAATGAATGAATGAAATTTATGTATTCTGATTTGAGACATGACACCAAAGAAATATATAACCTTAGCCAAATCTCTTCATATCTATAAGCATCTAATTCTATGTCTCAAAAACAAAAGGACTTTTACTAAATGATTTTGGAAGTTGCTTTTCACTCCAATATTCTAAGATACTTTTTCTTATTTCAAGATATCTGGGGGTCGGTTTTGTACAAATTACTATATAAGGAAAACAATAAAGTTGAAGTTATGGGCTTGTCTCAAGAAATACCTACAATAAGTTAAGTCAATGGCGTTCCTAAGGCCCATTAAGAATTTTAACATCTTTCTCTGTGGTGGGTGATGCAAACTGCATTGTTCATTTATGCGTTAATAATTCAGTGCCTAGGGCTAAAATTAGAGAGAGGGAAATATGAATACTGGCAGTGATTTTCCCCTCTGTCAAATATTAAAAATGAGTGAATGTGGTTAGGATAGGTATAAATAGTCATTAAAGGGAAATACTAGATTCACATGTTACCATTTTTTTTTGCTTGCCTTTAAGAAAGATCAGAAAAGAAGAGATTTTGAGTCAATTATGAAGAAAGAAGAGGTGACAAATGAAACACCTCAGGAAGAGAAGAAACATAGGAAAGACAGAGGCTAGTTCTCTCAGCTATATCTCTAACCCACTGCAGTCACCACTTGAAAAGAATTTTGAGTAGAAGAAGTAAAAATGCTTTTATTGTACAAATCCTTTGTCTGAAGATAATAGAAGCCTACCTGTGGGAATTCCAATACCCTTCCGAATATTTTTTTGAAGAATCCAGAAGTTTCCAGGATTAAAAAGAAGTGCAGGGTAAGGCTTGATTTGTCCAGTCACTTTTTGCACCAAGTTCCTGCTCTGGAATGAATCACGGGCCGCTACTTTCTCTCTCTCTCTCTCTCTCTTTTTTTTTATCTTAATTGCAGTATAGTTGACATACCCTTTTGTGTTAGTTTCAGGTGTACAGCAAAGCGATTCAGTTATACATCTATATATGTTTTCTTTCAGATTATTCTCTATATTCTTTTTCAGTCCCCACCTCTGCTGTCCCTTCCCTACAGGACCTTTCCTCATGTATGGACACACCTTCCTTCTTGATTCATCAAACATCACTAAGCCAATGCGATTGTGTGTAATAGACTTGGTGATATTTGGGGTGTAATGGAGAGCTCTGCTGGATAGTACAGATGCACATGTAACGTGAAGCAATGTTTTCAGCCTTCTTGCCATTGAAAAGTTTTCAGAAATACCTTGGTCCTGCCAGTGGTTGGGATGGCTTTTACCATTGCTCTAGAACTGTCTCATTTCCTCTCCTGCTCTCCATCTCAGGATCTCCATTCTCTTCTGAGGCATCAAAGAGAATATCGTGGAAATCTTCTGGGTGGGATTTCCCTTAATCATTAGGCTTCTGTTACTTTTGCATAATCAGAAGAGTCCAGAGAGGCTGAGTGACCAGCATCCCCTCAATACTTTCTTTTCTAAATGGCATTTTCCTCTTGCTTAACATATGTATATATAACCCCTTATACTTGTCTTCATAATGCTGTCATTTTTTTGTCGTCCGAAGTGGCCTGAGTCATATTTTGTGACTACCCAAGCAGCTCTGAGCATACAAATATTCCCTTTGCCTCTCCAAATTTGACCGTATAGCAGTGTCACCTGAGGAGCGTTTTCTTTTCTTTTCTTTTCTTTTTGTCATAAAATATGGATATTTTATTCCAGCTCTGGGAAATGAAAAACAAAGAGGAGGAGGGAACACATCCTTCCACACACTATTCTAATTTAGCTGACATTAATTCAGAAAAGCTAAAGCAAATATATATGTGCAAATGTATACATATTTATAGATACACATACATATTTTTTCAGATTTTAGTCTCATCTGTGTTCATATATTTATTTTTATTATTTTTATAAATACCCTTAAAAGTCACCAAATGCATCCTAATACTTCTACCTCTGTGTCTTCATCTATCATTTAATATTGTTTGGATTGTATTCAATTTGTGTTTTAATCACTTATATGATTTGTCTAACTGTACATTCAAAGATATAAGGGGAAAACCTGGTTTAAATTATACTCTATGCATCACAGTTACCCATTACGTGATTTTTTTCATCATTATTCGCAACTTCACACGTCTTGTAGTTCTCTATGCAGGCTACTTCAGCTTCTAGTGCCGTACATATCTACGTCTCTGGATGGAACTGCCCGTGATCCATGAGCTTGGGGTCAGGCATAAACTGTGTAGCACCTGAGGTGCATTCTGGTTTGGTCTTTGTTTCAGAGCTGAGTTCTGTTGGCAAGGCACAAAGGTTGTGAGTTGTTTTTGCAGGTATTTCTGTTTCATCAGCGCTTCCTAGCTTAGTTTTTTCTTTTGGTTCAGGAAATGACTCCTTTTTGTTGTTTTTTGTCCACAATGATTGAACTGCTTCATAAATTTGCTGGCTCATAGCACATGCCTTTTTCCCAGTTACCTTTGCAATCATTACTGATTGAACAGGGTAGAGAACAGTTGCTCCTAAAGTGGCCAGTCCCAGTGGATAAGCAATTCTCTCAAACCTAGAACCTTTTCTCGCTGAAATGAAGGCTGCCAATCCTGAAACTGTAATCACTCCAATTTTTGGAAGAAAGTCTCGAGGTGGATTCTTCAAATAGACATATGCATCTTTTCCAAATTGTACTGTATCCATTATCGATTTTTCACAAAGACATAAACACCCTTGCACCAGCCAATATAATGACCAGTTGTAGTGCGAATGGACGCAAAGCCCATCTGTAAATCACCGGGCTGTTCTTCAACATATTTAGACTGGAGAGGTGGCGCAGTATATATGGGTTGCTGCTTTGGTTTCACTAGCTGCTCCTTGGACTCCTCTTCTCCGGCCACATGCACACTTACAGATGCACATATCAGACCCGCTGGCATGGTTGTCTCCTTTCCCATCCTAACAGCCGCCATAGCTTTGGCCCTCTCCGGCCAGGTATTCGTACGGAGAGTGTCTTGAGGAGCATTTTAAAAATGCATTATTTTGGGTACCATTTTAAACCTAATAAGAAGGATTTGGGGAGGGGGGTTGATTGAGTTCAGAGCCCATGAGTCTGAAATTTTCAAACTCTTCACACATTATGCTTGGGTAGCTGGTCTCAGGACCGGCCATTCAGAGCTGCTCCCAGAAAGCACGAAGGTCCGCTGTGGTCAGTCCAGTTTCCTCTGTTCTTTCACTCTTTCCCTTCCCCCATATGTATCCTGCCTCCTCTCTCCCTTCTGCTTTTTTCTCTCTTTCCCTTTTCATCCATCAGATATGAAGTTCCCAATATGTGCCTGGTACGTGGCCTCATACCCTCACTGCTCTGCCCTGTTGTGTTAGAGTCACCCCACTTTTCAGTCTTCCTTTGCCTCTACCCAGTCCCAAACACCCCAAGTTCTGAGAAAGCAGCCTCACCTTCAGAAGCATCTGTCACATAAGTCATCATCCCCCATCTCATATCCAGATATTCCAGGAGCATTTGAGCCATCTTTCCATAGTGGCTATGATATTGCTTTGGAAATAATAAGACGTGAGTCCTGTGTCTCATTTGATGGTGACCATTATCATTTGCACTGGATCTGCTCTTCAGTTCTATCTTCTTTAAAATCATTTATAGCTGAAAATGTCTTACTGGCCCAATGAGGCTGACTGCACCATTTATAATAATTTCTAGATAAGAGACAATGAGGAAGATCCATCTCATAGGAAACCAGCTGAGCACCTCCCTGGACAGTCCCAGGCCCAGGAGAAGGATACTCTGCTCAATTTCTCTCTCACTTTCTTTTTTTAAATTTTAATGCAACGAAAGCCAGGCCATTTAGGAATTATTCTAATCCCAGTTTCAAGTCCCATCCTTTTCTCCAGTCATGCACGTATTTAGATTTTTATTCCTTCATTAACACGGGGAAGATGCAGACCATTATGACAGTTAGCAGACATAATTTTAGACAAATACAACTTATTATCAAATCAGCCTGCAATAAGTATTTGATGAACAGGGCTCTTCAATATAACTTCCAACACTAATTTAATGAGAAGTATCAAATGAATTTTTTTTATTCTGATATCTCCCATGAGACAAATGATACTTTGCAGGCCTATTTTTAACAAATGAATTATTGACTTAAACTGGCACAATTAATCACAATATAATGGGATCAGGGGATATTAGGGGCTCATTTATCACAGCGGATGATGAGGACTGACTCTTCTGAGAAATGAAACTCTTTCATCACTCCTAGATTAACAGTTACATGCTTTCAAATTTCAATCATAAGGAACTAGCAGCATCGAATGAAAAGGTGCCAGACCGGAGGAGAAAATGGAAAAGGAGAATACAGAGTTTGTTGTTTGCAGTCAGAAATCCTCCTTCTGCCAGGACTCTTCAGTGAAGATAGGAAAATGATTCATTGGAAAGGTGGTGCTAGTGATGGGCAGAGAATCAGGACGGCAATTAACATGCTTGTGATCTGGGCTTAACCCTCCTATGAAAAATCTGTGTGACTCCTGACAAACTGCTTGACTTCTCTGAACTTCCTCTTCTTCATCTGCAAGATAAATACCGTACAGTCTCTCCAAGGAACGTTCTCATGAAGATCAAACAAAGTAACCCATGTCCTCATGTTCTGGACAGTTAGAAAGCAGAGTTCCTCTCATGTGATGCTTATCATCCCTTTAGGAATTGTTTGTTTTCCATCTCCAGGACTCATACCTACTAGGTATTTTTGACTAATTGAAAAATACATGCAGTAAAATGTGAAAGCCATATGAGGAACTCAGAAGGAGTAGGTTAGTCTGCTAACTCAACAGGCATGACAACTTGTCTCTCAAGCCCTGCTGTTATCAAAAGGTGAGTCAGACGTGACTGTTGTTTTCTAGGAGTTCACAAACATATTAGGCAGACAGACAAGGAGTCACATCATTTGGACATATGAAAAAGTAAAAAGGCAAGACTAGGAAGGATTTTTTTATATATATATAAAGGCATACATATAGTTAGAAAAAAAATAGTACAGAAAGGTTAAGCAACTGGTCCCTTCCCTATACGGTGACTGTACTTCCCAGTTTGTCCAATTCATTCCAGGTTTATGCTCATTTCCCCAGCATAATTGTTAATGGCATCTACTTTTACTCTCAAAAGTGTCTTGATTTGACGATTTCAGTCAAACTAATCTTAACCATTTCTTTCTTCTATTTTGTTATTGCCAATGTCTAAATAATATGATTATATCCTTATCTTCTTTATTTATCACTGTTATATAGAGTCCACTGACTTCCTACCTTTCTAGAGGTTGGTGTAGCTCACACCCTTCCTGATTTCCCACCCTTTCTCCCAATATAGTTAAGTAAGAATCCTAAGTTTCTTCTTCTGTCCAGTCTGCAACTTTAAACATCCAAAAGATATTCTGTAAAGAATAGTTCTCTGGGGCTTCCCTGGTGGCGCAGTGGTTGAGAGTCTGCCTGCTAATGCAGGGGACACGGGTTCGTGCCCCGGTCCAGGAGGATCCCACATGCTGCAGGGTGGCTGGGCCCGTGAGCCATGGCCGCTGAGCCTGCGCGTCTGGAGCCTGTGCTCTGCAGCAGGAGAGGCCACAGCAGTGAGAGGCTCACGTACCACAAAAAAAAA